>NW_006921763.1:6796453-6798797 GCF_000298275.1 Orycteropus afer afer
GATCCACCTGACAACAGCTATGATATCCCTTGTTACACGTCCTCTTCTGAATCCGGCTTGAACCTCTGGAAGTTCTCTGTCAATATACTGCTGCAAATGTTTCTGAATTATCTTCAGTAATATCTTACTTGTGTGCGATATTGATGATATTGTTCTATAATTTCCACATTCTGTGGGATCACCTTTCTTTGGAATGGGCACAAATATTGATCTCTTCCAGTCAGTTTAGGTCGGTTGGTGATTCTAGAAATCTGTCCTTTTTTCTAGGTTCTCAGATTCATTAAAATACACATTGTTAAATAATATTCTGTTATGATCATCCTTACCTTAGTTGATTTTGTTTAATTTCCCCCTTTTAATTTCTTATGGAATTAGTAATAATGAAGTAATGAATAATAATGGTTACTGATTTTGGGCTTTTCCTCATTTTTGTTCTGTGCATTTATTGCTATAAATATTCCTGTGAGCATGGATTTTGCTGATCCCCAAAGGTTTTGGCTTGCTATATGTTCATTCACTTTTGATTCTATGAATTTTTAAATTCCATCCATAGCTCAATAAACAGCATATGATCATTTGTATTAAAGGGAGAAGGCCAAGCTGCACTTAAGGAATAATAAATAAATAAAAGCTACAGGAATTGAAAGAATATTCATTGAGATGTTTCAACAAAAGGATGCAAGCACTCAATTGTTTAGGCAACGAAATTTGGAAGGTACCTACCTGGCCAACTGACTGGAAGAGGTCCATATTTATGCCCATTCCAAAGAAAATGATCCAACAAAATGTTGGAATTATTGAACAATATCTTTAATATCACATGCAAAATTATGCTACAATAATTTTAAAATAATCACCAGATTACATCACTAGGGAATTGCCACAAAGTCAAGCTGGAATTGGAAGGGATATTGCTAATATCAGATATTGCTAACGTCAGATAGATCTTGCTGAAAGCACAGAATACAGGAAAGATGTTTACTTGTGCTTTATTAACTATGCAAAGGCATTTGACTGTGTGGATCATAACAAATTATGGATAACATTGTCAAGACTGGGGATTTCAGAAGACTTAATTATGCTCACAAGGAACCTGTACATATACATTTGAACAGAACAAGGGAGTAGTTGAAAATCAGGAAAGGTTTGATCAGGGGTGTAGCCTATCACCATAATTAGTCAATTTGTATGCTGAGCAAATAATTCAAGAAACTGGACTATGTGAAGAAGAATGCAGCATCAGGATTGAAAGAAGACTCATTAACAACATGTGATATGCAGATGACACAGCCTTGATTGCTAAAAGTGAAGAAGACTTGAATTACTTACTGCAGCAGTTCAAAGCCTTCAGTATGGAATACTCCTTATCATAAAGACTACAAAAATCCTCACAACTGGACCAATAAGTCATTATGACAAGTGAAAAAACTTCGACGTTGTTAAGTATTTCATTTTACTTGGATCTATAATCAATGCCCAAAGAAACCACAATCAAGAAATCAAATGAGCTATTCCACTGGGAAAATCAGCTGCAAAAAATCTCTTCAAAGTGTTAAAGAGAAAAAATGTCACTTTTCAGGCTAAGATGTACCTCACCCAAGCCATAGTTTTTTTCAGTAGCCTCAGATGCATGTGAAAGCTGGACAATGAATAAGGAAGACCACAGTAGAATTGATGCATTTAAATAGGGTGTTGGCAAAGAATATTGAATGTACTGTGGAATGCTAGAAGAAGAAACATATCTGCCTTGTAGGAAGTACAACCAGAGTGCTCCTTAGAAGTGGAGATGAAAAGATTTCACCCCTTTTACTTTAGACATGTCAGGACAGATCAGTCCCAGAAGAAGGACATTATGCTTGGTATAGTGGATAGTCTGCAAAAAAGAGGAAGACTGAGCTACGTGGATTGATACAGTAATTGGAACAATATGTTAAACATATAAACCATTGTGTAAATGGGGCATGACCCAGCAGTTTTCATTCTGTTGTACACGAGGTCTCTGTGAGTTGGAACTGAGGCTATAAAAACTAACATCAACAAAAATACCCTTAGTCTTTCAGTTAAGTGTTACTCAGTTTCCATGTATTCAATCATTTTTCCTTGTTCTTTTTGTTATTGATTTATACTTTAATAACCTTATAGTCAAAGGAGCTGCTTTATATTTTTTCAGTATTTTTGAACCCAGTGCTACACGTCGTCTAATATCCTGACTGCTGCTTCCATTGGCCTCAATTGTAGAACCAAGCAACCTCAATCTTTCTCCATTTATTGTGATGCTGCTAATTGGTCCAGTTGTGAGGATTTTTGTCTTCTTTATATTGAGATGTAATCCATACTGCAGACT
>NW_006921763.1:6803514-6804482 GCF_000298275.1 Orycteropus afer afer
TCTTTAAACTGTCATTCCTGGCATAATAGATCATATGGTTGTCTGATTCAAAATGACCAAAATCAGTCCATTTCAGCTCACTAAATGATCAAATCATTGAAGTGGTGTGTTATAATATGTGTAGCATAATGTACATTCAGACAATGTCTAACTGTTCATATATCCATAGTTCATAATTTTTAAAGGAAATCCACTTTTCTTATGTTTATTATTTTCCCACTAATGGTTTTAGAGGCACTCTGGTGGTATCGTGCCTAAGGTATTTGACTGTTAACCAGAAGTTTGGCAGTTCAAACCCACCAGCCACTCCACAGAAGGAACCCTGGGCAATCTACTTCTGTAAAGATTTACTGTCTTGGAAGCTCAGAGGCAGAATCGACTCGAAAGCTGTGAGTTTGCTTTGTTTTTTTGGAATGATTTTAGAGACTCTAAAACCCCAGAATGAATGAGTAGTGGTGCTCGAAGGAGAATCTCAGTCCCTGCAGTCCCCCTACAGCTTCCTTCCCCTTCTCCTGTCTTTATTCACTCTCCCAGCAGCCATTCATTCCTGGCCCAGCCACAAAACTGGAAACTGATGACAGTTCTCAAGCTTGGTCCAGAGGACTCCCATAAAATTTTAATGTTAGGCTTTATAAGGATTAAACACTATAGATTGTATGGGGAGTGACTGTATATAATATGGTGTTTTCACAATGTCTAAATTACATAATATGTCCTATTTCATAGAACATATTATGGGTGTTAAGTGACCCATATCTGTATAATTATGTTGTTGTTAGGTGCCATCGTGTGGGCTCTGATTTATAACAATCCTTTGTACAACAGAAAAAAAAACACTGCCTGGTCCAGCATCATCCTCACAATCCTCTTAATACTGCCCATCATTGCAACCACTGTGTCAATCCACCTTGTTGAGGGCTTTCTCCTTTTTTTCTGACCCTCCACTTAACCAAACATGATATCCTTCT
>NW_006921763.1:6804913-6812405 GCF_000298275.1 Orycteropus afer afer
GATTTTAATTTTCTTTATGTAGAGGTGTACTCCATACTGCACACTGTAGTCAGTGAGCTTCATCAAGTTCTTCCAGTCATCTTCACTTTCAGTATACAAGGTTGTGTCATCTGCGTTTTACAGCTTGATGAGTCTTCCTCGAATTCTGATGCCATGTTCTTCTTCAGATAGTCCAGCTTCTCAGATTATTTGCTCAGCATACAGATTGAATAAGTATGGTGAAAGGATGCAACCATGACACATCCCTTCCTGATTTTAAACTATGCAGTATCCCTCTGATCTGTTCAAATGATAGCCTCCTAATCTATGTACAGATTCCTCATGAACACAATTCAGAATTCTGGAGTTCCCATTCTTCTCAATGTTATCCTAATTTGTTATGATCCAAAGAGTGTAATACTTTTGCATAGTCAATAAAACATTAATAAACATCTTTCTGCTATTCTTTATTTTCAGTCGAGATCAATCTGACATCAACAATAATATCCCACATTTCACACCCTCTTCTGAACTTAACTTGTATTTCTGGAAGTTCCATGTCAACATACTGCTACAACCATTTCTGAATTATCTTCAGCAGAATTTTACTTGTATGTGTTATTAATGATATTGGTCAATAATTTCCACATTCCTTTGGATCACATTTCATTGGAATGTGTACCAATATGGAACTCTTCCAGTCAGTTGGCCAGGTAGCTGTCTTCCAAATTCCTTGGCATAGATGAGTAAGTACCTCCAGAGCAGCATCCGTTTGTTGAAACATCTCAATGGGTATTCTGTCAATTTCTGGAGCCTTGATTTTTTGCCAATTCCATCAGTGCAACTTAGCTTTTTCCTTTAATGTCATTGGCTCTTGATCATATGCTACCTCTTGAAATAGATGAACGCCAACCAATTCTCTTTTGTACAAAAACAAACAAACAAAAATCCTCACTGTCATGCAGTTGATCCTGACCCATAGCGACTCCTCTTTAGGTTTCTGAGGCAGTATTTCTATGGAAGTAGATGGCCCAATCTTCCTTCTGAGGAGTGGCTAGTGGATTTGAACCACCAGCCTTCTGGTTAGTAGTCAAATGCCTTAGGCACTATGCCACCACTCTGAATATTCCTTCTATCTTCTTTTGAGGCTTCCTGCATTATGCAATATTTTGCTCACAGAATCTTTCAATATTGCAACTTGAGGGTTGAACTTTTTCTCAGTTCTCTCAACTTGAGAAATGCCAAGCGTGTTCTTCTCTTTTAATTTTCTAACTCCATGTCTTTGCACATTTCAGTATAGTAATTGACTTTGTCTTCTTGAATTGCTCTTTGAAATCTTCTGTTCAGCTCTTTTACCTTTTCATTTCTTCCATTCGTTTTAGCTACTCTTTATTCAAGAGCAAGTTTTGGAGTCTCTTCTGACATCATTTTGATCTTTTCTTCCTTTCCTGTCTTTTTAATGAACTTTTGCTTTCTTCATGGAGGATGTTCTTGATGTCGTCCTTTGGTTTTTGGTCATTCCTGTACTATGTGTCAAATATGTTATTCAGATGGTTTCTAAATTCATGTGGGATATAATCAAGGTCATATTTTGGCTCTCGTGGACTTGTTTTAATTGTCTTTGACTTGAACTTGAACTTGCATATGAGCAGTTGAAAGTCTGTTTCACAGTCAGATACTGACCTTGTTTTGGCTGAAGATATTGAGCTTCTCCACTGCCTCTTCGCACAGATGTAGTCCATATGGTTCCTGTCTGTTCTATCTGGTGAGGTGCACGTGTATAGCTGCTGTCACTTATGTCTTTGAGAAAAAGTATTTGTAGTTAATAAGTTGTTGGCTTTGCAAAATTCTATTATATAATCTGCAGTGTCATTTTTATTACCAAGGTGATAGAATCAACTACAGTTGATTCTTCTTTGTTTCCAACTTTTGCATTCTAGTCACCAGTAATACTCACTACATCTGGATTGTATGTTTGGTCTAATTCAGACTGCAGAATTGGGTAAAAATCTTCATTTTCCTCATCTTTGGCTTTAGTTGTTGGTGCATAAATTTGAATAATAGTGGTGTTAACTGGTTTTCCTTGTAAGCATATGGATATTATGCTAGCACTGACAGCATTATACTTCAGGATAGGTCTTGCAACGTCATTGTGATAATAAACTTCACATCATTCCTCTTCAATTTTTCACAACTGGCATAGTAGGTCGTGATTTCCTGATTCAAAATGGTCAAAACCAGTCCATTTTAGCTCACTAATGCCTAGTATATCAACCTCTATGCGTTCTATTTCATTTTTAACAGCTTCCAATTTTTTATATTCATACTTTGTACATTCCACATTACAATTATTAGTGGATTTTTGCAGTTGTTTCTTCTCATTTTGAGTCATGCCTCATCAGCAAATGGAGGTCCTGAAAGCTTTACTCCATTCACATCATTAAGTCAACTCTGCTCTGAGGAGGCAGCTCTTCCCAAGTTGTATTTGGAGCAATTTCCAAGATGTGGGGCTTATCTTCAAGTACTATATCAGATTACATTTCAGAGCTATCCATAAGGTTTTCCAGTAATATATCAGGCAGTGTTTCACTGTCACTCATAAATGTTTTAGTGGCCAGTTTTTTAAAAAATGGGTAGCCACTTTCTTCTCAGTCTGCCTTTGTCTGGAAGCTATGTTAAAACCTGTCTACCATGGGGGACCCTATTAGTATTTGAAATACTGGTGGCATAGCCTCCAGCCTGACAGCAACATGTAAGCCATCACGGTATGACAAACTCTCAGAAGAGTGGTGATGTACAATTACTAGACTGTCTATATCTCTTCAGTTCTGTTAATATTTTGTTATGATTTTTTTTGTGTGTGTCTTTATGTATGAGTTGCCAATGGTTTCTTTATTCTGCTTAATTTTCTTTGCTAAGTTCTTTTTGTATATGGATTTTATTTTCCTGTTGTTCCTTGTTGTATTTGCATTTACTACATCTTTTAAATATTTTTCTTTACTTTGGTGGGCAGATACATTAATTTGCTCTGCAGTTACTCTGAAACTTACCTTTATTTTTCTAAATTTAAAAAAAGTCTGATATCTCTTGGTATTTTCTTGACTTCCTTTCCATATAGAAGTTCTATAACTATACCATTTATTTCTTCTTTTGTTTTTCGTTTCGAAGTCATCATCATTTATAGTTTACCTTCTCTGGTTCCCTACTATCAGTTTTACAGCTTTCTTTTACCTTTGTTAAATCTTTGTGTAGGTTAGTATCTGGGTGGTGGTGCTTTGTATCTTTATCACAGGTTGTTGTCCAATGTTGTTGCTTCTCTGTCTGGAGGACTCCTTTTAATATTTCTTATAAGGTTGGTCTAATTTTTGCATATTCTCTTATTTTCCACTTATCTAGAATGTCCTAGTTTCACCATCATTTTTTTGAAAGAAAATTTTGCTGGATATATGATTCTTAAGGAGCTCTGGTGCCTTAGTGGGTAAGGCGTTTGGCTGCTAAACAAAATGTTGGTGGTTCAAATCTCTTACCTGCTATGTGGGAGGAAGATGAGGCACTCTACTTCTGCAAAGATTTGCCTTGGAAACAAAATGGGGATTGATTTGTGTCAGAACTGACTCAATGGCAGTCATATTTTTTTGTTTATATGATTCTTTTGGCAATTCTTTTCTTACAGGACTTTATATATGTCATCTTCTTGTATTTATTTATTTATTTTGCCTGTATAGTTTCTGATGAGAAATCAGCATTTAGTCTTATTGGTGCCCTTTTGTAAGTGGTATTAATTTTTTCATGAACTGCTCTTAGAATTCTTTCTTTGTCTTTGGTTTTGGAAAGTTTGGTTATATCTTGGTGTTTCTTTTGTGGTCCATCCTGTATGGGGTTTATTTAGCTTATTGGACAGAAGCATACCTGTATTTCTTGATATTTGGGAAATTTTCTACCAATTTATCTTCAAAGATTCTCTATATTTTTCCCTCTTCTTCTAAAAGTGCTATTACACATAAATTATTCTTTTAATAGTGTCTCACAAAACTATTAGTTTTCCTCATTTTTCTTCTGATTGTTTATCGAACAAATTAGTATCAAAAGAATTGTCATCTATTCCATTGATTCTTTCTCCTGTTGATTCAATTCTACTTCTGTGTTCTTCCATTGGGATATCCATTTCTTATACTTTTTAGTTAAACTACTGGATTTCTAGATGCTGTTTTTGTATAGTTTCAAAATGTTTCTTTAGTTTGTTACTTTACTCTTGTATTGTTTCCCTGAATTCTTATGGAGTTTTATCTGTGTTTTCCTTGACTCCCTTTTTATTTCTTATTAGATCTATTATCATTTCTTTCTCAGGAATGTTTTCTGTCCCTTTATTTTGCTCACTTGTTGTAGTCGTATTATCCTGTTTCTGTATATGCTTTGATATTATCTGTCTCTAAGGCATTAAGATATTAAGTAATTTATTCATTTATTTCTCTACTGATTGTATGTTGGATTGATGCTTTGTCCTTATGTGTTCTGGTTTTATTTTGTTTTGATATATCAAAGAGATTCATTTCTTCCTTTTCTGTTTAGAATATCTTTTTTTTTTTTTTTCTTTGCAATATTTTTATTGTTGTTGTTTTGTGGTACTGGTCTATGGCTGACTTTGGTGATGTCAGTTCACTGGTTGTGATTTTCTCTCACTAGTGGATATAGTGAATCACATCCATGTTTTGGTCCTATGTGGTTAAGATCATATGTCTTCCTTTACAGAACTGAATGGAAGTGGTGGAGTGAAATCTTTCCCTGATAGTGAACGACACAGCTTGGGTGGTCAGGATCCCTCCACAGCTCTTGTGGGACCATAGGATATTTTTAGGTTGGTGCTAGTAGTTAGTACATTCTCTGGAGGTCAGGACAGGACATCTTCATAGGCACTGTGAGGGCATGTTACTAAAATGGATGGGGTAGTCCTTCTGTAGGTGAAAAACTTGACATTTCAGTAGGTGGTAAGGGATTGAGGAGGTTCAGTGCATGTGTAGTCAGTCTGCCAGAACTGTTTGGGTGTGGAATGTGTGGCATTTCAGCTGGGTGGATGTTGGATTAAGGGACTAGAATCTCCTGCTTATTATTTGACAGAGGTGGAGATTACACTTGTTAGTATGTGATGGGCATTGCAGATGAAGTGATGTTCCTGTCCAGCCAATCACTGGGCATGGATGCACAGAGTTTTATCACCAATTTCTGTGTTATAGGCACTATAGATGTGGGTCACCAGTTGCTGGGAGGTCAGAGATTTACAGGTCTCTTTTCTCTGGATAGGTGACACAGGAGCCCACACTGCCATTTTCTAGGTGAGGAGGGCCTCATGTCACCTTTCTCTGGGTAGGCAGCACAGGAGGTCATATTGCTTGTTACCAGAGATAGGAAGACAGTACGAGAGGGTTGGCAGGACAGGAATGCATTGCTAGTTATGGTCAGTGTGAGGGTAGATTGGGAGCTTTTGCCACAGGTTGCCAAATGGGCAAGGTGGTTAGCACCGATCAGTAGTACTACTGAGGAGAATGAGGGATGTGTGCTCCTGCAGTCACTAGCATGGGAGTCAGGGTACTTCCCTTCCAAATGCAGCTGGCAATCAGGGCCAATGCCCAATCAGATGCAAAGAAAAGGCTGTCTAGAGTCTGATATCCCCAGTTGCCACTCCACTGATCTTTCCCTCTGTAGGTTCCTCCAGCCCAATCCAAATGACCAGGGACTCTTGCTGGTGAGAAGTGTTGTCCCATTTTCTAGCTTCCTCCCTGTTCTGTGGTTGCCTGGATACCTTGAGCTCTTACATCTCTTCCTGTACTTTCCCTGCTTATATTTGGTTCATGTTCTGCTCACCTTGCTTCATTCTGGATTTGTCTACACATTATTTCTGTCCTCTACTTGGGAATTCCATGAATTAGCTTTCCTGTGCTCCTCAACCCGGGATCCTGCTTACTTTATCTCAAGATGGCCATGCTGTGCCAGGCTGGCTGGCAGTGTGCCTATGATCTGTAAATCTCCTCATTCACTGTTGTCATCCAGTTTCTCCTTCCATTTCATATTTAATCTAATTATTCATCTTTTCCTTTGCTGCTCAGAGTTCTGAGACTTTCATCTGTATTTTTTTTTTTTTTTCTGTATTTTTGCTGGAAGGGGATGGCATGATGTGTCTGAAAAAGCCACTATCTTTTCCTATCTTCTTTATCAAGCATACTTTCTTTTTCTAGGAGTTAGACCTTCCTGATAATATGGCCATAATACGTGAGAAGAAGTCTTGTCATCCTTACTTCTAAGGAGCATTCTGGCTGTAGTTTTCCAAGACAAACTTTTCATTTTTTTTTTTTTTTTGACAATCCATGTTATATTCAATATTCTTCACCAAGACCATAATTCAAAGACATAATTAAAAAATCAATTATTCTATGATCTTCCTTTTTCATTTTCCAGCTTTTACATGCATGTGAGGCAATGGAAAATACCATGAGTTTGGTTAGCCACACCTCAGTCCTCAGAATGACATCGTTCCTTTTAACATTTTAAAGAGATCTTTTGCAACAAGTTTTCCCAGTGTGATGTATTATGGTTAAAGTTTACAGGGAAAATTAATTTTCCTCTCAACAGTCCATACACATTCTGTTTTATGACACTTACTGTAGTCCCTACACTGTAATGCCATTCTTCTCACTTCCTCTGTGCGCCCATTCCTACCATTCATTCTTCTTTCCCATCCCCTTCTACCTTCCTATCTCTATCTCTGGGCAAATGCTGTCCTCTTGATCTCATATGCTTGGTAATTGTAGTGACTGCATACCTTCCTGATATCAGTGTCCATCTTATAGATCTGTTTATCATTTGGCTGCCAGTTGAGTCACAGTTATTAAGTTCAATTTCTAACTTTAAAGATGTCTAAGGGCCATAGTCTCCGGGATTCCACCAGTAAGCCTGGTCTTTTTGTTGTTGTTATTATTTTGAGTTTTGGTTCACATTTTTATTATTTTGAATTTTGTTTCATATTTCCCCCCACTTGATTAAGGACTTCTTATTGCAATCCCTTTCAGAGCAGTCAGCATTGGTAGCCAGGCACCATCTAGTTCTGATCTCAGGTTCAAGGAGGCTGAGGTTCACATGCTATATTTGTCTTTTGGACTAATTTATTCCTGTGTCTTTGAAATTCTTCACTATTCTTTGCTCCACTTGAGGGAGTCCAATAATTGCATGTTAGATGGTCACAAACTTTTAAGACCCCAGTCAGTACTCACCAATGTAGGATGAAGAACATTGTCTTTGTGGACTATGTTATGCCAATTGAATTTACTGTCATCCAAGATTATGGGTCTGAGTCTCCATGCCCAGCTACTCATCTACTTATTCCCTAAAGGGGTTTGGTTATGACTAAGATGTTTTCATAACTTTTTGACCCTTGTATGTTCTAGCACATCCCTGTATATATTTGCAGCACATATGAATACAAAGATAAAGATAGCATCTGTCAAACAGATATACAGATATA
>NW_006921763.1:6814765-6815409 GCF_000298275.1 Orycteropus afer afer
GTCTCACCTACTTTGCTCATGTTGTCAGAAGGGACCATTCCCTGGAGAACGATATCATACTTGGTGAAATGGAAGGTGGATGAAAAAGAGGAAGGTCCTCAATGAGATGGACTGACACAGTGGCTGCAACAATGAGCTTGGGTATAGCAAGGATGGTGAGGCTGGGACAGGACTGGACAGTGTTTTGTTCTGTTGTTCATAGGGTGACTTGATGTTGTTGTTCAGTTGTTCAGTGGTGACTTGATGGCACCTAACAACAACAACAACAATATTGTGTTTTTAAAAGAAGAAGCATTTTTATTATATTGTCTTAGATTTATTTTTAAGAATCCGAAAATATCATCTTCTAAATTGTTGAGAATGCTATATTATGTCCTACCTCCCTCAACTACTCATGCAACACAAATGCCATCATATGAGGAATTGTTAGTATAATTGATATGGTCATGTCATCTATCAAATTATAATTGGGAAGGAAATGAGGGCCTCAATGTTTGGGTCATGCATGCTTCTGTATTACTTTTCCCAAACGTCCAATACCTCCAGTAATCCTATGATATCTCTCCTGAAAAGCAATAGAAAGCTCTGAGATGGTGTCAAGTCTCCTATCTTTTACTTAGAGTTGATGCAAGTGCCAAAAAAAT
>NW_006921763.1:6819749-6843137 GCF_000298275.1 Orycteropus afer afer
ATTGTGGTAAACTGTGGTCAATATCATGAGACAAAGTATATGTAAACTGCTATATGGAAAGTGAATTTGCTCTGTAAATCTTCACCCAAATCACAATAATTAAACAAACAAACAAACAAATAAATAAATATTACAGCACACCCTATGAGGAAGTTCTACTCTGTCACATAGGGTCAATGTGAGCTGAAATAGATTCAATGACACCTAACCACAACAAAAACATGCAGCTGAATATACTAGTCTTCTGTTTTGGGATTTCAGCCTGTGGTGTCATTATGGGAAGTAATTCCCACTCAAAGATCATATAAAATTTTTTGGTGATATTTTTATGGTTACTTTAATATATGTTTAAATACATGATTTTAAATTATTTTTATATGATGTAGAAATGTTTTCTGATATATGGTAGAGCTTTAATTTCAATTTTTCAACAATTTATATATTGTATTATCATTTGTTGAACAATTCATCCTTGCCTCAGTGATTTGAAATACTATGTTTTTCATATTTAAAGCTTAAAAAAAGAGACTTTTCTTGATTTTTCATTTGGCTCAGTAAGTTTCTATGACTGTTCCTACACTGTTTTAATCATTATAACTTATTATTGATAATATACAGAGAGACAACTTCTCCTTCATTATTCCTTTTGTTCAATAGTGGTTTTGTCATTCATCAAGGTGAACTTTAAAATAATCTTTATAATGTTTGATAAAAATTTACTGAGCATTTGGAATGGAATTGTGTGGCATTTATAAATAAATATAGGTGATAATTTTTAATCTTTTATAAGATGGAGGTTTCTCGTTAGAAATATGGTAAATTAAAAAAAAAATTAAATAGGTACATGTAACTAATAGCTTCCAGACTGGACAGTGTTCATTTAGGGTGACTTGCTATGTAGTCACAGAAATAGGAAGTGATTTGCACAATCATGACAGTGTTATCTCAGTATTGCTCATGCTATCACAACTCCCAGTCCATTGTTCTTTCTGTTACACTATGTTAAATTGCCTCTTAAGGAGGAGGACAGTTTTACATTTGAGTAGATACATAGTTGCTACTAATAAAATGATTGGTGCAAGAAATGGAGGGCTGGGGAAAGTATTTTCTGTCTATGCTCTTGTCCATGCTTAGTAATTTTAAAGTGAATAATTCAAATATTTAATGACTAGAAATATTGGTCCCACTTTTTCTAAATTTATTTTCTTTTTCCTTACATTTAAAGAAACTAGTTAACTAGTTGCTATTGTGTTGATTCTGACTCACAAAAACCCCATGTATATTAGAGCAAAACTGTTCCATAGTTTTCAATGGCTGATTTTTTTGGAAGTAGATCACCAGGCCTTTCTTCAAAGTTACCTCTGGGTGGTTTCAAACTTCCAACCTTTTGACTAGCAGCTGAGCATGTTACCTGTTTGCACCACCGAAGTACTACACTGAAGCTAAAGGTATACATTTTAGAGAGGAGAGGTTCAGAAATGAGACTACATATTTTAGTGTCATCTTTTCCACAATGCAAAAGCCTCCCAGAATTATAGGAAAATTATACAAAACACACACCCTGGAACATCAATCTAATCCTGCTGTTCTCCCTAATTAATTTTGTGTATCAGTGTCAATTAAATAATTAAGTCAAGCTGTACTAGTATCATTTAAAAGCTTATTAATGCAGTGAAAGTTTATGACAATGATTTATAAGCAGTTTTACATCTCAAAACTTGGAAATAATAATGCAAAGTAGCCTGAGAAACTATTCCAACTTTCGTTTTGTCTGTACAATATTAAAAACAAAACAAATACAATAAAAAGGGAACTCATTACCTATTGACCTCACTATTTGAAAAATAAAGGATATTTTTACATTAAAAAAAGAAGGAATAGAAAAGACAAAATGGATCATTTTAAAACTATGAAAAATTCCTAGCATTACCCTTATGTGACTCATTTTTCCTGTTGAAAGTTTTAAAATGGACCAATCTGAGTCCACAGATGGACACTTGGGAACCACTGGTTAGCTCATAGAGATGTGGATCTAAAAGGAGAAATTGAGATCATCCCCTAGGTCCCTTAAGTTGACAATGGAAGATTCCAGGGCTTCTGCAATTTGTGAGAGGCACAAACAAATGGTGTAATATAAACCAATATTGTGTGCAGATCTCTTGATTTCCATTTCCAATCCAATGTTCTTTTTGCTACATTTCCACTGTACTATCTCTGATACACTTTACTTGACTGTCAATGGTTTGCTTCTTTAGGCATTAAAGGAAATGTCACGGCCTGGGTTCTCTGAAAACAGATGCTGAGTTAGTGTTTGAGGTCCAAGGTATTTTGTAGGGATCAACAGCCACAAAAGGGGGGGGAACAGGATTAGGTAGAGGAAGATGTGGAACTATGATATGGGTCTGAAGCCTCAGCGTACTCAGCAGGGTTATCTGGAGCACCTAATTCCTGTCAGAGTTGTCCATTTCTTGTCCAAAATAGTCCGTCTTTTGCACACTCTATTTGTTACATCAGTGCGTGTGGGCTGCCGTGGAGGGCTTCAGTTGGACTAAGGTCATTCTCTGATTTCTCTGAAGCTGGTATAAACCCTGAAGGAGTTGAGAGCTGGAGGCTGGTCACAGAGCACAGTGCTTCTCACTGAGCACTAAGCTTATCATTGAAGGGGGAACTGGCAGCCATTTCTCTGTCTAGTACAGTGACTTGCATCAGTATTTAAACATTAGACCAAAACTCTCAGATTAATTATTGTTGTTGTTGTTGCTATTTGACATCGAGTCAGCCCCGACTCATAGACTATATTAATCAATTTTTATAGTTTACCTAAATAATTCATGCCTAATCCTTCACACCAAGATTTTTCTTCTATAATTTCCTTCATCTGTTATTCCTTAATGATGATTTCAATTCTGTACTTTACTTTTAGAAACATAAAATAAAAAATACATATGCCATATTTTTTAGCAAATAACATGCAACATATATAATGTGCAGCACGTTTACAAAGAGAGAATGCAGGATGAGGGGGAGGAGAAGTTATGTAATTAGCCCCAAAATGTATAAAGCAAACACTATTTGAGTAAAAATACATTAATTCTAATAGCTAGTGAACCATACAGATGTTTATTGATAAACACTTGATGACTAAACAAATGAATGAAAATTTTGCTTTCATGTGTATTTCCTTATATCACAAACTGAAAAACAATGTTGGATTATTTAATTGTAAATTGATGTTGGGTTCATTGTATTTGTTAAAACTTTTAAAGAATTATCTTGTTCTTTGCTTAAAGAAATTGGAGTTAATTGGTTTGAAAGTTTATGTCTTCAATTCACAAATACTGCCTTTTAAGTCAATTGCTGTGGGGTAATTCTTATATTTAATTTTGACTATTATATAAACTGTAAAAACACATTTTAAATGTAAGCATATGCTTGGTCAAAAATAATTTCCAAGGCAATTTTGTGAATTAAGTTAATAGACAAAAATATTATTCCGTGACAAAAAGAAATATTGATAGATCATTAAAAATCTAGAAAAAAATACAGTAATAAATTCTTCGTACTGTATCTCTTTAATTACAAGTATTTATAATGGAAAATGAGTTTATATTTAATCTTTTATTTTTGGTTCACTGAAGTAATATATGGTAAATCGTTGTTTTTGCTGTTAAGTGCCAGTGAGTTACAGCAACCTAATATACAACAAAACAAAACACTGCCCACTCCCGAGTCACCCTCACTGTCGTTGCAATACTTGAGCACATTGTTGCAGCCACTGTGTTAATCCATTATTTTGAGGGTCTTCCTCTTTTGAGCTGACCGCCTACTTTACCAAACATAATGTCCTTCTCCAGGGACTGGTCTCTCATAATATGTCCAAAGTATGAGAGGCAAAGTATCACCATTGTCTCTTCTAAGGAACATTTCAGCTGTATTTCCTGCAAGACAGATTTGTTCATTCCTCTAGCAGTTCACAGTACATTTAATATTCTTTGTCAAAGCCACAATTCAAATGTATCTGTTCACTGTCCAGCTTTCACATGTAAATGAGGCTACTGAAAAGACCATGGCTTGGGTCAGGGACACCTTAGTCTTCCAAGTGACATCTTTGCTCTTTAATACTTCAAAGAGGTCTTTTGCAGCAGATTTGCCCAATGCAATATGATGTTTGATTTCTTGACTGCTGCTTCCATAGATGTTACTTATGGGTCTAAGTAAAATGAAATAGTTGACAATCTTGATCTTTTATCCATTTATCAGGATGTTGCTTTTTGGTCTAGGTGTGAGGAGTTTTGTTTCCTTTATGTTGAGGTATAATCTGTACTGAGAGCTACAGTCTTTGGTCTTCATCAGTAAGTGCATCAAGCCTTCTTTGCTATCAGCAAGAAAGGTTGTGTCATCTTCACACTACAGGTGGTAAATGAGTCTTCCTCCAAGTCTGATGCCATGTTCTTCTTCATATAGTCCAACTTCTTATGTTGTTTGCTCAGCATAAAGGTTGAATAATTACGGTGAAAGGATAATAATAATTAAGGTGATAATAATTAAGGTGATAATAATAATTAAGGATAATAATAATTAAGGTGAAAGCCTTAATGCACACTTTTCCTGATTTTAAACCATGGGCCATCCCCTTGTTCTATTTGAACAACTGTCTCTTGATCTCTGTAAAGGTTCATCATGAGCACAATGAAATGTTCTGGAATTCTCATTCTTTGCAATGTTAAACATAATTTGTTATGATCCACGTGGTCAAAAGCCTTTGCCTCGTCACTAAAACGTAGGTAAATATCTTTCTGGTGCTCTTTGATTTCAGCCAAGATCCATCTGACATCAGCAATGATATCCTTTGTTCCATATCCTCTTCTGAATCAGTTTTGAATTTCCAGAAGGTCTCTATCTATGTGCTGGTGCAACCATTTTTTAAATTACTTTCATCAGAATTTAACTTGCATGTGATATTAATATTGTTCAATAATTTTTTGCATTCTGTTGGATCACATTTCTTTGAAATGGGCACACATACGAGTTTCTTCTAGTTGGTTGGCCAGGAAACTATCTTCCAAATTTCTTGGCATAAATGAGTGAGTGCTTCCAGCATAAGCTGGTATTCACAATATTGGTGGGATAGCTTCCAGAATCATGGCAACACACAAGCCACCATAGTAAGACAAACTGACAGATGAATGTTGGATATTGTCAATAAAAACCCACTGCTGTCAAGCTACATCTGACTCATAGCAACCCCTCCTTAGATTTCCAAGGCAATATCACTATGGAAGTAGATTGCCCAACCTTCCTTCTGAGGATACAGATGATAAATTCTAGTTCACAAAGAAAAGTGATATAATAAATATTTGACCACTTTGAAAAAAAATGCATTTAATAAAATTTACAATGTACTGTTTATTATTCAGGACACTCTTGTTTTATGAGATATTAAAAAAAGAAACACTGAAAATTTGAAATATCTTTCAAAATGTTATGAAGTTATGTATCAAGGTTCTACCCATCTCCTAAACTCAGTTATAAATACTTTTCATTTTATCTATATAGAATACATTAACTTTTATTTTATTTCAGAGTGTAGTTTTATTGAAGTATTAATTTTGCCAATTAGAAATTAACATCAAGATTACTTCTCAATAAACTTTTTAATCTCTTAGAATATAAATAACCAAAGTAATAGTAACTACAGAGGGTCACTGGACTACAAGAGCTAAGTGCTCGTAAAAGATACTTCATGCTAACATATTCATAAAGGATATTCTGAACAACAAAGAAAAATCTTTTTAGATCAATAACACCAATCCTCTAGGAGAATTTATCTGATTCAACTCATACAGCTGGGGGAAAATTGATTCCCTTCTTTTTTAGATGACAAAGCACACATTGTATAATGGAAAGTTGTTAGAAATTGCTGACATTAGACTCCATTGTGGTGTTTTATGATGATAATCTAGGCTTTGAAATCAAAATCACAGAATAGGCAAGATTAAGAGTGCACTATAACCCTAGAGTGCATTGTGTTTTATGGATAGGATACTTATACTCAAGAATGGGATTATTTTGAAAAATATAAGGGACTAAATGGAGATATTTGAATTAAGAGATCTTTATCTAAAATATTTAGCCATTATTTTGTAACAGTTCCTGGATCCATTTCTGGTCATATATACATGGGGTCACCATGATTATAAATCAACTTGATGATTATTAACTAAAAACAGTCATCTTGCATATTGGAGTTTTTGTAAAACTCAAACTCTGATTTGCTCCTGATTTTCTTTTTCCAGAATAAAAGTGTCTCTATAATATGGATTCTGACTTCATGTCAAAGCTGATTAATTTATGTTGGTTTCTTGAATTTATGTGTTTAGTACTAAGTAAGATAGAAAATTTTTGTTAACAGTGTTCACCATGGGTTCAAAGTGGTGATGCTGAGGTTTGTGATGTACTTGTTGATAGTTTCTATTTCTGATTTAAAATTAGTCAGTAGTTTCTTAAAAAAAATTCTTTGTTGCCTTATGCAGTAGTAGGAATAGTGGCTATTGCTATACTATTGCTGTTACTCTCACTCTCTTTTATCATTTGTTCTGAATTTATAAATTAATGCATATCATTTTAGGGTTGTCTAGAAGGAGCTCTGGTATCATAGTGCCTAAGGCACTTGACTGATAACCAGAAGTCTGGAGGTTCAAACCTACCAGCCACTGCTCAGAAGGAAGGTTGGGCAATCTACTTCCATAGTGATACTGCCTCGGCAACCCAAGGAGTGGTCGCTATGAGTCAGGGCTGACTTGATGGCACATAACAACAACAACAACAACAGAAGAAATTACCTTCTGCCTAATCACGAAAAACTCTACATTTCCTCATTTATGGCATCATTCATCAATTTATCCATGTAAAAATTATTTTAATATTTTGCCTGCTGGTGCAAGGTGCTAAAGGTACAAAAGAAAATTAGACATGGTTACCATCATTTCAAAATGCACAATATAGTGAACTTTCAGAGTAAGTGTATAAATATCTGAATTTAAACAGACTCAAGGATGTTTTCATGAGGGAAGATGCTTTACTTAAGACCTGAAAAAAAAGAAGAGAAAAGGGGAATTCCTGGCAGTTGAAAAAGCAATGTAAAGGCATCTTGGTATAAAATGGCAAGGTAAAATTTCACCTCATTACTTTAGATTAGCATGATTCTAGTGAGGCATGTATGTAGGCCAGTTAAAGTTCCAATAGAATAAAGATATATACAGAATACACAAATTAGGATAATTTGAGGTTGCCCCCCCCCCCTCCAGAGGTAGGATTTATGAAGATGTTTAAGGAAATCACAAGAGATAATACAGTAATCTGGTAATAACATAGGAGAAGGTGTTTTTACCTCTAGGATCAAATGGAATGAGAAGAAGGTGAGAAGAAGAAGGTTTGGGAAAGAAAGTTGCCTGTGAGATGTAATGAATTAAGGTGTAGGAACATAGGAAGCCCAGGAAGATGAGCAGGGAGGAAGCCAGAGGCATAAATCTCATGGGGCCACTTTTCTCTCTTACTCTGATCTCCTACTGGGCTCACATTGGCTGCACTCACAAGGAAGCCAGATGGCACAGGGACTCATTGACATGATCCAGGAGCTCAGTGATGTGATCTTATTGCATAGAGCCTGATGGAGAGGGGGATGATGGATCTGGAGGGAAAAATAAAAGATACCTAGCATGGTATGTGTATTTTCATGGTAGAATTCTCATCGTCCCTACGTGAGACAAGGGCTTGATTCCCGGGCAAAGTACTACACACACAGAGCATCCCTGTCTTTCTGTAGAGGCTTGCATGCTGCTATGATGCTAAAGAGGTCTCAATGGAGCTTCCAGACTAAAATGAATTAGGAAGAAAGACCTGGTGATCAACTTCTAAAGTTAGCTAATGGACCACAACGATATGATCTTGTTGTACATGGAGTTGCCATGAGTCGAGGGCTGACTCCATGGCAGATACCAACAAATACAACATATAGAACGTGTACAGAAAATTGCAGGAAATGAGATGAGTGAGGTGAATAGTGGTAAGTTTCTGAAGTTTATTTTGAAATGCTAAGTGAAGCTTTAACTTAATATTCAATTGTTAGGAAAAAAGGTGGAAGAAGACTTTTAATTAGGGTAAGAACAGATTTGTATTTTAGAACCTCCACTCTTCACTTGTCAGTTTTTTATTGTATCAGCAAAGTCAAGCTAGATCCAGAGAAATTAGTTAGAAACTTATGTAGTAAATCAGGTAAGAAAGTTGAAAAAAATATCCATTAGTTACATATTTGGAGAAGAGGAGGATGATTTAATAAACAGCAATGGCAAACACTGTCAATAAATAAATAAATACATACATACATAAATATTGTCTTCTTATTGAAAGTGTCAAAATCAAGGAAAAACTGAAGAACTACTCCAGGTTGAAGAAGATTAAACGGACATGATAAATAAATTCAACATGTTCTAATCTGGGTCATTTTTCTATAAAAACATTAGTAAAATTTAAAGGTATCTGAGGATTAGATGGTAGTAATATATCAATGCTAATTTCCTGATGTAGATGGTTATATTATGTTTGTGTAGGGTAATTTTTTTTGTAGGTGCTTCACACTGAAATTAGGGGTTATTGAGGATTAGATCAATCACTTAGTCTCAAATGATTGTTGTTGTTATGTGCTGTCCAGTCTGCCGGACTCATAGAGGCCCCTCCATGGGCTTCTGAGGCAGTATCACTAAGGAAACCTTCCTTCTGAGGAGTGGTAAATTTCTCAAGCCACTCACTACCTTCTATAAATTTGAGATTTTTAAAGAATTATTAAAATTATCTGGTTTTGCAGCAATAATGTGAACGCATATATTTGTGTGCCATACATTGCCATAAAATAAAAGTTATTAATTAAGTAATCTCAGGAGAAGACCTAAACTGAACTACAATGCTGTCAAAGATAGGATAGTGTCCATACACCTACAGAGAAGACCAGTTAATACTAATTCCAAAACCAAACCCACTGCCATTGAGTCAGATCAGACTCATAGCGACACCTCCTTGGGTTTCTGAGGCAGTATCACTACAGAAATATATTGCCCAGTTTTCTTTCAGAGGAGTGGCTGGTGTGTTTGAGCTGCCAGCACTCTGGTTAGTAGTCAAATGCCTTAGGCACTATGCTACAGGAGCTAATGTTATTCAAATTTACACACCAAGCACTAAAGCCAAGGAAGAAGATACTGATAGTTTTTACCAATTGCTGCAGTCTGAAATTGATCAAACATGCAATCAAGATATGTTGATAAGTACACGTTATTGGAATGCAAATTTGGAAATAAAGAAGAATCACCAATAGTTGGAAAATGTGGCCTTGGTGATAGAAATAACGCTAGAGATGGTATGATAGAATTTTACAAGACCAATGACTTATTCATTGCAAATACCATTATTTAAATGACAACTATACATATGCACCTTGGCACATGGAATATACAAGAATCAAATTGTCTACATCTGTGGAGAGAGCTGATGAAGATGCTCGATATTATCATTCAGAATAAGGTCAGGGTCTAACTATAGACCAGACCATCATTGCGCATATGCAAGTTTACATTGTAGCTGAAGGAAACTAAAACAAGTCCATGATATGCCTTGAGTATTTCCCACCTGAAATTAAATTTGAGGCCATCTGAAGAATAGATTTGATGCACTGAACACTAATGACTGAAGATGAAATGAAAGATGACATCTAGTCCATCATACATGAAGAAAGTAAAAGGTCATTAAAAAGAAAGCCAGGAAATAAAAGCACCAAAGTGTATCAGAAGGGACTGAAACTTTCTCTCCAATAGTGAATAGTTAAAGCAAATGGAACACATTATGTAGTAATGGAGCTGAACAGAAGATTTCAAAGGGCAGCTCAAGAAGATAAGGAAAATGATTATAATTAAATGTGGAAAGACCTGGAGTTAGAAAATAAAAAGGGAAGAATGCATTTGGTATTTATCAAGTTGGGAAAACTAAAGAAATAATTCAAGCCAGAAATTTCAATACTGAAGGATTCTCTGGGAAACATCAAAGGAAGATGGAAGTAGTGTACCCAAAAGTGATATATGTTCAATTATTTCAGGAGATAGCAGATGATTTAGAACAAATAGCATTGAAAGAAATCCAAACTGCACTGAAGAAATTGGTAAAAACGAGACTCCAGGAATTGATGTAATAACCTTTGAGATATGTCAACAAATGGATGCTATGCTAGAGGTGCTTACTCATCTATGCCAAGAAATTTGGAAGACAGCTACCAGGCCACCTGACCAGAAGAGATCCATGTTTATGCTTATTCGAAATAAGAGATCCAACAGAATGTGGAAATTATCGAATAGTATCATAAATATCAAATGCTAATAAAATCCTGCTGAAGATAATTCAAAAGCAGTTGCAGCAATGTATTAACCAAGAACTTCCAAAAATGTAAGTTGGATTTAGAAGAGGACGTGGAATGAGGGATATCATTGCTGATGTTGGATGGATCTTGGCTGAAAGCAAAGAATACCAGAAAGATATCTACTTGTGTTTTACTGACTATGCAAAAGCATTTTTCTGTGTGGATCATAAAAAACTATGGATAATATTGAGAAGAATGGGAATTCCTGAACACTTAATTGTACTCATGAAGAACCTTTACATAGATCAAGGGGCTGTTCAGACAAAAAAAGGGGATACTGCATGATTTAAAATCAGGCAGGGTGTCCATTAGGCTTGCATCCTTTCACCATACTTTTCCTCTCTGTTTGCTGAGCAATTAATCTGAGAAGCTGGACTATATGAAGAAGAACGCAGCATCAAAATTTGAGGAACACTAATTAACAACCTGTGATATGCAGATGACAAAACCTTGCTTGCTGAAAATGAAGATGATTTGAAACACTTACTGATGAAGATCAAAGATTATAGTCTGATGTATGGATTACTTCTCAACATAATGAGAACAAAAATCTTCATAACTGGACCAATAAGCAACATCATGATAATTGGAGAAAATATTGACGTTTTCAGGGATTTCATTTTACTTGGATCCACAATCAACACCCAAGGAAGCAGCAGTCAAGAAATCAGAGATCATATTGCATTGGGCAAATCTTCTGCAAAAGACCTCTTGAAAGTGTTAAGCAAAGATGTCACTTTGAAGACTAAGGTGCACCTAACTAAAGCCATGATATTTTCAGTCACCTTATATGCATGTGAAATCTGCAAACTGTATAAGGAAGACTGGAGAAGAGTCAATGCCTTTGGATTATGGTGTTGGCAAGGAGTAGTGAAAATACTATGGAGTGCAAGAAGAATGAACAATTCTATCCTGGAAATGGTGGAGCCAGAATTCTCCTTGGAAGTGAGAATGGTAAGACTTTGTCTTACCTATTTTGGTCATGTGGTCAGAAGATATCATTCCCTGGAGAGTTCCTTGGTAAAGAATTCCCTTGGTAAAGTAGAGGGTCCATGCAAAAGGGAAAGTCCCTCAACAAGATGGATCGACACAGTTGCTGCAAGGATGGGCTCAAGTAGAGCAATGATTGTGAGGATGGCAGACAACTGGACAGAGTCTCGTTCTGTTGTACATAGGATTGCTATGAGTTGGAGTCGACTTGATGGCACCTAACAACAACAACATATACACGTGAGAGCTGGAAAATGCCTAATAAAGATAGCAGAGAAATTGATGCATTTGGATTGTGGTGTTGGTGAAGAAGAATGAATATACTATGGATTGCTAGAAGAAGGAACAAGTCTGTGTTAGAGGAAGTACAGTTGGGATGTACCTTACAAGTGAGAATGGGTAGACTTTGTGTCTCATACTTTGGTCCTGTTGTCAGAAGGGACCAGTCCCAAGAGAAGGATATCATGCTTGGTAAAGTAAAGCACCAACAAAAAAGGGGATGGCCCTCAACAAGATGGACTGACACAGTGGCTCAAGCACGGACCAATTGTGCAAATGGCCTAGGACTGGACAATGTTTTGTTCTGTTGCACATAGACACTGTGAGTTGGAACTAACTGAACAGCATTTAACAACAACAATGTGGAGCAGAAATATTCTTGGATTAGTTGTGGAACACACATAATTCCTGAATATATTAAACTGTGTGTGGTGAAAATTTGCATTTGTCTTCATAGATACAGAGTTAGGATCCCTGAAATATCTGTGGGATCAGGATAAATCTTGGAATCATCTGTAATTGAACTCTTTCTTTACTTCCTGCTCTTTTCTCTCCTGGTTTACCGGCTCCTTAATGGTTTAGCTGGAGAAAAAAAAAAATTAAAAAAGCAATTCCACTTCAGCCCTTAGTTAGCAGAGACACTGCTCTGGGAGAATGCAACTTAAGACAGATGGTACTTAGAATAGGTAGTCAACTAGCAACATTGAGTACAGCAATAAACTTTAATTACCCCAGTTTTCTTAGTTTTGATCCCTTAAGGTTTGTATCCCTTCTGCCTTAAATTATAGTCTAAGAATCATGAGCTGGTATATAGAGGTGCTTTATAAAGTTGACGGAGAGAACTGCCTTGATAAACAACAAATTTCCTTCCTCAAAAAGGTAGCCATAATTTTCTTAAATCTGAGACTCAGTGGCATTAGAGAAAAAAAGAAAAATTCCTAATGAATGTTTGTAGGGAAAACATCAATTCCCATTCCCGGTGTTTCCTTTCCTAGGAGAAGGTTCTGCATTAGAATAACTTTTGGCTGTGTGAATCCACCACTCAATCTTCAGAAAAGGAGAAACTTAGTCTCAGAGATATATGAAGGATGTATTAGACATATAAAGCCCAGTACCTTTCTCTTTTCCTTTTGAGGACAAGGTGTTTGCAGGGAGCACGTATCCTCTTATTCTTTCAATTTTAAATTTTAAACTGTTTCCAGTAGTTAAGATTGTGTTTCACATTGGCTGGGCCTGGTTGAGTGGCTGGGCAGCTGGATGTAATTATACCCATGATGAGACTGGTAATCAATGCCATGGTGGAATCTACTGGAGCACCTGAGTAGCTGCCTTGGGGTTGTGGTCTGCTTCCAGTATATAAGAAGACAGCTTTGAGAAAGGTCTCTGAGTTTTTGGCAAGCTTGGACAGTGCATGTAACTAAGTCTTCATTCAGAAACCTGCTATGTGATTGCTTATCTTGAGACAGTTTCAGGACTTGAACTAGTTGCCTGCCATGTTTAGTTATCCTAGCACTGTGGCATTTTAATTGTTGACCTTGGATTTTTCAGCCTCAGCAGCCAGCAGCTGCCTGAGTTAAGAGATTACTGAAGCTCCAGTGGGCAAGGATCAAGAGGCAGAGCTGAAGCCCAAGGTCAAGGGACCTTCACCCAGCCCCTAGAGCTAGCACTTTGAACTCAGAATTCCAGTCTCCTAAACTGTAAGAAGGAGCTCTGGCAGCATAGTGCCTAAGGCACTTGACTGCTAACCAGAAGGCTGGTGGTTCAAACCCACCAGCCACTCCTCGGAAGGAAGGTTGGGCAATCCTACTTCCGTAGTGATACTGACTTGGAAACCCAAGGAGGAGTCGCTATGAGTCGGGGCCGACTTGACGGCATATAACAACAACAACAAAAACAAAATTGTAAGAGAATAAATCATCGTTTATTCAAACCATCTACTCGTGATATTTCTGTTAGAGCAGCACTGGAGGACCAAAACAAGTCTCCTTTAAAGACTCAGCCATCTTCTTCTCAAGCTTTGGATTTCTTTTTGTTTCACTGCTGTGAAGACAGCATCACTCATAACTATTCATTCCAATGACCACATTGTCCTCTCCTCCTTTTCCTTTGTTTAATAAACTCTTTGTCCAACTTGTCTATACTATCCAATCTGGCCTCGGTATGACTGAGCATCATATTCTTATTCCCATATCTTGGTGAATTTTTGCTCTTTCTGGCCTCCCAATATAATAACCTCTTTATTGATTCAGTGTGTATTTATTATATCCTCAAGAGCCCCACCCTTCTACTAAGCACTTTACAGAAGCCATTTATTTGGCTTCATAAGTTTAAGAGATGAATCAATTACTAGCAAATAACAAACCCCTTTTTCTCACCCTTTACTATGGCCTCTTTTTCAAGTGTCCCAATGTTCTACCTATTGAACAAACAATAAAACTGTAAAATGGCAAACAATATTCAATTCATCATAGTGCCAGTAACAAGTGATTTTTACAACAGTTTGAAATCAATGAACTTTTTTCTTCCTATTCTATACATGAGTGTGCATTTGTATGCTTATATTGATATCTATTAAGGGAAATGACAGTAAGTTTTGAAAGTAAAAGAGACAGTAGGCATATCAGATGAGAGAAGATGATATTCTATCTAGGCACAATTTTATCTAATGGTCTGGTAATAAATATGAAGTAAAAGGGTCTAGAGTGTAACTGTCACTCATGGTTTCTGAATTTTAAAAGCTTTTCAGAAAATAAGCTCCTGGAAGTCAGCAGTGATATCTTCATGATTCCTTCTAGAGAAAAGTCTAATGTTACAAATGAGGATAAAGCCATATTTAGTAGTGCTCTGTATAGGAAATTATGCATCTATATTCTGTAAACATATAATTGTTTCAGAAGAGAGAATTCTTATCTGCTTAGGGGAGAGGAAGCACTGATTTGGTTAAAGATCTTACATAGTTCAGAGCTAGAGCCAAAGCTGTTCAAGAGGAGGCACTTAGCCTTTTCCATTTCACAGTCTTATCCATTTTAAATGCTTTGTTTATGCCAATGACTTTCAAACTTATACTTTCATTAACTCTTCATTTGTGAGCAAGATACTGTTCTGGATTTGTTGGACATGCAGAGGAAGGCTCTTACTTTTTTTTTTTTTTTAGTTTTCTTTGCAGTCAACTCATACTTTATTTTCAGAAGTTAGTTTAGATATTATGTGTGGTAGCTAAGGTTGTTGTCAACTTGGCTGGACCTGGTTGAGTGGCTGGGCAGCTGGAGGTAGTTATTGCCCAGGATGAGAATGGCAGTCAACTCCATGGTGGAATCTGTCACGAGCAGCTGAGTAGCCACAATAGGGATGTGTTCTGCTTCCTGTATATATGGAGAAGCTTTGGGATTGGTCTCTAGATTTTTGGCATCCATGAACCTTGCATATAGCCAAGTCTTCATTCAGGAGCCTGCCATGCTCTGCCAATCTTGGAACTTTCAATGGACTTGAATTTTTGGCCTGCTATGTGATTTGGTAACATCGGAACTGTGCCTTTTTACTTGTTGACTTTTTGGGTTTATCAGTCTCAGCAGCCAGCAGCTGCCTGAGTGAATGGCTTCAGTGGGCTGGGAGCTAGAGGCAGAGTTGAAGGCAAGGTTGAGGGGCTTTCACCCAGCCTCTAGATCCTGACACTTTGGACTTGGACTTCTAGCCTCCAAAACTGTGAGAGAATAAACTCCTGTTTGTTAAAGGCATCCCATTTGCGGTATACTCCTGTCAGAGCGTCACTACTTAACCAGAATAGAATGTTGTATTGAGAATGGGGTGCTGCTCTGACAGATACCTAAAATGTAGAAATGGGAGTGGAGTGTGTCATTGATGCTAGACTCTGGCAGACAGACCCCAATATGTGGCATGAGAGACAGCAGGAGCAGAGTTGAGAGACTAGCATGAGACAGTGACAGCCTTACCAGCTCACGGAGGAGAAAGGTGGATTCCATTGGGTAGGCGGCTTCCTGGTAGAGTAGGTTGCCTTCAGTTGTTAATTAGTAGAAGAGACTGGTATGAAATGGAGTAGCAGGTTGGCCGACCCATAGAGCAAGAAAGCTGAGTGCTTTTTGGACAGGAAGATTTCCGGCAGAGTGGGTTGCCTTTGGCATTAATCGGCAGAAGTGGAGACCAAGGAAATGGGAAGCAGAGCTGCCTCATCCTAAAGCGTAGGACCATGGTTTCTGGAGGTGGAACCAGAATAGCTCCCTACATTTCAGAGTCAGACCTTCACCAAGTTGGTTCTGGAGTGTACAGCTGCATGTTGATGTGGGCCAGTGGGATGGAGTCATAGCCATTGCCCAAGAGAGAGGGGACAGGGCTGCCATGACCAAGAGGTAGAGTAATGGGGCCTGCCAGGCCAAGGAGGTGAGTTGACACTCAGAGTAACTGGATGACTGAAGCCACCCAGTGAAGGAGATTTGTACAGAAGCCACCCAATGAAGATCTGTACAGGTGCCAATTTGACAAGGAGTGGAATTGTGGTAGTTAAGTTTGTGTCAACTTGGCTGGGCCTGGTTGAGTGGCTGGACAGCTGAAATTAGTTATTCCACAGGATGATACTGTCTATCAACTCCATGGTGGAATCTGCCATGAGCAGTTGAGTATCTGCATTAGGGATGTGGTCTGCTTCCTGTATGTCCTGATGTCCTGACTACTGCTTCAATTGGCATCAATTGTAGAACCAAGAAGTGTGAAGTCTTTGACAATTTCAGTATTTTCTCCATTTATCATGATGCTGCATATAGGTCCAGTTGTGAGGATTTTTTTTTTCTTTATGTTGAGATGTAATCCATACTGCAGACTCTATTCTTCAATCTTCATCAGTAAGCACTTCAAGTCATCCTCACTTTCAGCAAGCAAAGTTGTGTTGTCACTGTATCACAGATTGTTAATGATTCTTCCTCCAATCTTGATGCCATGTTCTTCTTCATATAGTCCAACTTCTCAGATTATTTGCTCAGTGTATAGATTGTAGAACCATGGTGAAAGATAAAACCCTGATGCACTCCCTTTTTGATTTTAAACCATGCAGTGTTCCCTTGTTCTGTTTGAACAACAGTGCCCTGGTCTATGTATAAGATCCTCATGAGTACAATTAAGTGTTCTGGAATTTCCATTCTTCTTAAAGTTATCCACAATTTGTTATGATCCACAAAATCAAATGCTTTTGCATAGTCACTAAAACACAGGTAAACATAATTCTGGTATTCTTTACTTTAAGCCAAGATCCATCTGACATCAGCAATGATATCCCTTGTTCCATGTCCTCTTCTGAATCCAACTTGCATTTCTGAAAGTTCTCTATTAATATGCTGCTGCAACCATTTTTGAATTATCTTCAGTAACAACTTAATTGCATGTGATTTTAATTATATTGTTTGATAATTTCCACATTCTGTGGAATCACATTTCTTTGGAATGGGTACAAATATAGATCTCTTCCAGTCAGTTGGCCAGGTAGCTGTCTTCCAAATCTGTTGGCATAACTGAGTGAGTGTCTGTAGTGGGGTATCTGTTTGTTGAAACATCTCAATGGGTATTCCATCACTTCCTGGAGCTTTGTTCTTTGCCAATTCCTTCAGTGCAGCTTTGTCTTCTTCCTTCAATACCATTGGTTCTTGATCATATACCACCTCCTGAAATGGATGAAGATCAATCAGTTCTTTTTTGATGCAGTGACTCTGTGTATTCCTTCCATCTTTTAATGCTTCCTGCATCATTCAATATTTTGCCCATAGAATGTTTCAGTATTGCAACTCGAGGCTTACATTTTTTCCTCAGTTCTTTCAGATTGATGAATGACAGGGCTTTCATCATTGCAAACGATGTTTCAAGATCTATCCTGAAGTACAATGTTGTCAGTGATAGTATAATATCCATATACCTACAAGGAAGACTAGTTAATACTAGTATTATTCAAATTTATGAACCAACCACTAAAGCCAAAGATGAGGAAATTGAAGATTTTTAGCAACTTCTGCAGTCTAAAATTGACTGAATGTGCAATCAAGATGTGTAAATTATCACTGGTGACTGGAATGCAAAAGTTGGAAATAAAGAAGGATCATCAGTAGTTGGAAAATTTGGCCTTGGTGACAGAAATAATGCTGAAGATTGCATGATAGAATTTTGCAAGACCAATGACTTCTTCATTGGAAATACCTTTGTCAACAACAGAAACAGGAGCTATACATGTGGTCTTCACCAGATGGAATACACAGGAATCAGATTGACTACATTTGTGGCAAGAGATGATGGAAAAGCTCAATATCTTCAGCCAAAACAAGGCCAGGAGCTGATTGTGGAACAGACCATCAACTGCTCATTTGCAAGTTAAACTTGAAGTTGAAGACAATTAAAAAAAGTCTACAAGAGCCAAAATATGAGCTTGAATGTATCCCTCCTGAATTTAGAGACCATTTAAAGAACAGATATGATGTGTTGAACACCAGTGACTGAAAACCAGAAGAACTGTGGGATGACATCAAGAACATCATCCAGGAAGAAAGCAAGAGGTCATTAAAAAGACAAGAAAAGAAGAAAAGCCCAAAATGGATGTCAGAAGAGCCACTGAAACTTGTCTTTAAGTGGAGAGTAGTTCTTATTGTAATGGATATTTACTCTAGATTTGGATTTACCTTTCCTACACAATGCTTCTGCCAAAACTACCATCTGTGGACTTACAGAATGCCTTATCCACCATCATGGTATCTCACACAACATTGCTTTGGATCAAGGGAGTTACTTCACAGCAAATCAAGTGAGGCAATGGACCTATGCTTACAGAATTCACTGGTGTTATCATGTTCCCCATCATGCTGAAGCAGCTGGCTTGACAGAACAATGAAATGGCTTACTAAAAATACAATTATTGTGTCATCTAGGTGGCAATACCTTGAAGTGTCGGGGCAGTGTTCTCCAGGAGGCTATATATGCTCTAAACCCATGTCCAATATATGGTGCTGTTTCTCTAACAGCCAGGATTTACAGGTCCAGGTACCAAGGAGTGGAAACAGGAGTGGTACAACTCACTATTACCCCTAGTGACTCACTCAAAAGATGTTTGCTTCCTGTTCCTGCTAGCCTATGGTCTGCAGGTTTGGAGATTTTTGTCTCAAAAGGAAGAACACTTCCACCTGGAGACACAATACTGATTGCGTTGAACTGGAAGATAAGAATGCCACCCAGCCATTTCGGCTTTCTCAAGTCTCTGCATCAACAGACAAAGAAGGGCATTACTTTACTGTCTGGTGTGATAGATCCTGATTACCAAGGGGGAATTGGGTTGATATTATATAATGGAGGTATAGAAAAACACATCTTGAATACAGGAATATAGGTAGTTTTTAATGCTACCATGCCCTGTGATTAAAGTCAATGGAAAACTGACAACCCAATTTTGATATGACTTCTAATGGCCCTGAAACTTCAGGAATGAAGGTTTAGGTCACCCCACAAAGCAAAGAACCACAACCAGCTGAGATGCTTGCTGAGGGCAAGGGGAATATAGAATCGGTGGTAAAAGAAGGTAGTTCTGAATATCAGTTATGGCCACATGACCTGTTGTAAAAATGAGGACTGTCATTGTTAAATTTCTTCATTGTAAGTGTGCCCCAAATATTTTTGTTTTCTTCCATTATGAATTATGAAATGTAAAGAGAGTTAATGTGTTTCAGTTGTATGCATGTTAGTGTATCATGTTAGGAGCAAATATGATTTATAATTGTGCTTATTTAGAGATTATATGTGGTTAAGGAGACATGTAAAAATGCCAAGTTGACCAGAGGTGGACTGTGATAGTTGGAATTGTGTGTCAACTTGGCTGGACCACAATTCTGAGTGGTTTAAGCAGTTGTGATGTGGTTATTCCCACAATGAGATTGGATGTATATGCAGAGTTTCCCTAGGGGTGTGGCCTGCTTCCAATATATATATGGACATCCTGGGAAAACGAGAGAATCTTCTGTGGATCCGGATCCTGTTGTGCTTCCTACAACTGTATGTAAATAAACAATCCACCATTCAGCCTGGTGATCTTGGATTTGTCATCCACTGGAGTCAACAGCTGGTATACTGCCTGCCAACCTTGAGCTTGTCAGCCCATGCAGCTGCATGAGTCAGGAAAAGCCTCCAGTTTGCTTGATCCAGGAACTTGGGACTTGCCAGTTTCTATAAGTGTGTGAGCCATTTTCCTAAAATAAATCTCTCTATCTTTCTCTATATAAGATTTATTGATTTTGCTTCTCTGGAAAGCAGAGCCTATCACACAAACTCACTGCCATTGAGTAGATTCTGACCCATACTGACCCCCATCAGGTTTCTGAGCGTATAAATCTTTATGGAAGTAGATTTCCCCATCTTCCTCCTATGGAGTGAGCTGGTGGGTTTGACTTTCTGGTTAGCAGCCAAGTGCTTAATCCACTATGCCACCAGAGCTCCTTCCAAACCATAATTAAACAACAACAACAACAACAACAACAAAACCTCCAATGGACATTTATTAAGCATATGAGTCAGATCCAACTCAACAACAGTGAGTGAGAATGCTTATTGATGTTTTGGTTGTCTATCTTAAAACTTACTGGTTTAAAACAATAATCTTTTTTATTTTTTCAACAAATAAAATAATCTAGGTTGATGTAAGCTTTTGGTCTTGCCTATGTTGCACTCAGCTAGGGGATCAGCTGGAAACTGAGCCCAAATAGAATGCTAGTCTGTGTATGTGTATGGAATTACTAATCTCCCTTTTACCTCTCCACATGGCATCTCCATGCAGTCTTTCTAATAGGGTAACTTTCAAACAGGATAAGTAAGCTTCTTGTAAGGCAAGTCAACATTCCCAAGAGTACAAGGCCTTCTTAAAACTTAGAGATGGAACTGGAATACTATTGCTTTCATCACATTTGAACGAATAAAGAGAGGCACATGATCTGCCCAGATTTAATATCAGAGCCAATAATGTTAAAGCCAAGGAGGGGTTGCTATGAGTCAGGTCTGACTCAACGGCAAATAACAACAACAACAACAACAACAACAACAACAACGTTACAGACTACCCACAGGCATTTTTTGGCCACTAAAGGTTCACATTTCTTCCTCATGAAATATATGCTCAGCCCTTCCTCAGACATTCTGTCATCTCTAACCATTTATGCATCTAAATCAGGCTCAAGATCTTGTCTGTGTGTCTAGATCAGAAACAGGTATGGATGAGGCTTCTGGAATGTTTTTACTTGGATATAGCTCCTCAAGTCAAAGTCTTAATTATTGGAAGACTAATGAATTGAAAGATAAGTCATCTATCTAACACTTACCCAGAAAACAATGCTCAGAAAGGTTAAGAGAAGCACCATAAACCTAATCACTCAAGAAGAGTGCAGAAGTTTCAATAGGCAACAAGCAGCAGTGCCTGCCAGCAGGTGATGGGGACTGTTCACCCTGTGTGGATAATAAAGGGGTTCTCTCTCTATAAGAATTCAAAAATAATAATATTACTAAAAGTCAGAATGTTCTTTATCATCACCAGATACAGGCAAATGTAAACAGTGTAAGTGACAAATATTCCTCTCCAATCCTTTCCTTAAAGGCAGAATGCTCTACCATTTCTTTTGGTACACCACTGCCTAGTAGTCATGTATCCCTAGCAATTCTGAAATTCAGCTGGTCTGGTGTAGTAAATTACTTAGTGTGGCTTTTCTAGCCATAAGTCTTTGTAAACTCTGTGGTGGAATTTGCTGTGAGCAACTGAGGAGCTCCTGATTGTAAAAGTTATCCACCTGGAGTATTTCTGTTAGGCACAGCACAAAGAAATGTTCTGGGAGGTTCCTGCTCTCTCAGGTGCTTAGAATTCTAATGTTACGATTGGTTAGTTTGGCCACTCTGCCAGGCTCAAAAGGAGGCCTCCTAGAGGCAGAATAAGTCTCTCTCTGACTGCTAGTTGAGGAAGACGTGCTGTTGAAAGAGACACTCGCTGCTGGGAAAGAGATGCAAGAGACACTCATTGCTGAATGAGACATCTAGGGATATACACTGTTGGGAGAGACTGTGAGAGACTGTTAGGGGAGACTGTGGGCTGGGAGAGAGACTGAGAATTTATCCTGAACTTGAATTGTAGCCTGGTGCTTCCCTAATAAACCCCGTAATCTGTGAGTTCTGTGTCACCATTGCAGTGAATTATCGAACCCAGGAGAAAGGTAGTGGGCGCTTTGGGAGGAACTGTTGGTGAAAGGGCTGGAGGGAGGCAGCATGTCTGGCCTTGCACTAATAGGCCTTGGGCTACTGATGATGATTCTGTCCTCCTCTTGTGGGGTTAGAGGAGGTCAGGAGATGTGGCCTCCTTGCCGTTTTATCAGCTGGCATGTTCTACTACTTCCTTGAATAAGCCTATTCTTGTCACTGGGGAGTGGTATTCTGTGGCTCTGCTTTTCTTTCACTCCTTGGCAGGCAGTATATCTTAGTGATTAAGAGTATGGGCTCCATGACTTGTTAAGTGTGTGATCTCAGGGATGTGATTTAATCCTTCTGAGACTCCATGTCTTTATCTATAAAGTGAGAAATTCTAATAGTAGTTAGTTGTTGAGGAATTTAAATGGGATATGACATGTGGTGGTTGTTGTTAGATGCCGTCAAGGTATCTCCAATGCATAGCGACCCTATGCACAGCAGAATGAAACATCACCTGGTCCTGAGCCAGCTCCATGATTCCTGCTATACTTGAGCCTATCACCATTGCCACTGTGTCAATCCATCTTGTTGAGGGCCTTCCCCTCCTTCATCAACTCTCCACCTTACCAAGCATGACATCCTTCTCCAGGGAATTGTCCCTTTTCACAACATGACCAAAGTATGTGAGACAAAGTCTGGCCATTCTTGCCTCTAAGAGGCATTCTGGCTGCACTTTCTCCAGGACAAACCTGTTAGTTCCTTTAGCAGTCCATGATACTTTCAGCATTCTTTGCCAACACCACAACTCAAAGACATCAATACTTCTGCCTTCCTTATTCATTGTCTGGCTCTCACATGCATATGAGGTGATTGAAAATACCATGGCTTATGTCAGGCTCACCTTAGTCCTCAAGGACACATCTTTGCTCTTCAGCACTTGAAAGAGGTCCCCTGCAGCCAACTTTCCCAGTACTATGCATCATCTGATGTCCTGACTGCTGCTTCCATTGGCCTCAATTGTAGAACCAAGCAATGTGAAGTCATTGACAATTTCAATCTTTTCTCCACTTATTGTGTTGCTACTTACAGGTCCAGTTGTGATGATTTTTGTTTTATTTATATTGAGATGTAAGCACTACTGCAAACTGAAGTCTTCAATCTTCATCAGTAAGTACTTCAAGTCATTTTCACTTTCAGCAAACAGAGTTGTGTCATCACCATATCTCAGGTTGTTAATGATTCTTTCTCCAATCCTGATGCCATGTTCTTCTTCATATAGTCCAGCTTCTCAGATTATTTACTCAGCATACAGATTGAATAAGTATTTGAAAGGATACTACCCTGACACACTCCCTTCTTGATTTTAAACCATGCAGTATTCCCTTGTTCTGTTTGAAAAACAGCCTTCTTGTGTATGTACAGGTTCCTCTTGAACACAATTAAGTGTTCTGGGATTCCCATTCTTC
>NW_006921763.1:6847587-6849112 GCF_000298275.1 Orycteropus afer afer
TATATCCTGCCATGATTCTAAATCTCTCAATTAGTTCCAGTAGATTTTTGACTGAGTCTCTTGGGTTTTCTAGGTATAGGATCATATCATCTGCAAACAGAGATAGTTTGACTGCTTCCTTACCAAACTGTATGACTTTGATTTCCCTTTCTTGCCTTATGCCCTGGCTAGGACTTCAGTACAATGTTGAATAGAAGTGGTGATAGCGGGCATCCTTATCTGGTTCCTGTTCTCAAGAGGAATGGTTTCACTTCTTTCTCCATTGAGAATAATGTTGGCTGTTGGTTTTGCATAGATGTCCTTTATTATGTTGAGAAATTTCACTTCTATTCTTATTTTGCTGAGAGTTTTGATCAGGAATGGGTGTTGGATTTTATCAAATGCCTTTTCTGCGTCAACTGATATGATCATGTGGTTCTTTTCCTTTGTTTTATTTATGTGGTGGATGATGTTGACTGTTTTTCTAATGTTGAACCATCCTTGCATGCCTGACATGAACCCCACTTGGTCATAATGAATGATTTTCTTGATATGTTGTTGCAGTCTATTGGCTAGGATTTTGTTGAGGATTTTTCCATCTATATTCATGAGGGATATTGGTTTGCAGTTTTCCTTTTGAGTGATGTCTTTGCCTGGTTTTGGTATCAAGGTTATGTGTGCTTCATAAAATGAGTTAGGGAGGATTCCATCCTCTTCTATGTTTTGGGATAGTTTGAGTAGGATTGGTATCAGTTCTTCTCTGAATGTTTTGTAGAATTCTCCAGTGAAAACTTCTGGGCCAGGACTTTTTTTGGTTGGTAATTTTTTGATGACCTGTTCAATTTCTTTTTTTGTGATGGGCCTGTTCAACTTTTCCACATCAGTATATGTTAGTTTAGGTATATGGTGTGCTTCTAGAATAGAAAACTGTCCATTTCTTCCAGATTTTCAAGTTTGTTGGAGCATAGTTCTTCATAGTACCCTGATATTATCCTTTTTATTTCAGTTGGTTCTGTTGTGATGTCACCCATTTTGTTTCTTATTCATGTTATTTGTATTCTCTCCCTCTTTTCTTCTGTTAAATTTGCCAGTGGTCTGTCAATTTTATTGATCTTTTCAAAAAACCAACTTCTGCTCTTGTTGATTTTTTCTGTAGCCCTTCTATTTTCTGTTTCATTGATTTCTGCTCAAATCTTGATTATTTCCTTTCTTTTGGTGACTGAGGGCTTTTCTTGCAGTTCTTTTTCTAATTGTTGGAGATGTTGATTTAAAGTGTTATTAGCTCTTTCTTCTTTTTTGATGTGTGCTTGTATTGCAATAAATTGGCCTCTGATCACTGCTTTTGCTGTGTCCCAAAGATTTTGGTATGTTGTGTTTTCATTCTTGTTTGACTCAAGGAATTTTTGAATTTCTATTTTTATTTTTTCCCTTACCTAGTCTTTCTCTAGTAGTGTACTGTTCAGTTTCCATGTGTTTACTCTTTTTCTGCTGATCTTCCTATTATTGATTTCTAATTTGATAGCATTATGATCTGAGAAGATGCTTT
>NW_006921763.1:6849707-6856316 GCF_000298275.1 Orycteropus afer afer
ATAAGTATGATTTGTTGTTGTCATTTTGGTATGTGTTTTTTCATGGTGTCCCTGGTTTCTTTGTTCCATATTATTTTCTGTGCTGAGCTCATTATGTTTATGAATCCTGTTATCATTTCCTTTGTTGCTGTTGATTTAATATTTGTTGAGTATTTGTGCTTGTCCTTTTTTTATTGTGATATGAAGGTTTAACATTTTTCTTTGAGGTTACCCTATGATTTATAATTTTCCCCTTGAGTGTAGAGCAGTCCATTCTGTCTTGCAACTCTCTTAACTTCCTCACCATTTACAATTTCTGTAACTATACAGTCTTTTCCCTCTTTCTGTTTGTAGTTGTCCTCATTTGCCAATTGATGTGTCTGGTTCCCTGTTTTCAGTCTTGTAAGCCCATTTTGCTTTTGATATGTCCATAGCTGTGGTTTCTGGGATATGTCATCTTGTGTGTTAATGGCCGGTTGTTATTTGCTATTTTTGATTCTCTGTTCAAAGTACTCCCTTTAGTGTATCTTGTAAGGTTGGTCTGGTTTTAACAAATTCCCTTAGTTTCTGTTTATCCAGAAATCTCCTAATTTCACCATCATATTTGAGGGACAATTTTGCCAGGTATATAATTCTTTGCTGAAAATAAACTCTTTCAGGGTTTTATATATGTTCTTCTCACTTGCATGATGTCTGCTGAGAAATCAGAGCTTATTCTTACTGGCTGGCCTTTGTATGTAACTTTTTGTTTCTCCTGTGCTGCTCTCAGAATTCTGTCTTTGTCTTTGGTTTTGGTGAGTTTAATGATGATATGTCTTGGTGATTTTCTTTTGTGGTCTATCCTGTTTGGGGTTTGTTGGACTTCCTGAATGGATATGTTCTCCTCTTTCATCATACCAGAGAAGTTCTCTTCCAGCAAATCTTAGGCGATTTTCTCAGTGGTTTTATTAAGAAAGTAATTTTAAATTTTAAGCAAAGTTCTTGTAGTTGGGAAGAAATACTTAGAGTTGTTGTTGTTATGTGCCGTCAAGTGGCACCCAACTCACAGCAATCCTTCCTTGGGTTTCTGAGGCAGTATCACTATGGAATTAGATTGCCCAAACCTTCCTTCCGAGGAGTGGCTGGTGAGTTTCAATCAGGCTTCTGGTTAGCAGTCAAGTGTAAGGAATGAAATTATACTGAAGATCAAAGCTGAGTGTAAATCTTAAAATAAAACTGAAACATGGATTAACTTAAATCGTATAAGACACAAAATCAGTATAAAAACCTATAGTTTAGTTTTCTAACAGATTTAAGACATGTTCAGGGCATCACAAGGAATTTTGTAATGGTCTCTTTTGTTGTGAAAAGGGAACAAAATGTAAAATCAAATGCCATGGTGCTATCATTACTGGGAAGATAGTTGCCAATTATTATCCCCCATTTGGCAAGAGGGTGTGGTACAACATCACAAGGTGTCTGTTTGCAAAGTACAATGTGACATCCTGTCAGAAAGTCATATCCTACATACCCTTCCAGCAACCATATTATTGAAATATTGAAAGAAATCAAGAAAAATTGTATCATTTCAGAAAATTTTATGTGACTGATGGTACATTGCAAAGGAAACAAGGAGTGCATTGAATGTCAGGACAATTCCTTGTGTTAAAAGGTCTTTTAAAATGTGTTGTCTGTCTCTGCTTCATTTCTTTGGAACTTGTCTTTTTCATAAATTCTCTTCCACCTTACCTCTTTCTTAGACAAGGTAGATCTTCTAAGCTTTTAAGTCAATCTGGACAGCAAAAAGGTGGAAATCAATGTAAAAATGTCTTTTCTAAATAATGGTATATGTCTTGAATTTAAATCATACACTCAGATCTAGAATACTTCTGTGAATATTTGATCCAGGTTCTATTGCTTACATTCACAAGTCACAATATTTCATAAAATCACTGAAGGAACTCTGTGTATCCACTTTTTCAATTACCAGAATCTGACTTTTATCTATGCTATTAATATTTTAGACTAGTTACACCTCCTAATACACATGTACCATGTTTACTGAGTCATAAAATGCACCAAGGGATTGATTTTGCTAAGACCCATTTACCTCATCTGGCAATCAGTTGCCAGTCACTCTTTGAAACATGAAGTCTTGCCTTTATACCTCAGTCTTTTATTTATTTTATTATTATTTTTTTTGAGCTCACTGCCTTATAGATATTTTCTAGTGTGAGGACCACACTTTAATGTCTTTTCTGAATTCCCCAGACCATAACCTCTTACCTAACTCTCTGTGCACATTTCTAAAATAAACCTATACACTGTCCTTTGTGTATTGCTTTTAGACCATCTAAATGTCCTGTTTTGAAATCAAGACAATTTCCTTCAGCAGTTTTGTGTTCTGCCACCCATGGCCATCAAATCAATTCTGGCTATATATGACCCCATAGGACTGATATCAACTGCTTCCTAAGGTTTCCAGGGTTGTAAATCTTTACAGAAGGAGTGTGCCACATTTTTCTCCTGTGTGCAGCTAGTGGGTTCTAACTGTAGTCTTTGTTCCATGTCCCAACCTGGAACAGTCAAAGACCAAAATAGAACTTGTAGCTTAGCTACTCAGTTTAGGACAGGTGTGATTTCTGTGTTATACTTAATGTTCTACTTGGCTCTTGTTGAGCTAAAAAACATAGTGATAAATCACAGCTTTGTTTTTGTTTTTTGAATTAAAATACCCCTGTAGATTCCAGCCAAAGGAAGTGCTGCATCTATTGATTAGTTTAACTGAGCAGGATATATTCTGTATGAACAATTGGATATTTATAGGCAACTCTTTTTACAAATGAGATTAGTTAATAATTCTAATCAGGGAAAAGTAAAACAAGTGCGGATAATTGAAACTCAAAGATAACCCATGCACTTTACCTTTGGTTGGATCTCTGGTGGCATAGTGCCTAAAGAATTTGACTACTAACCAGAAGGCTGGTGGTTCAAACTCACCAGCCACTCCTTGGAAAGAAGGTTGGGCAATCTACTCCCATAGTAATACTGCCTTAGAAACCAAAAGAGGGGTTGCTATGAGTAGGATCTGATTTGACAGCAGTAGTTTTTTTTTGTTTATTTTTTTTAATCTTTGGTAAATAGCATCTGCTTTTCCCCTGAATAGCTACTAGGCTAGAGTGGCTAATTCATAACCCACTGGACTGGTAGCAATATTTTCATCTTCTCGTTCACATTGTTTGATAAAAAGAATAGTAAATAGAAAAAAAATATCCCGTGGAAAGTGAGAAGAAAAGAAATGTTCCTAAGTAAGTGAAAATTGATTGCTTCCTGTTTATACCATTACCACCCTGAGCTGGTTGGCTAAGGAGATTGCAACCTCATTCAGCTGACTCATTCACTAGAATTGGCTCAAGAGCCTGCCCTACAGCTTGAAATAGAATTGATTCTATAGATTTTGTAAGAAGAAAGCCATACAGCATTCTATAATATGATGAGTCCCATATAGGTGAGTCCTGCGTGTTGACTGACCCCTTCTTTTGAGTAAAGATCTATCTATATGACAGATCCCTGAAAAGATATGTCAGACTCTATTTTCAAAAAGCACCACTCATATGTCAGTTTGTCTTATTGTGATGGCTTGTGTGCTGCTGTGAGGCTGGAGGGTATACTACCAGTATTTCAAATACCAGCAGGTTTGTCCATGGTGGACAGGTTCCAGTGGAGCTTCCAGACTAAGACTCAGAAGAGTGGAGAGGCCATCCACTTCTCAGAGAATTGGCCAGTGAAAACCTTATGAATAGCAGTTAAACGCTGACTGATATATTACTAGAAAACTTTATAAATAGCCCTGAAATATTGTCTGAAATAGTGCCAGATGATGAGTCCCTCAAGTTGCAAGGCACTCAAAATACAAGTAGAGAAGTGCTGGCTCCTCAGAGTAGAGCCAACTTTAATGATGTGGGTGGAGTAAAGCTTTTGGAAGGTCCATTTGCTGATGCAGCATGACTCAAAATGGGAAGAAACAGCTACAAGAATCCATTAATAATCAGAACATGGAATGTACAAAGTAGGAATGTAGGAATATTGGAAGTGGCCAAAAATGAAATGGAGCCCATAAAGATCAATATCATAGGCATTAGTGAGCTGAAATGGATTGGTATTGGCCATTTTGAATCAGACAACCATATGATCTACTATGCCTGGAATGACAAATAGAAGAGGATTCATTCATCATCACAAAGAATGTGTCAAGATCTATCCTGAAGTACAGTCTGTGAGTGATAGGATAGTATCCATATTCCTATAAAAAAGAAAAGTTAATAAAGCTGCTATTCAAATTCACACACCAAACACCAAAGCCAAAGATGAGGAAATTGAATATTTTTACCAACTTCTGCTGTCCAAAATTGACCAAGCTTGAAATCAAGATATGTTGATTATCACTGGTGATTGGAATGTAAAAGTGAAAAGCAGAGAAGAATCACCGGTAGTAGGAATATATGGTTTTGGTGATAGAAATGACATTGCTGATAATATGGTAGAATTTTGCAAGACCAATGACTTATTCACTGCAAATATACCTTTGATCAGCAACATAAACAGCAGCTATACACATGGACTTCACCAGATGGATTGCATAGGAATTAGATCAACTACATCTGTGGAAAGAGGTGATGGAGAAGCTCAATATCTTCAGCCAAAACAAGGCCAGGAGCTGACTGTGGAACCAACCATCAACTGCTAATTTGCAAGTTCAAGTTGAAGCTAAAGGCAATTAAAAAGAAGTCCATAGAGCCAACATATAACCTTGATTATATCCCTCCTGAATTTAGAGATCATCTAAAGAATAGATTTGATGCAATGAATACCAAGGATTGAAAACCAGAATTGTGATATGACATCAAGAACATCATACATGAAGAAAGCAAAATAAATAAATAAATAAATAAAATAATTAAAAAGACAGTAAATGAAGAAAAGACCAAAATGGATGTTAGAAGAAACTCTGAAACTTTCCTTTGAACAGAGAGTAGCTAAAGCAAATGGAAGAATTGAGAAGATAAAAGAGCTGAACAGAAGATTTCAGAGAGCAGCTTGAAAAGATGAAGCCAGTTACTATAATGAAATGTTCAAAGACCTGGGATCAGGAATCCAAAAAAGAAGAACATGTTTAGCATTGTCAAGCTGAAAGAACTGAGGAATAAATTCAAGCCTTGAGTTACAATATTGAAAGATTCTTTGGGCAAAATATTGCTTGATGCAGGTAACATCAAAAGAAGATGGAAGGAATACACAGAGTCACTGTACCAAAAAGAATTGGTCAACATTCATCCATTTCAGGAGATGGCATACAATCAAGAACCAATTATATTGAAGGAAGAAACTGAAGCAGCACTGAAGGAGTTGGCAAAGAACAAGGCTCCAGGAACTGGCGGAATACCCACTGAGATGTTTCATGAGATGGATGCTGTGTGGGAGGCATTCATTCATCTATGTCAAGAAATTTGGAAGACAGGTACCTGACCAAATGATTGGAAAAGATCCATATTTGTACCCATTCCAAATAAAGGTGACCCCACAGGATGTGGAAATTATCGAACTATATCATTAACATCAAGTGCAAGTAAAGTCTTGCTGATGATAATTTTAAAAATGGTTGCACCAATATATTGACTGAGAACTTCCAGAAATGCAAGGTGGATTCAGAAGAGGACATGGAATGAGGGGTATAATTGCTGATATCAGATGAATCTGGCTGAAAACAAAGAATATAAGAAAGATGTTTATTTGTGTTTTATTGACTATGCAAAAGCATTTGATTGTGTGGATCATAACAAATCATCAATAATACTGAGAAGAATGGGAATTCCAGAACAGTTAATTGTACTTATGAGGAACCTGTACATGGACCAGGAGGCTGTTATTTGAACAGAACAAGGGGATACTGCATGGCTTAAAATCAGGAAAGGAGTGTGTCAGGGTTGTATCCTTGCACTATATTTATTCAATATGTATGGTGAGAAAAATAATCTAAGAAGCTGGAGTATATGAAGAAGAAGTTGGCATCAGGATTGAATGAAGACTCATTCATAACCAGCAATATGCAGATGACATAACTTTGCTTGCTGAAAGTGAAGATGGCTTCAAGCACTTACTGATGAAGATTAAAGACTACAGCCTGCAGTATGGATTACTTCTCAGCATAAAGAAAATGAAATTCCTCACAACTGGCTCAATAAGCAGCATCACGGTAAATGGAGAAAAGATTTAAGTTGTGAAATATTTCATATTACTTAGTTTCACAATCAACACCAACGGAAGCCGCACTTAAGAAATAAAGCATCTTATTGCACTGGACAAACATGCTGCAAAAGACCTCTGGCGATGCCCGGACCTCTATGATTGCTGCTTGACAAAGGTCCAGCTGTCAAGGGTCTTGGGCGGAAGCCAATACCACCTTTACTTTTGATTGTATTCTGGTCCGTTATCTTAATTGCTACAATAATCTTTATGGTGATCATGCTCCTTCTGGTTCATCCCAGAGGGTCCAAAACTGATTTTCATGTTTCCCATGAATCAGGCCACCTTCCAGATGACTCTCTGATTTCCAATTCCAAAAACCCCGGTTTTCTTAGAAATCCCCATGAT
>NW_006921763.1:6856846-6860099 GCF_000298275.1 Orycteropus afer afer
AGACCCATCTGTACCCCCAGGCTGGTGATAATTCAGAGAATGGTGCCAACCACAAGGTTGGGTTACACATTCTGGCCCCATGTTGTTTTCTTCACCCTGACCATTTTTTTCATGTTTTAGTTAACCTCATTGTCTAGCACATTTTACTTATATAATGTTAATGATAGATAAGTTAGATAAGATAAGACATAAATTTAGTTTATAAGTTTAATAATAGTTTTATAAGTTTTGGAAAGTTAATAGCCCACAGCCATGCACTCAGAATTGTGGGTTTGTCATTTTGCTTTGTCATTTGTGATCTGCAATATAGTATAAAATAAAGAAGGCCACCTCATTATGTGGGGCACATCTTCATCTTGTGTGAGTGTGTCTCCATCATCTCACCGACACCACCTCTCCCTCCAGAGACCCACAGCTGAGGCTGGACCTCGGCAGACCTCTTTAAAATGCTGAGAGCTAAGATGCCTCTTTGAAGACTAAGGTGTGCCTAACCCAAGACCTGGTATTTTCCATCACCTCATATGCATGTTAGAGCAGGACAATGAATAAGAAAGACCAAAGAAGGGTTGATGTTTTTGAGTTGTGTTGTGGTGAAGAATGCTGAAAGTACCATGGACTGCCAAAAGAGCTAACAAATCTGTCCTGGAGGTAGTGCAGCCAGAATGTTCCTTGCAAGTGAGAATGGCCAGACTTCATCTGACCTACTTTGGTCATTGTTTTGGTTACTGCTCTAACAGAAATACCACAAATGGGATGTCTTGAAGAAACAGGAGTTTATTCTCTTACAGTTCAGGAGGCTAGCAGTCTGAGTTCAAAGTACCAGTCTCTAGGGCTGTGATACAGCCCCTCGACCTTGGGCTTCAGCTCTGCCTCTTGATCCTGGCTCACTGAAGCTAGAGACAACTCTTCACTCAGGCAGATACTAGCTGATGAAGCTAACAAGCCCAAGATCAACAAATAAAATGGCATAGTCCTGAAGTCACCAAAACAAGTCTATTGTAAGTCTCAGGATCAGCAGAGAATGGCAGGCTGCAGAACAACAACTCAGTTATATGTTGGGTTCAATCATGCCATAAGCTAGAGACCTTTCCCCAAGGTTTTTTCTTATATACAGGAAGAAGACCACATCCCTAAGGCAGCTATTCAGCTGCTCCAAGTGGATTTCACCATGGCGTTGATTACCAATCTCATCACAGGGAATACTACATCCAGCTGCCCAGCCACTCAACCAGGCCCAAACAAGTTGACACACAACTTTAACTATAACAGTCAAGTTGTCAGAAAGGACTATTCCCTGGAGAAGGATATCATGCTGGGTAAAGTGGAGGGTCATCAAAAAAGGTGGAGGTCCTCCACAAGATGCATTGACACAGTGGCTAAAACCACTGGCTCAAACATAGCAAGTATTGTGAGGCCAGCACAGGACCGGGCAGTGTTTCATTTTGTTGTACATCAGGTCGCTTTGAGTAGTAGCCAACTTGGTGGCACATAACATCAACAGCATTTTCCAAAAAGCCCAAATCAACATTTAAGATCACATAGGCTCTTCCAGAACCTTGACATAATCCATCAAGAGGTAGAATCTATTTTCTCAGAAATAGTTAAGCACATGGCTACTATCAGAATGGCTTGTGGTTCATATTCACCCAGAGGCATCTCAGAAGATTGTTGTTGTTGTTAGGTGCCGTAAAAGTTGTTTCTGACTCATAGTGACCCCATGCACAGCAGAACAAAACACTGCCCGATCCTGCGCCAGCTCCATGATCCCTGCTATACTTGAGCCCATCATCGCAGCCACCATGTCAATCCATTTCGTTGAAGGCCTCCCCCTCTTTCATTGACCCTCCACCCTACCAAGGATGACACACTTCTCCAGAGAAAGGTCCATTCAGACAACATGACCAAAATAGGTGAGACAAAGTCTGGCCATCCTGGCTTTCAAGGAGCATTTTGGGTGCATTTCCTCCAGGAGAGATCTGTTAGTTCTTTTGGTACTCCATGATACCTTCATCATTCTTCGCCAGCACCACAAATCAAAAGCATCAACTCTTCTTCTGTCTTCCTTATTCATTGTCCAGCTCTCACATGCATGTGAGGCGATTGGAAAAATCATGGCTTGTGTCAGGTGCACCTTAGTCTTCAAGGAGACATCCTTGCTCCTCAGCACTTGAAACAATTCCTTCACAGCTGACCTACCTAGTGCTACATGCCATCTAATGTCCTGACTGCTGCTTCCATTGACATCGTTTGTAGAACCAAGCAACGTGAATTCTTTGACAACCTCAATATTCTCTCCATTTATTGTGACACTGCTCATTGGTCCAGTTGTGAGAATTTTTGTTTTCGTTATATTGAGACATAATCCATACTGCAAACTGTATTCCTCAACCTTCATCAGTAAGTGCCTCAAGTCATCCTCCCTTTCAGCAAGCAAGGTTGTATCATCTGCATATCTTAGGTTGTTAATGATTCTTCCTCCAATCCTGTTGTCACATTTTTCTTCATATAGTCCATCTTCTCAGATTACTTGCTCAGCATATAGATTGAATAAGTGTGGGGAAAGGATACAACTCTGATGCACTCCCTTCCTGATTTTAAACCATGCAGTGTCCCCTTGTTCCATTCGAACAACAGCCTCCTGGTCAAGGTACAGGTTCCTCATGAGTACAATCAAGTGCTCGGGAATTCCCATTCTTCTCAATGTTATCCATAATTTGTCATGATCCACACAATCAAAGGCCTTTGCATAGTCAATAAAACACAAGTCAACATCTTTCTGGTATTCTTTACCTTAAGCCAAGATGCATCTGACAACAACTATGATATCCCTTGTTCCACGTCCTCTTCTGAATCCACCTTGCACCTCTGGAAGTTCTCTGTCAATATACTGTTACAAACATTTTTTAAATTATCTTCAGTAAGATCTTACTTGTGTGTGATATTAATGATATTGTTCTATAATTTGCACATTCTGTGGGATCACCTTTCTTTGGAATGGGCACAAATATGGATCTCTTCCAGTCAATTGGCCAGGTAGCTGTCTTCCAAATCTCTTGGCATAACTGAGTTAGTGCCTCCAATTGGGCATCCATTTGTTGAAATATCTCAATGGGTATTTCGTCAATTCCCAGAGCCTTGTTCTTTGCCAATTCTTTCATTGCAGCTTTGACTTCCTCCTTCAGTACCATTGGTTATAGATCATATGCCACATTCTGAAATGGATGAAGACTGACCAGTTTTTTTGGTACAGTGA
>NW_006921763.1:6861673-6862188 GCF_000298275.1 Orycteropus afer afer
GAAACACCAGTGGCTCAGCCTCAAAACTCACATCAACATGTCACCACAGTAGGACAAACCAACAGACAAGTTTGTCTCCCTGTTGGAAACCTCTCTTACCACCCTTACCTGGGTCCCTGTGCCTGCCTCCTCCTCTGTCTGGGTTCCTGGCCTTTTAATCCCCTTTCTTCCACTCTACCACCCTGCTGCTTTGGGTGTGCTTGGGTTCCCTCTCCTCACCTGCATGCCAGTGGCTGACTGCTCCTCTGTCCTGGTACCTGGGCCTTTTAATCCCCTTTTTCCCCCTCTCCTGCCCTGCTGCTTTGGGTGTGCCTGAGTTACCTCTCCTCACCTGGATCCCTGAGGCTGACCAGAATTTTCTCCTATCTCATATCTCATATCTGATATCTTCTTCTATCTCAGAAGATAGACCTGGTTATCTGCTTTGAAAGGTAACAGCCATGGATATCCTATAATGTTCTGTTCTACTCTGAAATTTATGGAGTTAGCATAAATTAGAATTAACTTGGCAATAT
>NW_006921763.1:6866438-6867497 GCF_000298275.1 Orycteropus afer afer
CAGTGAGCCTCCATCTCCCAGACTTTTATAGACCTTCCTAAATCTTCCTGGAAGAAGTATAGCCAGAATGCTCCTTGGAAGTGAGAATGGCCAGACTTTGTCTCACCTACTTTGGCCATGTTGCCAGAAGGGACTATTCTCTAGAGAAGGATATTATGCTTGGTAAACTGGAGGGTCAATCAAAAAGGGGAAGGCCCTCAATGAGATGGATTGACACAGTGGGTGCAAAGATGGGCTTGGGTATAGCAAGGGTTATGAGGCAGGTACAGGACTGGGCAGTGTTTTGTTCTGCTGTACATAAAGTCTCTATGAGTCGGAGATGACATGATGGCAACTAACAAGTGTTCTGAGGCTTTGTCAACATCACACCCCTAGGTGGCTCCTACTCATTGACCTCAACTGCGGTCCTACTCAAGAACCACTAGCAAAAAGCCAAATCACCCACTGCACAAGGAATTCCTCATAATCAATGACAATTTTAGGTACTAATTTTTGGGTAACTTCTTTTGCAGTCTTAGTAACTGGAACAACAAGTATTTGACTGGCTGCTTCTTAACATTATCTACTTAGTGTCAGCATATATCCCTGCATTATATAGAAAGTGGGTGCAGAAATAAGCAAGCAAAAACAAAGGATACTTTTTCTCTTCTATAACTGGGAAGGCAGGCTATTTTTGAAAAGTTCTGTTTGATATCTTTGTTTCATAAAACTACAAAATTTCTGCAAAAGAAATTTAAAAGACAAGTTATTAACTGAGGGGAAAAACATATGCAACTCACTTCATAGAAGTCTAATTTCCTTGATTTATAGTGCTTCTGGAAATCAATAAGTGACAACAATAATCTAACAGAAAAATTGGTAATGGATATGTGGAGAAAATTCACAGAAAGGAAATTCAAATGACTGTTAACCATATATGCCAAACCAAAAACCAAACCCACTGCCATGGAGTTGGACCTGACTCATAGTGACCATTCTTTGGGTTTCTGAGGCGGTATCTCTACGGAAGTAGATTGCCCAACCTTACTCTGATGAGTGGCTAGAGGGTTTGAACCACCA
>NW_006921763.1:6869312-6872026 GCF_000298275.1 Orycteropus afer afer
CTATTAAATTGAGGAAAAACATGAAACATATGATTTTTGATACAACTATGTGGGACACCACTTATGGCCCAAGTGGACTCTGGTGGTAGGATTGGTGGGCTGAGGCCTGTTTCTTCAGGTTCATGCTGTTATGCAGGTCCACGCCAAGTGGTAGCACATACTTCAACTGGCATAGCAGCTTCCCAAGAAATCTGAGAAGCTGAAAATGTGGGGTCATGAAAGAGCTAAAAACAAATGAGAAAGTTGCTTATGTACTGATCAAATGATAGGAAAATATCAGATACATTATTGAATGAAAAAGCAGACCAAAAGCTTCTTTTGGTTTTCACACTGGAACCAAAAATTAAAAAAGTGAATAATAGACAGACTCATATAGTTGATTCTTATTATTCAGTGGTTACTTTTGTGAATTAGCCTACTCACTAAAATTTATCTGTAATCTCCAAGTCAGTACTGGTGGGGTTTTGTAGTTATGCACAGACATGCACATGTACAGAGCTTTCACTAATCAGAATTACCTGACACACAAGGCTGGTTCAGTATACACTAATTGAATGACTGCAAGGACTGTATAGAATGCAGCTTCTGGGAATAATAAGAATTGACTGTACACAGACAGACACACACAAATACATATTTTTGTTTGTATACTCAGGAAAATTCTTGGAAGGATACACAAGAGTTGTTAGCATCTGTTGCCTCAGGAGAAGGAAACTGTATAATTAGGAAGGTGGAAGGGACAATTTTCACCGACTTACCTTTTTATATCCTTTGTAATACACATGTACCCACTCAAACACACATATAATTAAATGAAGTAAAATATTTTTTGAAAATAACTCTGAATCCATCTATATTTAAATCAATTTATTTATGTATTTGTCCCTCTGCCAGACGAGGGGCATCTAGGATTTACTCCTTTTATACCCTCAGTGCCTGCCTATAACAGTAATTACCACAGAGAAAGTGCTCACATATTTATGGAAGGAATGCAAGACAGCCTCTGGTAAGCAAGATAACATAGCCAAGATCAACTGTGCTAAAGGGTTGTGGGGGTTGTTAAAGTGAAATTGCACATGGCAGTCTTTGGTAAGACTTTGCAGAAGGCATGTAGTTTTAGTTGATCCTCTACACAAAGGAAGGAAAAATCTATAAAAGCTCTAGGATGGGTGTTACAGGCAAAATATGAGATAATGCCAGCAAAAGGATGCAGGATGTCTCCTGAAGACTGAGTAGATGGGGTGGCTGCAGCAGGGTTGCTAAAGGGGGAGAGATGTGCATTTAAGAGAGAAGATCATAGATGCTAGTTTGTGAGCCTGAACAGAGAACACTATTTTTAAATCTAGTTAGTGCAAAGGCCTTGGCAGTGAAGCCAATCTTGATGCATTTAGAATGATTGATGGCTAGTTGAATCAGGTGATTGCTGCCTGTTATCATTCTTATCACTTCAGTAACCAAGACACCATACATGGTTTGCATCACACATGCTAGCTGTTTGGAATAGGGAAATGTAATTCCAAAAACAATTTTTAATGCTATGGTGCAGATTTAAAAGCCATTCTCTTGGCATCTGAAGATAGAAAAATGAATAAATTCATTTGTTGTTTTTAACTAGATGAATTTAGTTTATATTTACATTTTCAAAACACATCTTTATATAAACACGAATTAGCATTTATAATATTAACTTATGGTGTTATTACAGTGCAGACAATCCTTCACCTTGCAGTTGTCATCCAAAAATTCATTTGTGAGTTTTTTATTTTCCCATAGATGTAATGTTATAAATGATACAGAGGGCATCAGACTAGTTTGTAGAAATTAATTTGTACCATCAGGTACCTGATGTTTTGTATGAATAAGTTTATTTTATCTCTACATCATCATCATTGACCACACTCTGTGTGTGCATGTTTCTGAGAAAATATATTGTAACAACATACAATTATTTCTTCGTGTATCACAATGGACCACTACTCATCTGTCAGTCTGCCATACTGCGGTGTCCTTTATGTTGATATCGTGCTGAAAGCTATGCCACCAATGTTACAAACACCAGTGGGATCACCATGGTGATAAAATTTCAACAGAGCTTCCAGTATTTAGCAGATTAGGAAGAAAGTCCTGGAAACCTACTTCTGAAAACTAGGCAATGAACACTCTGTGGACTGCAGTAGAACATTCTATGGATTGCTGGAAGATGAGCCCCTTAGTTGGATAGCACTGAAATGCACAGTGGGTGCAACAATGGAAGAGAGCATAGCAATGATCTTGAAGATGGTGCAGGACCAATGTTTTGTTCTATTGTCCATGGGGTCATGATAAAGTGGGGCTGACTTGAGCACGATCAACAACAAAGTTTCAATGAAGAGAGATAAAAGTATGAGCCTGTGAGAATTAGGAAGCTTTTAATCCTTTTTTGTTTCTACCATACTACCCATATTTATTAAAGGATATTAATCCCTGGGTTGTACAGTAGAAACAAAAAAAGGATTAAAAACTTGCTAATTAAAGGATATAAAGGATAGGAGCTTTGGTAGCCTAGTGACTAAAGCACTTGACTGCTAACCAGAAGGCTGGTGGTTCAAACCCACCATCCACTCCTCGGAAAGAAGGTTGGGCAATCTACTTCTGTAGAGATATTGCCTCAGAAACCCAAGGAGAAGTTGCTATGAGTTGGGTCCAACTCTATGACACATAACAACAAAAAAAAA
>NW_006921763.1:6872241-6874725 GCF_000298275.1 Orycteropus afer afer
TAACGCCTAAGGTATTTGACTGTTAAGTAGAAGACTGGTGGTTCAAACTCATCAGCCATTCCTCAGACTGAAGATTGGACGATCTATGTCTGTAGACATACTGTCTCAGAAATCCAAGGAGAGGTCACTATGAGTTGGAAAAATGACACTATGGCAGTGAGTATCTGTTTGGTTTAGTCCCTGGGTTATGCAAACAGTTTGTGGTGTAATAAATAACTTGGTATGGCTTTACTAGCCTCAGATTTTATGACTCCCACCAAATGACTGTCTGGGACTATGGAAATGTAAGGTGCTGGTGGCCGACCAAGGGGATTGGATAACTTGCTAATAATTTAAATAAGGTACATGGCTCCCTTGTGGGGATGGAGTTGTGCAAACAAGGTATATAGAACCCTAATGTGAGGATTGGTCAGTTTTACCATCTTGCTAGGCTTAAAATGAGCCCTTCCAGAGGCAGAAGTGGGCATCTCATTACCAGAGAGAGCCAAGAGTGGAGCTCATCCTTGAACTCTGGATACCTGTGCTGAGTCAGCAGAGAGTCAGCAGAGAGATGACAAAAAGATGTTGGCAGCAGTGGCAGCAGAACCAAGACAGCAGCAAGAGACAGAGCACTGGGCTTGCCAGCCCACAGAGCAAGAAAGCTGAGAGCCTTTGGGAAGAAGGCTTGCTGGTGTAGTGGTGTGCGCCATGATACCCCTATCTGCAGAGCTAAAAGAGCTTCGCAACACTTGCCTGAGAGGCTAGGCTGAGTGGCGAAGGGCCAGAGAGGTATGCCTGAGGTTATGGCGAGGGTTGTCCTGATAAAAGCTTGCATCCTGAACCTGACTTGTAACCCATTTTCTTCCCTAATAAATCTTATAATCGTGAACATTGTCTATGACTTCTGTATGGCCACTCCAATGAATTATCAAACCCAGCAGAGAAGCAGTGAGTGCCATGGGAGGGACAGTTGGTGTCAGAGTCGTTAAAAAGCTTGGATGATGGCTGCATGTCTGGCCTCATAGGAATACTACACCTTGGACTGCTGATGGTGATTCTGTCTCTCCTTCCTAAGGTTGAAGGGGGTCAGAGGATTCCCCACACCCATGCCGTTTTTGCAAAGTTATACACTTGACTGCTAACCAAAAAGTTGGAGGTTTGAGTACATCCAGAGACACCTTGGAAAAAAAAAGCCTGGTAATTTACTTCTAAACGATGAGACATTGAAAACTTAGTGGGGTGCATTCTATTCTGACACGTAGGGAATTGTGATGAGTCAGAAACATCTCAATAGCAATTGGTTTTTACTGATCATCTAAGTACATTATATCCCAGGTATTCAAAGATTGTTAACAAATTGCTAGGGATGAAGAGCTATAGTCTCAGACCTCTTTTTCACTGAGAATGGTCTTTCTTATGATTTAACTCAGTCTATATTCATTTTAGGGTCTCTATGAGATGGAATCAACTCGATGGCAGTGAGTTTGGTTTCATTTTTTGGGGGATTAGGGATGTTCTTTTTACAAAAGCAGTGTGAAAATAAAAAAAAAATGATGTTTATTCTGATAAGAAGTCTAGGAAAATAATCTGCTATAGGCTTTGAACAATGAATAAGGAAGACTGAAGAAGAGTTGATGTTTTGGAGTTGTGTTGTTGGCAAAGAATGCTGAAAGTCCCATAGACTGCCAGAAGAACAAATTTATCCTGGAAGAAGTGATCCTGGAATGCTCCTTGGAAGTCAGAATGGCCAGACTTCATCTCACCTACTTCAGCCATGTTGTTATAAGGGACCATTCCCTGGAGAATGATATCATACTTGGTATAGTGGAGGATTAGTCAAAAAGGGGAAGGCCCTCAAAGAGATGGATTGACACAGTGGCTGCAACAATGAACTTAGGTACAGCAAAGATTATGGGGCTGGTGCAGGATTGGGCAGTGTTTCATTCTGTTTTACACAGGGTGGCTGTGAGTTGGAGCTGACTTGTTGGCACCTAACAATGTAGGCTTTGACACCAGAATGTCTTGTGTGCAAATCCAGTCTCTGTCACAGATTATCTATGTCTCCTGATAAAGCAGTCATTATTTATTTATTTTTCCTGTCTCAGACACTTCATCTGTAAAATGGAGCTAAAGTTGTCTATTGTACTGGCACTTTATAATTGTTAAATGCTGTAAGATTCTCAGATTAGAGGAGGATAGTATAATATTAAGATGTTTGTGCCCTAGTCAGGCTGCTTGAGTTCAAATCTTTGACCTATTACTTTCTATATAGGCAGCCTTGTGTTAGTAACTCAACCCAGCAATTTTCAAAACTTTGTTGAATGTTGGAATTACATGGAAATATTTAAACATCTGATATACAGGTTCTTCTCCCTACTAGTTAAAGAAAAAAAATTCTGAGAAGAATACTAAGACACCAGTATTTTGCAAAGCTCCCCTCTGCGCTCTCAGGATTCCAAGTTTGAGCACCCACATTTGAGCCTCTGTTTCATCATCTGTAAAATG
>NW_006921763.1:6894479-6896111 GCF_000298275.1 Orycteropus afer afer
CTTCAACTTCAGCTTGAACTTACATATGAGCAGTTGATGGTCTGTTCCCCAATCAGCTCCTGGCCTTATTTTCACTGAAGATACTGAGCTTCTCCATTGTCTCTTGCCACAGTTGTAGTCAATCTGATTCCTGTGTACTCCATCTAGTAAAGCCCATGTGTATAGCTGCTGTTTATGTTGTTGGAAAAGGTATTTGCAATGAATAAATTGTTGGTCTTAAAAAATTCTATCATGCAATCTCCAGTGTTATTTCTGTCACAAAGGCCAAATTTTCCAACTACTGGTGATTCTTCTTTGTTTTCAACTTTTGCATTACAGTCACCAGTGATAATTAATACATCTTGAATGCATATTCAGTCAATTTCAGACTGCAAAAATTGATAAAAATCTTCAATTTCCTCTTCTTTGCTTTGATAGTTGGTCCATAAATTTGAATAATCATAGTATTAACTTGTGTTCTTTGTAGGTGTATGGATATTATCTTATCACTGACAGCATTGTACTTTAAGACAGATCTTGAAACATCCTTTGTGATGATGAATGCCATGCCATTCTCTTCAAATTGTCATTATGTGCATAGTAGATCATAACCAAACAAAACTGAAAATGTTTGTTATGATCTACCATGCTGGGAATGATAATTTGAAGAGGAATGATGTGGCATTCATCAGTCATAGTAGATCATATGGTTGTGTATTTCAAAATGGCCAAAACCGGTCCACTTAAGCTCACTAATGCCAAGGATGTCAATCTGTGGCATGTTCCATTTCATTTTTGACAACTTCCAGTTTTCCTAGATTCATACTTCTACATTCCATGTTCTGATTATTAATGAATGTTTGTAGCTGTTTCTCCTCAATTTGAGTCACACCCCATCAGCAAATGGAGGTTCTGAAAGATTTACTTTATCCATATCAGTAGGTTTGGTTCTACTCTGATGAGGCAGCTCTTTCCCAGTTGTATTTTGAGTGCCTTCCAACCTAAGGGGCTCATCTTCTTGCACTGTATCAGGCGATGTTTCCAGGCTATTCATAAATTTGCCCAGTAATGTATCAGACAGTGTATCTTTGCTATTCAAAAGGGTTTTCCTGGCCAATTTTTTGAGAAGGGGATGGCCTCTTCCTTCTCCCTAGTCTGTCTCAGTCTGTAAGCCATGCTGAAAGCTGTGTACCATGTGCATCCCCGCTGACTTTTGAAACACCAGTGGCACAGCCTCAAGCCTCACAGCACTCATAAGCCAACACAGTACAAAAAAAGTAACAGACATGTTTGTCTACCTTAGCTGTTGGAAATCTCACCACCTTCCCCTTACCTAATTCCTACCTGGATCCTGACCCTTTGTCATCCCTAGTGCTCCCTGCCTTTCCTGGCTCTGGGGGTGGGTCCTGCCAGTGGTGTAGCAACCAGCATCATAGCAACATATAAGCCACCACAGTGCAACAAACTGACTGACAGGTAAAACAATCAAATATCATTATACTCCACCATGAATCTCATCTTCTCAGCAAGTTGCCAAGACAGAGAACTAAAACTGATTTTTGTTAATATTTTCCCAATATGTAGCTTTCTATGTACATAAACTTTCAGTGCAATCTTTTCAAGGGCATCTTTCATAGCCACAGCAAAAAATAT
>NW_006921763.1:6896561-6912739 GCF_000298275.1 Orycteropus afer afer
TTGTTAACATTGTGGTGTGAATTTGTTCATCATGTCTGTTAAGTTATTTGACAATTGAACATGTGTAATAAGGTCAGTAATCTGGATCATATTGCCTCCTAGTTGAAGTTACATCTTAAATAACTTTCAATTATCTACTTCTTTCTATTTTTATTGTTCACAATAGCTTGCACTATAGCCTTCCAACTAGACTCCCAGTCTGGATCCAGAGTTTTGAAACTTCAGCATGTTAAGAAGTAACTTGGGATGCTTTTTAAAATATTCAAAATCTAAAACTTGCCTTTGGAATGATTCATTGAATATGGGACTGTGGTCTGGGAATTTGAATTTTAATAAGGTTTCCAGGTGATTCTGATGCAAGTAGTTCATGGATCGTATCCTTAGAAACACTTTACTGCCTTATGTAAAGTAAATCTTCCTTCAGCCAACCCTTGCTAAAGTTATTTTTATTATAGCGCTCTGCTTATCTCCATCATACTAAAAATACATACATACACACACACACACACACACACACAAAGTTGCCTTAAAATCAATTCTAACTCATGTTGTTGTTGTTGTTGTTGTTAGGTGCCATCAAGTCATCTCCAGCTCATAGTAACCTTATGTACAACATAACAAAACACTGCTTGGCCTGTGCCATCCTCATGATTCCATCATTGCAGCTACTGTGTCAATCTATCTTGTTGAGGGCTTTCCCCTTTTTCGTTGATGTTCCACTTTACCAAGCATGATATCCTTCTCCAGAGAATGGCTCTTTCTGACAACATGACCAAAGTAGGTGAGTTGAAGTGTGCCCATTCTTGCTTTCAAGTGTCCTTCTGGCTGCCTTTCTTTCAAGATAGATTTGTTAGTTCTTTTAGCAGTCCTTGCTACTCTAGCATTCTTTACCAACACCACAACTCAAAAGAATCAACTCTTCTTTGGTCTTCTTTATTCATTGTCAAAATCTCATGTGCATAAGAGGCTATTGAAAGTACCCTGGTTTGGGTTAAGGTTAGTCTTCAAGGAGACATCATTGCTCTTCAGAACTTGAAAGAGGTATTTTTTTGCAGCAGATTTGCCCAGTGCAATTCATCTTCTGATGTCTTGACTGCTATTTCCACTGATGTTGATTGTAGAACCAAGTAATATGAAGTATTTGACAATTTCAATCTTTTCTCTGTTTATCATGATGCTGCTTATTGGTCCAACTTTGAGGATTTTTGATTTCTTTATATTGAGGTGTAATCCACACCGCAGACTGTAGTTTTCAATTTTCATCAGTAAGTGCTTCAAGTCATCCTCTCTTTAGCCAGCAAAGTTGTGTCATCTGCATATCACAGATTATTAATGAGTCTTCCTTCAATCCTGATGCCATGATCTTCTTCATATAATCCAGGTTCTTGGATTATTTGCTCAGCATACATATTGAATAACTATGGTGAAAGGATACAATCCTGACACCCTCTCTTTTTTATTTTAAACCATGCAGTATCCCCTTATTCTGTTTGAATGACAGCCTCCTGGCATATATACAAGTTCCTCATGTGTACGATTAAGTGTTTGGGAATTCCCATTCTTCTTAAAATTAGCCACAATTTCTTATGATCCACACAATCAAATGTGTTTCCATAGTCAGTAGAACACAAGTAAACATCTTTCTGATATTCTTTGCTTTCAACCAAGATACATCTAACATCATGAATGATATCCCTTATTCCATGTCCTCTTCTGAATCAAGCTTGAATTTCTGGAAGTTCTCTGTCAATATGCTCCTACAATCATTTTTGAATAATCTTCAGTAAGATTTTACTTGCATGTGATATTAATTAATTTCCATATTCCGTGGGATCATCTTTCCTTGGAATGGGTATAAATATGGATCTCTTCCAGTCAGTTGTCCAGGTAACTGTCTTCCAAATCTCTTGGCATAGCCCATTGAGTGCCTCCAGCACAGCATCTGTTTGTTGAAACATCTCAATGGGTATTCTGTCAATTCCCAGAGCATTGTTTTTTGCCAATTCCTTCAGTGCAGCCTTGACTTCTTCCTTCAGTACCATTGGTTCTTGATCATATGTCACCTCCTGAAATAGATGAACATCAGCCAATTTTTTTAGTACAGTGATTGTTTATTCCTTCCATGTTGTTTTGATATTTCCTGCATCATTCAATATTTCCCCATAGAATCTTTCAGTATTGCAATTTGAGGCTTAAATTTTTTCTTCAGTTCTTTCAGCTTAAGAAATGTCGAGTGTTTTCTCTTTTGTTTTTCAAACTTCAGGTATTTGTACCACAACAACAAACACAGCACAACACACTGCCATCGAGTCAGATCTGACTCATAGCGACCCTTCCTTGTGTTCCTGTGGCAGTTACCCCTACAGAATTAGATTGTCCCAACTTCCTTCCATGGAGTGGCTGGTGGGTTTGAACTCTCAGCCTTCTGGTTAGCAATCAAATGCCTTAGGCACTATGTCACCAGAGTCTTTGTACATTTCACTATAATAATTGGCTTTGTCTTCTCAAACCGCTCTTTGAAATCTTCTGTTCAGCTCTTTAATCTTGTCATTTTTTCCATTTGCTTTAGCTACTATCTGTTCAAGTTTCAGAGTCTCTTCTGACATCCATTTTGTTTTTTTCTTTCTTTCCTGCCTTTTAAATGACCTTGTGCTTTCTTCATGGATGATGTTCTTGATGTCACTCCACAATTCCTCTGGTTTTTGATCATTGGTGTTCAACGCATCAAATCAATTCTATATATGGTCTTTAAATTCAGGAAGGATATAGTCAAGGCTGGGTGCTCTGGTAGCATAGTGGCTAAGACAGTTGACTGCCAACCAGAAGGCTGGTGGTTCAAACCCACCAGCCACTCCTCGGAAGGAAGATGGGGCAATCTACTTCTGTAGTGACACTGCCTCAGAATCCAAGGAGGGGTCGCTATAAGTCAGGTCCAACTCGATGGCACATAACAACAACAACAACAACATAGTCAAGTCATATTTTGTCTCTTGTGGACTTTTTTTAATTATCTTCAGCTTCAAATTGTATATAAGCAGTTGATGGTCTTTTCCACAGTCAGCTCCTAACCATGTTTTGGCCGAAGATATTGATCTTCTCCATTGTCTCTTGCCACAGATGTAGTCAATTTGATTCCTGTGTACTCCATCTGACGAAGTCCACATGTATAGCCACCATTTGTACTGTTGCAAAAAGGTATTTGTAATGTATAAGTCATTGGTCTTACAAAATTTTATCATGCAATCTCCAGCATTATATCTATCACCAAGGCCATATTTTCCAACTACCAGTGATTCTTCTGTTTACAAATTTTGCATTTCAATCACCAGTGGTAATCAACACATCTTGTTTGCATGTTTGGTCTATTTCAGACTACAGTCAGTAAAAACTACTATGTCATTCCCAGCATAGTAGATCATATGGTTACCTGATTAAAAGCAGCCCAAACCAGTCCATTTCAGCTCACTAATGCCTAGGATATTGATCTTTATGGATTCCATTTCATTTCTGACAACTTGCAATTTTCCTAGATTCATACTTTTATATTTCATTTTCTGATGTTTGAAGCTGTTTTTTCTCATATTGAGTCATGCTTCATCAGCATATGGAGGTCCAAAAACTTTTACTCCATCAATATCATTAAGGTTGGTTCTACTCTGATTCAGCAACCCTTCCCCAGTCATATTTTGAGTGCCTTTCAACCTGAGGGACTCATCTCCTGGCACTATATCAGACAATGTTTCAGGGTTATTCATGAAATCTTCCAGTAATATATCAGACAATGTTTCACTGCTATTCATAAAGTTTTCATTGGTTAATTTGTTGAGAAGTGGATGGCCTCTTCCTTCTTCTGAGTCTGCCCTAGTCTGGAAGCTCCGCTGTAACCTGTCCACCATGGGTAACCCTGCTGGCACATGCAACATCAGTGGCATAGCCTTCAGCCTCATAACAACATGTAAGCCACCACAGGAAGACAAACTGCCAGATAAGTTTTTCTCCCTTAGATGTTCCAAACCATTCTGCTCACTTCCTGGCCTCCATAAAGCCACTCCAAACCCTGCACCTTGTTCTCCTTCCTGGCCTCCTTTAAAGCCATTCCAAAAGACCCTGGTCCCTGGCTCTCCTTTTGGGCCACCTCTTCAAGGTGCTTCCAAAAGCCACTGGCACCCAGCTCTGCTTCCAGGCTGCCCATTAAAGCTGCTTCCAAAAGCTGCTGGAACCCAACTCCACTTCCGGGCCATCCTCTAAAGCCGCTTCCAACAGACCTCAGTGCCTGGCTCAGCTTCTGGGCCTCCCCTTAAAGCTGCTTCCAAAAGCTTCTGGTACATGGCATCCTCATTATGTGTTTTAGAATAGACCTCTATATACTCTATAGAGTTTTCATGATTAATACCATGCCCAACCCTAACTCAGTCTCCTCCCCTCCCTGCCCGGGACCCCTCCCCCTGTGCCCCTCATAGTTATACACTCCTGTTTGTTCTGCATTTCCCCAGTGTGAATGCTGCCCCTCTGGTGCCCCATGGTCTATTGCTCTAAGGAATGTATTACCATAGAGTATGTGAGTGCTTCATCCTGGGTTGAGTGGTCTGCATGTATATATTGTTAACTATTGGGCTGAGAACCAGCCCCTGGGGGTGTGTTTCATTACAGGAGCAGAATGTATTCCAGGGCCATTGTATTGGTGTCTCACCAGACTCCATCTGACCAGTAATTCTGGTCATTATTGAGTTTTTGGATTTTTTCTATATTTTTCTCCCACTCTATCCAGGATCTCCAAATTTGATCCTTTCCTGAGTGGTTGGCATTGGTAGCCAGACACCATCTAGTTCTTCTGGTCTCGAGGGCCATTGTGTCCTAGGGCTAATTGCTTCCAAATGCCCTTGTTTTTTTGCACTCTTCTTCACTTCCAATGCTAGGAGACCATTAGCTGCATCTTAAATGGCCGTTTGAAAGCTTTTAAGACCCCGGTCCCTATTCACCAATGTAGGATGCAGAACAAGGCTTTTATGTGTTTTGTTCTGCCAATTGAGTCTGGTGTCCCCCCCAGTACTATGGTCCTGAGCTGGTAGATCTATTAGATCTCTCTCCCACAGTGTCTGGGTGTCAGTGAGGGATTACCCTGTGTCTGCCTTCTACTGTTTCTGTAAGGATAGCAGGTATTTTGTATCACTGGTGTCTGTGCAAGATTAGCCTCAGCTGCATCTATCCTTGGTCTAGAGTATACTCCTGTTCACTGACCCCCATCATCTCCTCTCAGGTGTTTATGTGTTTATCTGTAGCCTGGTGTTTGGTGTTAATGGTAATGCAGTATCATGGACACATTGGTTGTGGTATTAGCATCTGTCATCTATCTCTTATGTGTACAATTGGGTGTCTTCTCATTTCCTAATGTATCATGGTGGTTCCAGACTCTTTCCATATATCCCTCCCCTTACCTATATCAGCGTCGGCGTGTGGACCCCATCTAGCCTGAAATTAATCCCTCCCCTTTCCTCCCCATATCACTAACCTACAAAGTGAGCTCCCTTTCCCAAGCAAACCCTTCTTTGTCTTTTTACAGTAATGAGATCATACAGTCCTTGTCTTTCTGCAATTTACTTTTTTCACTTAGCATAATGTCCTCCAGACCCATCCACATTGTGAGATGATTAGTGTATTCCTCATCATTCTTTAATGTAGCAGAGTATTCTATTGTGTGCATGTACCATAATTTGGTTATCCGTTACTAGGCATGTAGGTTGTTTCCATCTTTTTGGTATAGTGAATTGGGCTATGAGGAACATAGATGTACATATGTCTGTCCTCATTCTGTCTCTCACCTCTTTAGGATATATTTCTAGTAATGGAATTGCTGGATCAAATGGTATTTCTATTTTCAGTTTTTTAAGGAAACACTATACTGGTTGTACCATTTTACAATCCCACCAGCCGTGCACAAGAGTTCCAATCTCTCTGCAACCTCACTAGCATTTGTTGTCTGTCCTGTTGAACTTTGCTATTATTGCTGGAGTGAGATGATATCTCATTGTTTTGATATGTATCTCTCTAATGACTAATGATCACAAGCAATTTCTCATGTGTTGTTGGCCACTAGTGTATCTTCTTTGGTGAAGTGTCTGTTCAAGTGTTTTGCCCATTTGTGAATTGTGTTATTTGTCTTTTTGGTGTTGAGTTGTTGAAGTTTTCTACAGATTTTGGAGATAAGTCCTTTATCAGATATGTCATAGGCAAATATTTTCTACCAATCTGTAGGTTCTCTTTTTACCCTTTTGATGAAGTCTTTGGATGCACATAAGAATTTAATTTTTGAAAGGTCCCAGTCATCTAGCTTCTCTTCTACCTCCTGTGCATTCTGGGTTATGCTGTAAATTAGGACTCCCAAATTTGCCCTTATTTTATCTTTGATGAAGTTTATAGTTTTGGGTTTTGCATTTAAGTTTTTGATCCAGCTTGAGTTTGTTTTTGTGTATGGGGTGAGATATGGGTCTTGTTTCATTTTTCTGTAGGTGGATATCCAGTTTTGCCAGCAACATTTGTTAAAGAGGCTGTCTCTTCCCCATTTAATGGGTTTTGGACCTTTGTCAAAGATCATTTGTCCATAGATGGATGGGATTATATCTGGACTTTCAATTCTGTTCTATTGGTCTATCATTGTACTAACATCATGTTGTTTTGACTACTGTGGCTGTGTAGTAGTTCTTAAGATCCAGGAGTATGAGACCTCCCACTTTGTTCTTCAGGAGTGTTCTACTTATCCAAGGTCTCTTTCCTTACCATATGAAGTTAGTAATTGGTTTTTCCATGTCTTTAAAAAAATTTATTGGAATCTGGATCAGGATTGCATTAAATGTGTAGATTGCTTTAGGTAGTATTGACATTTTCACAACATTCATTCTACCTATCTGTGAACAAGGTAGGTTCTTGCATTTATGTAGTGCCCTTGTTGTCTGTTGCAATAGTTTTTTAGTATAGGTCTTTTTTGTGTCTGGTGACGTTTATTCCTGGATATTTTATCTTTTTAGTAGCTATTGTGATTTTTTTCTCCTTATTTCTTTATCACAGTACTCTTTGATAGTGTAGAGGAATCCAAATGACTTTTGTATGTTGACCTTGTATCCTGCCACTTTGCTGAACCTATTAGTTCCAGTAGTTTTTTTTTTTTTTTTAAATTGAGTCCCTTGGGATTTCTATATTTAGGAGCATATCATCCACAAATAAAGATAGTTATAGTCCTTCTTTGCCAATTTGCTTGCCTTTTATTTCTCTTTCTTGTCTTATTGCCCTGGCCAGGACTTCCAATAAAATGCTAAATAGAAGTGGTGATAGAGGACATCCCTGTCTGGTTCCCATTTGTAAGGGAAATGCCTTGAGTCTTTCTCCATTAATAATGATGTTGGCCATTGGCTTTGCATATATGTCCTTTATTATTTTGAGGAATTTCTCTTCTATCCCTATTTTGCTGAGAGTTTTGAAAAAGAATCGCTGTTGGATTTTATCAAATGCCTTTTCTGCATCAATTGATGTAATCATATGGTTCTTTTGTTTTGTTTATGTGGTGGATTACATTGATTGTTTTTCTGATGTTGAACCACCCTTGTAAACCTGGTATGAATCCCACTTGGTCAGGGTGTATTAATTTTTTGATTTGTTGTTGTATTCTATTGACTAGAATTTTGTTGAAGATTTTACATCTATGTTCATAATGAATATTAGTCTGTAGTTTTCCTTTCCAGTGGTGTCTTTCCCTAGTTTTGGTATTAGTGTTATGCTTGCTTCATAAAATGTGTTTGGGAGTATTCCATCTTTTTCTATGTTCTGGGATAGCTTGAGTAGCATAGGTGTCAACTCTTCTCTGAATATTTGATACAATTCTTCAGTGAAGCCATCAGGGCCAGGAATTTTCTTTGTGGGAATTTTTTTTTTTTTAATGACCTGCTCAATTTCTTCTTTTGTTATAGGTATGTTCAAGTATTCTATCTCTGAGTGGGATAGTTTAGGTAGTTCTTTTGATTCTAGAAACTTGTCCATCTCTTCTAGGTTCTCAAATCTGTTGGAGTACAGTTTTTCATAATATTCTGTCAGTATCTTCTTTATTTCAGTTGGTTCTGTTGTAATGACACCATTTTGTTTAGAATTCTTGTGATTGGGATCTTCTCTTTCTTTTCTCGTGTTAGCTCTGCCAATGGTTTATCAATTTTGTTAATCTTTTCCAAGAACCAGCTTTTTGTTTTGTTGATTTTCTCTATGATTTTTTGTTTCGTTTTCTGTTTCATTTATTTCTGCTCTGATCTTTATTATTTCCTTACTTCTAGATATTGTAGGATTCTTTTGTTGTTCTATTTCTAGTTGTTGAAGTTGACGAGTTAGAGTATTGATTTTGTTTCTTTCCTCTTTTTTGATGTGTGCATTTATTGCTATCAACTGTCCACTGAGTACTGCTTTTGATGTGTTCCATAGGTTTTGATATGATGTATCTACATTTTCACTTGTTTCTAGAAATTTTTTTTTTTAATTTCAGTTTTTATTTATTCTATTATCCAGTAGTTTTTGAGCAATGAGTTTTTCAGCTTCCGTATGTTTGTTGTTTTTTTCCTTGATCTTCCTATTATTAATTTCTAATTTTATAGCATTGTGGTCTGAGAAGATGTTTTGTAGATTTTCAATGCTTTTGAATTTATTGAGACTTGTTTTATGTCCTAACATATGGTCTATTCTGGAGAAGGATCTATGTGTACTAGAGAAGAATGTGAATTGTGGCTTTTTTTTTTTTTTTTTGCATGGAATGCTCTGTGTATGTATTGAGGTTGAATTGGTTGATTGTATTGTTGAATTCTTCTGTATCTTTGTTGAGTTTTTTTCTAGTTGACCTTTCCCTCTTTGAAAGTGGTGTGTTAAAGTCTCCTACTACTATTGTAGAGTTGTCTATTGTCCCTTTTAATTCAGTTAATATTTGCTTCATGTATTTTGGAGCACTTTCATTGGGTGCATAAATATTTATTATCATAATGTCTTCTTTGTCAATTGACTCTTTCAGCATCATATAATGTCTTTCTTTGTCTTTTACAATATTTTTCACCTTATTGTTGTTGTTGTTGTTGTTATGTGCTGTCGAGTCGGACCCGACTCACAGCGACCCCTCCTTGGGTTTCAAAGGCAGTATCACTATGGAAGTAGATTGCTCCATCTTCCTTCCAAGGAGTGACTAGTATGTTTGAACCACCAGCCTCTGGTTAGCAGTCAAGTGCCTTAGGCATTATGCTACCAGAGCTCCTGTTTTTCACCTTAATGTCTATTTCATCAGAAATTAATATTGCCACTCTTGCTCCTTTTGATTACTTGGTTTATTGTTTTTTCCCTCCCTTAACTCTTAATTTGTTTTTATATTTGTGTCTAAGGTGGGTCTCTTGTAGGCTGCATGTCGATGGGTTTTCTTTTCTTATCCAGTCTGCCACTCTCCTTCTCTTGTTTGGTGCATTTAGTCCATTCACACTGAGTGTAATTATGATAGTTATGAATTGATTGCTGTCATTCTATTGTGTTTTTTTGTTGTATTGTTGGTGTTTTCCTTGGTCCATATATTTTTCTGCACTCAGTTTGATTTGTTGCCAAATGCTTCCTCTCTTTTCTTCTTTATTATTGGTTTGTACTTGTTAAACCCATATGTTTTCCTTCCTTCTGGATTTGCTTAGGGCAATTGTTAATTTTCTCTTTGGTGACCTTGGGGTACATTCTTGTCTCTACATTTTTAGAACAGTGTATTTGGTGAAGACACTGTCCTGTTTTCTTCTCCATTTGGAAGTTTGTACCTAGAAGTTTTATTCCCTCTAATATGTTAGTTGCTATTGTCATGTGCTGATTGATTTCCTTGGCTTTTAGTTTACAATGTTTTATGGTTTTATTTTGAGTTTCTATTTCTGATTTGATTTTAGTGTTGATGTCACGTATCCTGATTTTGTTGATCTGTGTTGTGGGTTCTCTATTGGAAGGAGTTCCTTAAGCATTTATTGTAGGGTTGGTCTGTTTTTCACAAAATCCCTTAGTTTCTGTTTGTCTGGGAGTGCCTTGATTTCACCCTTATATTTGATGGATAATTTTGCTGGGTATAAAACCTGATGGGATCCAGGTGAGGAGAGGAACTCAGGCACACCCAAAGAAGCAGTGTGGGCAAGCAGGAAAAAGGGGATTAAAGCCAGGAACCCTGACAGAGAAGCAGTCAGCTGCAGGGATCCAGGTGAGGAGAGGGAAATCAGACACACCCAAAGCAGCAAGGCAGGAGAGCAGGAGAAAAGGGATTAAAAGCCAGGAACCTGGACAGAGGAGCAGTCAACCACAGGGATTCAGGTGAGGAGAAAGAACATAGGCAGGCACAAAGCAGCATGGTGGGAGAGCAGGAAAAAAAAGGTTTAAAAGCCAGGAACCTGGGACAGAGGAGCAGTCAACCACAGGGATCCTGGTGAGGAGAGAGAACTCAGGCATGCCCAAAACAGCAGTGCAGGGGAGTGGGAGAAAGGGGATTAAAAGCCAGTAACCCTGACAGAGAAGCAGTCAGCCACAGGGATCCAGGTGAAGAGAGGGAAATCAGGCATGCCCAAAGCAGCAGGGTGGGAGAGTGGGAGAAAGAGGATTAAAAGCCAGGAACTCAGACAGAAGAGCAGTCAGCCGATGGAATCCAGGTGAGGAGAGGAACTCAGGCACGCCCAAAGCAGCAGTATGAGAGAGCAGGAAAAAGGGGACTAAAAGCCAGGAATTTGGACAGAGAAGCAGTCAGCTGCAGGGATTCAGGTGAGGAGAGGGAAATCAGGCACGCCCAAAGCAGCAGTATGAGAGAGCAGGAAAAAGGGGACTAAAAGCCAGGAATTTGGACAGAGAAGCAGTCAGCTGCAGGGATTCAGGTGAGGAGAGGGAAATCAGGCATGCCCAAAGCAGCAGGGCGAGAGAGCAGGAGAAAGGGAATTAAAAGCCCTATGAATCCGGACAGAGGAGGAGTCAGCCACAGGGACCCAGCTAAGGATGGTAGGAGAGGTTTTCAACAGAGAGACAAATTTGCCTGTCATTTTGTCCTACCATGGTGATGTGTTGATGTGAGTTTTGAGGCTGAGCCACTGGTGTTTCAAACACAGTAGGATGCACAAGGTGCACAGGTATCAGCCCAGCTTACAAACTGAGACAGACTAGGAAGAAGGAGGAGGCTGTCCACTTCTCAAAGAATTGGCCAGGGCAAACCTTATGAATAGCAAAGAAACACTGTTTGATACATTACCGTGCAACTTTATGAATAGTCTGGTTAGGTTAGAAGGCTCTCAAAATAGGACTGGGAAAGAGCTGCATCATCGGAGTAAATCCAGCCTTACTCCTATGGATAAGGTAAGCTTTCGAGACCTCCATTTGCTGATGTGGAACCACTCGAATTGAAGAGAAATAGCTGCAGACATCCATTAATCATCGGAACATGGAATGTACGAAGTATGAATCTAGGTAAATTGGAAGTTGTCAAAAATGAAATGGAACACATAAAGATTGATATCGTCGGCATTAGTGAGCTGAAATTGACTGATTTTGGCCATTTTGAATCAGACAACAATATGATCTATATAATTTTGTTATTCATCTTCTGGATTTCTAACTGCTGTTTTTGTATGAGTTCTGATTGTGCATCAGTCTTGTTATTTTGTTTTTGAATGATTTTCCTGAGTTCTTCCAGGGAACTGTCTGTGTTCTCCTTGCCTCTGTTTGGGGTTTCCTTAGGCTCTTGTAAAATTCTATAAACATATCTTCTAAATTCCTTCTCAGATAATTCTATTGCCTCCCCTTCCTCCATGTTTAATGAGACCTTTTTTGGGGGGGTTTGTTTCTAATGCCTTGTCCTGTTTTTTTTTGTTTGTTTGTTTGTTTGTTTGTTTGATTTGAGGTTGCATGTTGTTTGCTAGACAATTTGAGGTTGTCTTTAACGGTTAGTTTTGTATTGATTTGTTTTGTCTTGGTTTTATGATTTAATATTTTGAAAAGGTGGAGCTGGTGTATTTTATTTTTTTAGTTATTAATTCAGGTATTCTGGGTTGTTCTGCAGTTTTCTTTGTGATGTTGGAGTCGCTGTGTGGAATGTGGACATAAGTCTCTGTTTGTGGTAAAGAGTGTTTAGAATTCAAACTGGGAGGTATTATGGTGGCTCAATGTGACTTCTTCTATTGGATGAGTGAGGATATTGGTGGAGAAGGTGGGAGCAGAAGAGAGATAGAAGGAAAGCTGCACATTGCTAGGGGTGGTTTCTAGGGCTTTGAGCAGGCTGCTAATTATGGCATTGTAATGTTATTCACAGGCCCGCAGCTCAAGTTCAACAAAGAATCCAGTTGTTAGGGGGTCATCACTTTCTACCAGGTTCAGACACTTGCAAAAACCCTGCTCCTGAGGCCCCTTGGTGCCAAAAAGCTGACCCCAGAAAACTGCCTGGCTGCCACAGGAGTTCTTCTCTTGGCCCGCCCACCTGTGGCACCAACCCAAACTGTGATCCACCGTGGGAGTTCTTTCCAGGGACCACACACTTGCATCACTGGTCCACACCATAATCTGCTGTGGCTGTTCTACTCTGGGCCCACCCACTTGTGGCACCAAACATCTTTCTGCTAGGTTTTAGCAGTGCTGGAATCAGGGGAATGCCCACTCGCACCCAGTGGTTCCAAGATTACTGACAAAGTCAAGTGTGGGCCCCTCAGTGCCAAAAAGCTGGCCCAAGCCCATACAGCGACCCACTGCAAGGGTTCCTTCCTGGACCTGCCTTCTTGCAGTACCAATGGACTCTGTTATTTGGCTTCAGCAGTGTTGGAAGTGTCTGTTCACATCCAGCTGACCCACGTTACTGATAAAAGCAGGCGCTGAGTATAGATCCTTGTGGTGATTGCTGGTATGCTGGTGTGGTGTGTTTTCTTCCTTAACCCAGGGAAGTCTCTGATGGCTTTTCTCACCTGCTGGTCAGCACTCCACAGGGTAGATCTCTTGTTCTTGTTACTTTTTTTCCCTGTCCCTTTCCTCTCTCTAATCCTCCTCCCCTGAGTTTGATGCACTCTGACTCAGTGAACTCTTCAAGGCACAGAATCCCTAATTCAAACTGCTGTACCTAGTTTTTCAGGCACTGAGGGAGCTCTGGTAGTATAGTGGCTAAGGCACTTGACTGCTAACCAGAAGGCTAGTGGTTCAAACCCACTAGCCACTCCACAGAAAGAAGGTTGAGCAATCTACTTATGTAGTGATACCACCTCGGAAACCCAAGGAGGGGTCGCTATGAGTCAGGTCCAACTCGACAGCACATAACAAAAACAACAACAACAAGATGCTAGAAGGAATTAGTGTGGTGAGTACTGATGACATTCCATTTTTAGACTAAGACTTTTCAATGAAAAGATTCCAGGGTTAAGAGAGAAAGCCAGGTTTGCCAGAATATCCATTAATGTACTGGATACAGAGCACATGCCAAAGGAAACTTCCCTTGAAACTGCTACTCACATCAGATCACAAAATGAAAGGTTATAATATAGTGCTTGCCAAACAACTAAGAATCACAGTCTAGCCAAGTTGACACATAACATTAACCATCATTGACCACTTAGAGATATTGAAATGTGTTGTTTATATTTGGGAGACAGAAAAAAAGTAATGTCTTATTCATCCATGAAGAAGATAAAAAGACCCAGGCAGAACATAGGTGACTGTCCATTCCATAAGTTTGTTAGGGCAAAGAGAGAACAGTTTGAGGATATAAAATTTCAGACCAAAAGTTCTGCTAAGAGTCAAGTGGACTCCAAGAATAATATCCCTGTGTGTTAGAACTTTGAAAATGCAGAGGTTGAAGGGGGCTACCTAGCTGGCAGTTAACGGAAAATATACATTTCAATGTGAAGGAATTGTAGTGACATTGTCAATGCTTGAGAATCCCAGGAGTCCACAAAAGTACATAGGAGAAAGTGAGCTTTAAGTATCAGTCATCTAACACACCATGCCACTCTGACTTATGGCAACCCCATGTGTGTCACAGTAGAACTATGCTCCACAGGTCTTTCAATGGTTGATCTTTGAAAGTAGATCACTAAACTTTTCTTCCAAGGTGCCTATGGGTAGGCTTGAACCTCCCACCTTTTGGTTAACAGCTTTGGTTAACAACTTGCATCTCCCAGAGACTGCATTTAGAGGTTTCCAATTCAGACAATAGTGACACAGTTTATGAGAATGTGACTTTTCCTCCAATCTCTAGAATGAGAGAATAGAGAAACTTATAAGCAAGTCAGAAAAAGGATGAACAAATGGTCACTCTTAAAAAAAAAAAAAGAAAGAAAGAAAGAAAGAAAGAAACTGACCACACACCTATGCCTGAGTAGAAGTTCATGCTTGCTTTATTTACTGCTAAATTAAATGGAGGGCTTGAAAACTGCTCAGGATGGAGCATATTAATAACAACCTGAATCTGTGTTTGTGAGTTAAAGGAAGCTTGTAAACATAATAGTAAGTCAAGAAGTATAAGCAAACTGGAAGTTTTCATCTATGGGCAGGAAAAGTATCATTTAATAAAATTTGAAGTGTCAAGAAAGATAAAATAACTAGTAAATAGATAAGCACATGGACAAAGAAACAAGACAATGGATTGTGTCTAATTGTGTCAGGAGTCCTGATGGACTTTGAAATTATTTCTCAGTTTTGGCTACTCTACATAGTTCTGCTATGAGCATGTGTGTACATGTATTTGTTTGAGTACTTGTTTCTTAATTGTATTGGGTATGTACCTAGGAGTATAATTTCTGGGCTATATGGTAATTCTGCTTAACTTTATGAAAAACTGCCAAACTGTTTTCCACAACAGCTGACTCATTTAAAACCATTCCCACCAGAAAAGTATGAAGAATTCCAAATACTCAACCTCCTTGCCAACATTTGTTGTTTTCAGAGCTTCGAACCAGTTCAGCCTGGGTCAGTCATTGCTGATGTAGTAACACCATAATGGAACAAATTTTTAAAATGAGGGTGACTGGAATGCTAACCAGAATGAGAAAAATTATGGGTTGAAGCCCTGCTAGAAATTTAATTTCCCTCTTAGAAAACAAAAGCAATATGCACTTTGCATAGCAACCAAATCTCTTGACTGATGGAATCAAAAATAACAGTGCTCTGGTCAAAGATGGTGGCTGACTGTGTCACTATGAATGTGTGTCATCTTCTGCAGCCTTGACAATTATCAGGCTCCAGAAATGGTTCACTGTGCTTCTTCCAAATCTCCCATTCCAAGACTTCCTGTTCCAGCTAGCATTCTGGATCACCTAAATTTTAAAAATCCAAGTCTGTTCTGGTTTTGCTTTCATGGCCATGTCTGAATCAGTTCAAACTCTTTTGAAGTCCTAGTTATTTTATTTCATTTATTTATTTTTCACAGACATCTTAATGGTATTTCATTGTGTTTTTAATTTGCAACTCCCAGATACATCTTTCATGTGCTATTTGCCATTTATGCATCTTCTTTTGAAAAATGTCTATTTAAGAACATTTCTGGTGTACGATTTATAAGGGAGCCTGGCAGTTACCTCTGTCACTTTTCTTTCTATACACACAAAGCTTTCAATAAACTTTCATACTTCTCTCTTAAATAGAAGCTAAGTTCAAGGATCATTCAAGAAAGTCTCTATTGTGAAAGATCAAAATGAATTGGGAGAAAATGGGGACAATGCAGAGGAAAATAGAAAACTTAAGAAAAAAAAATAGTTAATACTTTCAGAAAGATAAAAGAAGATATGGCAAATTGAAACAAAAAAAAAAAGGCCATTACAATAAAAAATAAAACACAGAAACAAAAGATGTTGAGAGTTTACAAGTCATTATTGTTACTAAATGAGAATTTAGTAGAAGATTAGAAAATAAAGTTGAAGAAATCACTTACGAAGAAGGAAATGAGAGAAAATTATAGAACCACTCCAAGATTTCCAAAAGCAAAGAGACATTCTTGAAAGGAAAAAGAAATCAAATGCAAAGGAGGGGAAAAAAAAAAAAAAAACTCTCAGAGTAATAGTTAAGAAATTTTCTCAGGACTGAAAATAAAACAATTCAGACTGAATATACTCCATCACTGGGCAAGATGGGGAAACACACACATACACATGAGGACATGTTACTGTAAGATTTCACAGCATGTGGAATAAAGAGAA
>NW_006921763.1:6913408-6917643 GCF_000298275.1 Orycteropus afer afer
AAAAAAATACAAATCAATAAAAATATAAAATAACTAAGGCATTTGATTGTTAACCAGAAGGCTGGCAGTTCAAACCCATCAGCTACTCCTCGGAAGGAAGGTTGGACAATCTACTTCCATAGTGATACTTCCTCAGAAACCCAAGAAAGTTTCGCTAAGAGTTGGATCTGACTCCGTGGCAGTGATTTTGTTTTGTTTTCTTTTTTTGTTATGAAAATATAAATAAATAAATATATAACATACCATTTTAAAAATATTTTTATGTTAGCATCTTGAAAACATCGCCTATCTTTTTTCTATTCAGGTAATAGAATCTTGACTGTATTAGTCAATAGCTTCTACTCAGTCTTGTTACAAATCTATAAAAATATCTACAGTAATTTTTTCTAAGATGGAATTTTATGAATATAAGATTCTCAAAAAAGTACACAAATTTCATTCTATTAAGTGAGAGCTCTACTACTTACAATGTAAACATAATTGTGTGAAATTGTAAAAAATACTGAATTGTTGGCCAGGGATAGATTTTCTATCTTGCATTAGATACAGTGCTTTTCTCATTTTCTTTCTATTCTGAGCCTTTTGTGGACTCTATCTTAGGTTATTGATTCTGTTATGTATTCTCTGATTCATTAGTTCAATGGGTTATTTACATTCGTCTCTCTTAGGTGTTAAGTCCAATTTTTCCTAAAGGACTCATTTACCATAAATATATTAGATTTCAAAATAAGTAAATAGATGACCTGGAACTTTCTATACTTATCCTGTACCTCTTCTGATAGCATTGACTAAACATTTTGCATCTACCTTCTCTGAAATATTCCAACTTTAACCTGGGGCATGCCTGAGATATTGTTACCAACTCCTTTGGCTTACCAAACATCTCTGAGGCAGGTAAAGTTGTGCAACCTATAAATATCAATTTTTTTTTTTTTATAATGTGGTTTTTCATTAAATTATAGGAACATAATATAAAGTGTATTGGATAGTTATTATTGGTGGGTCAGGGGAAGAATTCTTGTCTTCTGCACAGGAGACACCAGTTTGATTCCTGGCAATGCACCTCCTACATGGCCCCCACAGGCCTGTCAGTGTGTATTATGGTGTTAAACACATGTCAGCAGAGCTGTAAGACTAAGATGGGCTAGGAAGAAAGGCATAGCAATATACTTCTGAAAATCCACCCATGAAAACTCTGCAGATGACAATGGTCTGATCCTTGGCAATCATGGAGATGACACAGGACTGGGCAAGACATTGTTCTCTTGTGCATGTTGTCCCCATGAGTCAGGGGCTGACTCGACAGCAACTAACACCAACAATCCACATTAAATCGTTTGTGAATACTTACCATGTTTCTGGCATTATTGTAAAATTATGATAGATTCAAAAATATGCAAAACACAGTTATGATCTCAGTGAATTCTTCTGGGAAAACAGATGTACAAACATTAAACAATAGAGAAGATACTGTTTGGTTAAGTATCTAAATGTGTGGTACAAAACCATAGATGACTTAGGAAGCAAAACAGTTTTTTCTGTTTCTACACAAGAATGATGACTGTGTCCCTATTACAAAATGATATTGATTCTAGCTGGCAGTAAAGCTCACAGATTGGGAGTCAGCCAGCAGTTGGACTCATACAGAGAACCATATGTCAAAACTAGACCATTTGTGAATAATGCAGAGCCTGTCTGCAGTTAAGCCTTTATCACAGACAAATATTTTAAAGATAATCCTGGAGTTGAAAAGTCATTTTTAAGTCTTAGAATATATGAACAAAAGGAGAGAAAAATAAATTTTGAATGTCCAACAATATTGCCCCACTAATCTACCATCTAAATGTGATGGCGAACTCCAAGTTTGCAAGAGTAAACTAAGATGGCGAATACTCCTGTTTAATGGATTGCTTCACTTCCCCCACGCCCACCTCTCAGGAGTATGTGTTCTGGTTTGAAGAAAGTTCCTTAAGATAATAAGGAGGTCTTGTTTTCATTCAGGGACACTTGCTTAATGTCAGGTTATGCTCAGGGTATAAGAATTATTATAAAGAAGAGGAATAATTTATTCCAAGATATCAAAATCCTCATTGAAAGAAACTTGAGGTTTGACAAATGTATTTTAAGGATGTCCAAATATCCTTAACAACAATTAAGACTTTTGTCTGCCTTCAGGGGAAATACTGTAGACTTCCATTTATGTTAAAGGTAAGTATAGACACTTAACTGATAGTGCTGAAAATTAACCTTGATTTCAACATTACACTTGAACAAATTAAGCTGTGCAATTGTTGAATTTCTTGAATTTGCCAAGGTGAGCATCAAGTCTATCAGAGCACACTTGGCATAAACTCATGGGATCTCATGGTGAGAAGGTCATGTCAGATTCTGCTGACTCCAGTTTGTTTGGCTAGTAATTCTTATTGAATGTCCCTAGTCTGCTTCTGAAGTGGCTCTAGTGGCACAGTGGTTAAAGCATTTGGCTGCAAAACAAAAGGTCTGTGGTTTGAACCCACCAGTTGCTCCATGGGAGAAAGATGAGGCAGTCTGGTTTCATAATGATTTACAGCCTCAGAAATGCTAGAGGACAGTTCTACCCTGTCCTATGGGGTTGCTACTTGTTGGAATCAATCTGATGGCAGTGAGTTTTTAGTCTGCTTCTCCCTGACCTAGAAATATGCATAATAAAAATAGGTCCAATATTAGGAAATGCTCTTTAAAAAAAAAAAAAGTTTAGACACAGTAATTTGAAAGTTTTCCTTCTGCTCTTGCCTATATTGATTCTTTGAAACACTTTTTTTTTTATTTTCTTATATTGAGATTTTTTTCTTATATTATTGTTGTGAAATCCAAAATTAGAACCATGAGAATCTTACAATTTTCAGATTGAATTTCAAGCCCAACCTATAAAGCTATTTAAATATATATTAAAATAATATTCACCCTAATCTTATGGACCAGGCAATGCCAATGCAGACATTCTCAGTGACTTTATTTGAGACAGGGTAGTTATCAGTTTTGGAAGTGCTTAAGTTCAATGTTAAGTAATAAGTTTCATAAAGTGTTTAAGACAATGACACCACAATATCACTTTTTGTTTCTTATCTTTGGTTTCCATGTGCTCAAAGTCAATTTTTATTTTAAGAAATCCCCAATGATATATTTACATTATTTAAAACAACACAAAAATGTGGAGCATAGAAGTAGGAAACTATTACTAAAATATTTTTTAAGAAAAGTTAAGTATTGAATTTTGGGGGGTTAGTGAAGACCACCTTCCAATACCACTATGGGAACTGAAGCTAGTGAAATTGAGAAAGGGAGATAATGAATAAAAACAAATCATTTGGGGGCCTGTATGACTTTTCTTGATCTATGCAATCAATGCAACAGCATCATCCAATTCAAGACTGTTTCCTACTGTGCAGATTTTGCATGAGCCACTCTCAAAGCATATGGTCAAGAAGTACAATGTCCAGAGTGGAGCAGTGACCCAGATAGCTACTAGCTTCCGAGAGCTCAAAACAAATCTAGCACCACCTGGACTCATGGACACTGTTTAAAAATCACTTGGAAAAAACTCTGAAGCTGTTATCTAAAAAAGCCCTACACACAGTTTGATTTCTGCCAGCATTTACAGAAAATGCAAATGAGAGTCTCAAATACAGGTGTCTGAATACATTCTATTAAGTTGAGGTGTAGGGGGGAGAGCTCTTCTTCATTTAAAATAGTTAAATTAGTTAAACAGAAATTTTTTCACTCCTTTTATCATGTAGATTTATAAATGTTGCCTCCCATATAAAGAAGCTGTGTTTAAAATTGATAATAAATAGGGAGGCGATGTTTTCTACCTTATATTCTATGCTGATGAGGCTACTTAAAAAGGAAGAGAGTGAAAGCTTTATTTTTAATATGCAATTAAGAATTATCAATATGTAAACTAAATGTTGAGTGTATGGTTAATTGTAGGAATGTTAGATATCTTCGTTCCAGAGAAAAATCTCAAAAGCATGTGCTATTATTGATGTTGTTAAGTGCCGTCGAGTCATTTCTGACTCATAGCGACCCCATGCACAGCAGAATGAAACACTGCCTGATCCCGCGCAAGCCCCACAATCCCTGCTATACTTGAGCCCATTATCACAGCCACCATATCAATCCATCTTCTTGAAGGCCTCCTCCTCTTTCATCGACCCTCCACCCTACCAAACATGACATCCTTCTCCAGGGAATGG
>NW_006921763.1:6934721-6952569 GCF_000298275.1 Orycteropus afer afer
TTTTTAAAAATTGTGTTTTAAAAAATATCTTTTTAAAACACAATTTTGCTCTTTTTAAAGAATACAATATATATATTTTTTATTATCTCTCTGAACGTATTAATTTATATAGGTATCCAATATATATAGAGAAGAGATCTGGTGGTATTTATGTGTATATTGCACTTGACCACTAACCTAATGGTTGGCAATTCCAGCCCACCAGTAGTTTGGAAGGAGAAAAACATGATGATATGCTTCAGTTAAGGTTACAGCCAAGAAGACCATGTGGAGCAATTCTCCCATGTGACACAGGGGTTCTCCATGAATCTAAATCTACTAGGCAGTAACTAACAATGACAGATGATAGATAGGTAGGTATATTTCTTGGTTAATGTTCAATTTTTAACCTATAATGTTTCTAGTTTGAGTTTTTGGGTTTTTTTTAAACATTGTCTATGCTTTATCTTGAAGGATCTTTGGTCGCATAATGGGTAAGGAACTTGGATGCTAAACAAAAGGTCATCAGTTCAAACCTACCAGCTGCTCTGCAGAAGGAAGATGAGGCAATCTACTTCCGTAAAGATGTACTGCCTTGGAAAATCAATGGGGGCCTCTCTGAGTCAGAATTGACTCAGTGGCAGTGGGTTTGGTTTTGTTTGGTTTGGTGTAGGTTTTATCTTATATGCTCAAAATTTTGGTGATCATATTTAAGAATAAAGTATGAAAGCCTGGTTACATAGAGCTTCTAGATTAGTGATTTCACCATGAGATCATGAGGTGAATTTTTCCTTGAGAGGACCCTGAGTCACTATTTGTATTACTCTACTAGAGTGATTCAGTTTTCCAGAAAGGATCCTTTAGTCTTTGTTTAAGAAATAAGTGCCTGGCTACTGGTTTTTGAGCCAATCAAAAGGCTTAATCACTGAACATCACTGATGCATTCTCTTATTTAGAACTCTGGAATTATTGAGTGGTGTAAATGGTTAAAAGATTTGTCTGCTTATCAAAAGATTGGAAGTTTGGGGCTACCCAATTCTGCCTTGAAAGAATGGTCTGAGGATCTGCTTCTGAAAAATTAGTCTTTGAAAACACTATGGAGAACCCTACTTCTCTGACACACAAGGATCACCATGAATCAGAGTCATTTCAAGGAAGCAACTGGTGGTAGTATTAACTTACTAAGGCACCATCATCTCCCTCCCCACTCCTCATCTCTTCCTTTCTCAGAAGGTTAGCACCACTGTGATTCAGTTTCTCCATAGAGGAGAAGAAGTTATCTCTATGGGGGTGGAGATGAGGAAGGAATATAAGGAGATCTAATTGTTACAAATTAGATTTCCAAAATATTTCTCCACTTGAGCCTTTCAAGTCTTCTCTGTCAGTATAACTGTTACCCCTAATTCTTAAGGCTTTCTGAGGTTTTGTTAGGAAAATTAAATTGCCTCTTTTTCTGCTTATGTTTCAACTTCATCTGTGCTAAGTCATTTGCTTTTCCTCTTTTCATAAGCTTTCTATCTTTTCACATTGTTTTTCAAGATTACAAATGTCTACTTGTTCAATTGAAGATGGATTTTGGATTTATTTCATTTTTATTTGGTGAAGTAGTTTATGAGAGAGCAAGGAAGCAGAATGATTTTACTCTGGCTTTTTTTTTTTTTTTTTTTTGTTAAAGTCACAGGAATATATAAGTATTTTTTACTATCTGTTTTGCTTTTGTCTTAAATACACAATGACTTTTTAAAATTGCTCATGTTTCTCTGTGATGGAGGCAAGAAAACCCTGAGCCCTATTTGTGGTTCTCCTCCAGCTGAATATATGGCATGCATTGGACTATTAATCTAAATATTAGTTTCCATACATTTCATTATTATTTTCCCTTCATTCTCTTCATGGACAGTACACACACACACTTTCATACACACACTCACACACATTTATTTTCTTTTAAATTATATCCATTTTGGTAATTGAACCAACTATTTTCTGGGCTTCTGGGAAGACAACAAAAACAAAAAAAACAAACTCACTGCCATTGAGTCGTGTCTGACTCATAATGAGCCCTCTTCTGGGAAGAAGCAAGTAATAAAAAAATAAATGGACTTATGTTATCTTTCGTTACATGTTTTTAGGAGCTCTGATAGCATAGTGCCTAAGGCACTTGACTGCTAACCAGAAGGCTGGCGGTTCAAACCCACCAGCCTCTCCTCAGCAGGAAGGTTGGGCAATCCTACTTCCGTAGTGATACCGCCTCGGAAACCCAAGGAGGGGTCGCTATGAGTCAGGGCCGACTCGACAGCAAGTAACAACAACAACAATTTACTCAGCATAGTGTTTTCAAGGTTCATCCATGTTGTAGCATGTATCAGGCTTTGACTTTTCTTTGTTGCAGTGTAATTCACCATTGTAAGTATGTATTATATTTTGTTTATCCATATATCGATTGATAAATGTTTAGCAGGGAGATGGAGGCAGCAGAACCAAGAGACCAGCATGAGACAGAGCAGCAGGCTTGCCAGCCCTTGGAGCAGGAAAGCTGAGTGCCTTTGGGCAGGAGGCTGGTTGGCACAGTGGGGGTGCCCCTAGGTGTATTTATTAGTAAAGTTAAAAGACCTTTGTAACAGTTGCCTAAGCAGGACAAGGTCCAAAGAGAGGTGTGGCTTTTGGGCATGGCCAAAGGGAGGCTGTCTTGATTGAAGAACTGTATGCTGAGTATGTTCCTGAACCTGAGATGTAAACTGTTACTTCCCTAATAAACTATAAACTAATAAACTCCATAATTGTGAGCACTGTCTGTGAGTTCTGTGTGGCCATTGCAACCAATTATTGAACCTGGCAGAGAAGTAGAGAGTACCATGGGAGGGATTGTTGGTGTCAGAGTTGGTAAAAGTTTGGAGGGTTGTGGCATATTTGGCCTCATTGGAATAAGCCTTGGGCTGCTGGTGATAATTCTGTCTCCTTCTTGAGAAGTTAGAGGAGATCAGAGGAAGATGCCACCTCCATGGCTTTTTTAGAATAAGTTACCTAAACCAAACTCACTGCTGTTGAGTCAGATCTGACTCATAGTGACCCCTCCTTGGCTTTTGGAAGCAGTATCACTATGGAAGTAGATTGCCCAATCTTTCTTCCCATGAGGGGCTGGTGGGTTTGAACCGCCAGGCTTTTGGTTAGCAGTCAAATGCCTTAGGCAATATGCCACCAGAGCTCTTTTAAGTTATCTAGAAACCATGAAATTCAAGTAAGGGCTTCAGCTTATGTCAACAGCACTACAAGTTTCTCTCCTTATCTGTCTATTAAAGATTTTAGATGTTTCTATTCCCCTTAGCCAGTGTACTTTTGAAAACTTAATAAAAAGGGTTACTTGTTACATGATATCTTTGTATGCATTTCAGTCATTTAGTTGTAGTAATTTATATCAGCCTTTTAGTTAGGGCTTTTTCTAAGGATTTTCAGTGCCTCAGGTTCTGTATGCTGGCGGGGTAATGTTGACTCTTCAGTGTCTTCTGGTAGAACTTTTTCTAATCATGTTAGCACACATATTAATATGACTGTCTTTTCAAACACAACCAATCAAGAGCCTAAAATGAACAGAAATTGCATTTTATTCAATTCTAAAATTAGAACATACCAGACTCCATTATACTTACTGATATCAATCATAATTTTCCAAATTACAATATGTTCTGAAAAGCTGACATTTTTGTTTGTTATATTCATCCATACAATATTGTCCAAATTCTGAACACCAAAAGTTTTTGCAAGAAATGAACTGATAATTACATTCAGTGAAATAGAAACAATGAAAGACTCCACAGACTCACTTTTCTTTGATCAGTCTATGATATATCAAACTAGCTTCCTCCTAGGAAGACGAATGAAACTGACAATCTAAATGTTGAAGATGATAACTGGATTGTAACTATTACTATTCATTTCTGATATTGATATTAATTGAGGAATCCATTAACATCTGAAAAGACTATATATATTTAGTATTCAGTTCCTTATCTAATGGATATTAAAGAATAGGAGAGTATAATCAGATGAGAACAGATAGGCATATTTAAGGGAATATTTAAACTCATCTGAAGTAACAAAATTGTATAGACATTTTTCAAAAAGTGAAAGAAAAAAATGCTGAAATTTGTTTGTGAGATTAACATGTTTTCATCTTCTGACTAGAAGATACTCATACTGTGCTTATTCCAAAGAATGGTGATCCAACAGAAGGTGAAAATTCTCAAACAATATCATTGCTATCACACACAAAATTTCAGTGAAGATAGTTCAAAAATGGTTGCAGCTGTCCATTGACAGAGAACTGCCAGACATTCCAGCAGAATTCAGAAGAATAATAGATATCACTACTGATGTCAGATGGATCTTGGCTGAAAGCAAAGAATACCAGAAAGATGTTTACTGTTTTTCGACTATTGTGTTTTATTGACTATTCATAGGCATGTGACTATGTGGGTCATAACAAATTATTGATAACATTGCAAAGAATAAGGACTCCAAAACTGAACTGTGCTTATGCAGAACCTGTTGTAGACCAAGAGGCATTCGTTTTGAAAAAAAAAAAAAAACCAGGGTACTGTGTAGCTTAAAATACTGAAAGATGTATGTAGATTGCACTCTCTAACCATACCTATCCTATCTGTAATGAGCTGTGGTGGTGCAGTGCCTATGGCATTTGACTGCTAACCACAGGCTGTCTGTTCAAATTTACCAGCTACTCCAGGGAAGGATGATAGGGCAATCTACCTCTGTAAAGATTTATTGCCTTGCCTTGAAAACCTAATGGGGGTTGCTATGAGTCAGAATCAACCATATGACAATTTTTTTTGTTTTTTTTTTTAAATCTTATCTGTATGTTCAGAAATAATCTGAAGACCTGGAGTATATGAAGAAGAAGAACATGGTATCAGGATTGGAAGAAGACTCATTAATAACCTGTGATATGTAGATGATACAACCTTACTTGCTGAAATCAAAGAAGACTTGAAGGACTTAGTGATGAAGATCAAAGACTAGAGCATTCAGTATGGATTACATGTAAAACAAAGAAAACAAAAATCCTCACAAGTGGAACAATAAGCAACATGATGATAAATGGAGAAAAAATTGATGTTGTCAAGGATTTCATTTCACTTAGATCCACAATCAACATCCATGGAAGCAGCAGTCAAGAAATAAAATGACATATTGCAATGGACAAATCGGCTGCAAAAAGGTCTTTTTAAAGTATTACAAAGCAAAAATTTCACACTGGGCACTAAGGTGTGCTTCATCCAAGCCGTGGTATTTTCAAATGTCTCATACGCATGTGAAAGCTGGACAATGAATAAGGAGTACCAAAGAAGAATCAAAACCTTTGAATCATGGTGTTGGCAAAGAATTTTAAATATACTATAGACTGCCAGAAGAGTGAACAAATTTGTCTTGGAAGAATTATAGCCAGAATGTTCTTTAGGAGTGAAATGATGATGAGATTTTATCTCATCGACTCTGGACATGTTGTCAGGAGGGAACAGTCCCTGGAGAAGGATATAATGGTTGGTCAATTAGAGTCTACCATTAGTCAATTTGTCATACTCTGTTGGCCTGCATGTTGCTCTGACATTGGAAGCTATTCATTCAGTATTTCAAATACCAGCTGAGTCATCTGTGGTGGACAAATGCCTGCAGAACTTCCAGACTAATTCAAACAAGAAAGAAGGACATGACAATCTACTTCTGAAAAAATTTGCTAGTAAAAACCTTATGAATAGCAGCAGAATATTTTCTGACATTTTTCAGGAAGATAACCCTCTCAGGTTGTAGCCACTCAAATTGTAACTAGGGAAGATCTGACTTCTCAAAGTAGCGTCAACCTTAATGACTTGAATGGAGCAAAGCTTTCAGGAATTTCATTTGCTGTTGTGGCACCACTCAAAATTAGAACAAACAGCTGCAAACATCCATTAATAACTGGAACATGGAATCTATGAATCTAGGAATATTGGATGTTGTTAAAATGAAACAGAACACATAAAGATTGATATTCTAAGATTAGTGCTGAAATGGACTGTTAATGGCCTGTTTGAATTGGATAATCAAATGGTCTTACAATGCCAGGAATGACAAATTGAAGAGAATAGCACATGGATTCATGAAATGACAAATTGAAGAGAATAGCACTGCATTCTTGAAAGATGATTTCAAGATATGTTTTGAAGTATAATGCTGCCAGTATCACTGTGCCTACATATGGATAATATCCATATGCCTACAAGGAATTTAGAGGAAGTTTCAGAGTCTTCTCTGACATACATTTTGGCATTTTCTTTTTTCTGTCTTTTTAACAACCTTTTGCTTTCTTCATGTATGTCTTTTGTGTCATCCACAACTCATCTGGTTTTCAGTGATTAGTGTTCAATTCTTCAGATCTTCCTATGTTCTCCAAATTCAGTTGGGATATGCTCAAAGTCATATTTTGTATTTCATGTACTTGTTTAATTTTCTTCACCTTCAACTTGAACTTGCATATGAGCTATAGACAGTCTATTCCACAGTTGGTCCATGACCTTGTTCTGAGTGATGATACTGAACTTTTCCAATCTCCCTTTTCACAGATCTTGGTGGTTTGATTCCTTTGTATTCCACTTGGTGAGCTCCATGTCTAGTTCATTTTGTGGGGAAAAAATGTTTTTGTAATGAGTAAGTTGTGAGTCTTCCAAAATTCTATCATGTGATCTCCAGCATCATTTCTATCACCAAGGCCAAATTTTCCAACTACCAATCCTTCTTCCTTGTTTCCATTTTTCACTTTCCAATCACCAATAATTATCACTGCATCTTGGTTACATGTCTGATCAATTTCAGATTGCAAAAATTGGTAGAAATATTCAGTTTTTTCATCCTTGTCTTTCATGGTTGGTGAGTATATTTGAATAATAGTCATATTTACTGGACATCCTTGTATGTATATGCATGTTATCCTATCACTGACAGCATTGAACTTCAGAATAGATCTTGAAATGATCTGTTTATGATAACTATGATACCATCCCTCTTCAATTTATCATTTCTGGCATAACAGACCATGATTGCCTGATCTAAAATGTCCAAAACAAGTCTATTTCACCTCTCTAATTAGGAGCTCTGGTAGCACAGTGCTTAAGGCATTTGACTGCTAACCAGAAGGCTGGCGGTTCATACCCACCAGCCACTCCTCAGAAGGAAGGCGGGGCAATCTACTTCCATAGTGATACTGCCTCGGAAACCCAAGGAGGGGTCGCTATGAGTTGGGTCCGACTCGATGGCACATAACAACAACAAAAACAATGCATGAGTATGGACCTTTTTTTGTTCTATGTAATTTCTGACAACTTCTAATTTTCCTACATTCATACTTTGTACATTCCACATACCAGTTGTTACTGGATGTTTGCAACTGTCTTTTCATTTTGAAATTAGCAAATGAAGAGAGCTCTGGTAGCATAGTGCCTAAGGCACTTGACTGCTAACCAGAAGGCTGGTGGTTCAAACCCACCAGCCACTCCTCGGAAGGAAGGTTAGGCAATCCTACTTCCGTAGTGATACTGCGTCGGAAACCCAAGGAGGGGTCGCTATGAGTCTGGGCGACTCGACGGCAAATAACAACAACAACAACAAAGCTTTACTCCATCTATGTCATTAAGATCAACTCTAATTTGAGGAGGCAGCACTTCTTCAGTCATATTTTGAATACCTTCCAACTTAAGGGGCTTATCTTCCTGTACAATATCAGACAACTTTCTGCTGCTATTCATAATGTTTTCACTGGCCAATTTTTTTCATAAACAGATTGCCATTTCTTTAGTCTGTCTTAGTTAATAAGCTAAACTAAATCCAGTTCACCATAGATGACATTACTGATATTTGAAATACCAGTGACATAGCTTCCATCATCAAAGCAAAACGAAAGCCTCCGTACTATGACATACTGACAAACTACAGTTCTGTAACTTTATATATATATATACAATCTTTATATATATGTAAAGATAAGTTTATATATATATATATATATATATATATATATATAAATTTATTTTACAGTAAGACCAGAGCTTTCTGATCCTTCTTCTTTGTATCCAACTTTTGCCTTCCAAACTCCAGTAGTTGTCAATGTGACTTGATTGAATATTTGACCAATTTCAGACTGCAGAAGTGAGTAAAATCTTCAGTTTCTTCTCCTTTGGCATTAGTGGTTAGAACATGAATTTGGAAACTGTTCATATTAACAGCTCTTCCTTCTTGTTAGATACTATCGAGTCAATTTTGACTCACAGCGATCCCCTGGACTGTTAGGCCGGAGTAAATTCAAGCCACCAACATTTCAGTTGGCAGCTTCCTCCAGGTGTCAGGCCCTGATGAGACAGCCTGATAAGACAACCAAGGTGGCAGAACCTGCCCAGGCTAGAAAGTCCCATGTGATAATAAACTTCCTCCTGTGAAGCCCCCTCACGCTAAATAGGTGCAGACCCATGCCAACAGCTAATTGGACCCTGCCATTTCCTTAGTGTCCCCAATTAGATCCTCTCTGTGTCTATAAATATCTACCCTCCCTGCCCAGGGGTGCGACTTCTCGGGCCCCTCTCAGGGACCCATGAACCTCACCTGGGCCCCTCTCGGGGACCTGTAAACCTTGCCCAGAAGCATAGAATAAAAACTTTTCTTTAACCCCACTTTTGTGTGTCCTCTTCTCCTTACCGTGACGTTACATGGACAATAAAAGGAAACACTGCTCAGTCCTACACAATCTCTCGCAATATTTTCTATGCATTAGCCCACTACTGCCACCCCTGAGTCAATCAATCTTCTTGAAGGTCTTCCTCTTTTTTGTTCTACTTTACCAAAGATTATGTCCCTCTCCTGGGCATGGTCCCTTCTGACAATGTGACCAAAATACTTGAGGTGAAGTCTCCCCATTCTAGCTCCCCAAAACCATTCCAAGACATATTTGTACTTTTGGCAATCAGTTGTATATTTACTATTCTTTGCCAAAACCCTGACTCAAAGCATCGATTCCTCTTTGGTCTTCATTATTCATTGCTGACTTTTCCATATGAGATGATTGAAAATACCATGTCTCGGGACAGATGCACCTTATTCCTCAAAGTAATATCTTTGTTCTTTAACACTGCAAAGAGGTCTTTTGCAGCATTTGCCCAGTACAATATGTAATTTGATTTAGTGACTGCTGTTCCCATGGGTGTTGTGTGTGGATCCAAATAAAATGAAATATTTGACAAATTCAATGTTTTTTTCCCATTTATTATAATGTTCCTTATTGACCCAGTTGTGAGGTTTCTTGTTTCCTTATGTTGAGGTGTAATCCTCATCAGTAAGTGCTTCAAGTCATCTTCATTTTAGCAATCAAGGTTGTGTTCTCTGCATATTGCAGATTGTTAATGAATCTTCCTCCAAGCCAAATGCCACATTCTTTTTCATACAGTCTAGTTTATTGGATTATTTTCTCAGCATACATATTGAATAAGTATAGTGAAAAGATACAAATTTGACACACACTTTTCTTGATTTTAAACCGTGAAGTGTCCCCTTATTCTGTTAGAATGTCTGCTTCATGTTTTAAATACTGATTTCCTCAGGAGCACAATTAAGTATTCTCAGATTTCCATTCTTCATAATCTTATCCTTAATTTGTTAGGATTCATGTAATAGAATACCTTTACATAGTCAATAAAACACAAGTAAACATCTTTCTGGTATTCTTTGCTTTCAGCCCAGATTCATTTGATATTAGCAAATCCTGATGCTATGTTCTTCTTCATATAGTCCAGTTTCTCAGATTATTTTCTCAGCATAAAATTAAATAAGTATGATGAAAGAATACAACCTTGACCCACACCTCCCCTGATTTTAAACCATGTAGTATCTCCTTGTTCTGTTAGGACAACTGCCTCTTATTTTATGAAGTTCCAGATTAGCACAATTAAATGTTCTGGAATTCCCATTCTTCTCATTATCCATATATATATTTTTTATGATCCACACAGTTGAGTATATTTGCATAATCAGTAAAACATAGGTAAACATCTTCCTAAAATTCTTTGCCTTAAGCCAAGATCTATCTGACATCAGCAATGATATCCCTCATTCCACATTGTCTTGTGAATCCAGCTTGAATTTCTAGAAGTTCCCAGTCAATATACTTTTGGAACTCAATTTGAATTATCTTCCACAACATTTTGCTTGATTTTGGTATTATTGATATATTTTTAATAACCTTCACATTCTGTTGATCACCTTCCCTTGAGTTGGGCACAAATACTGATTTCTTTAAATCAGTTGGCCAGGTAAATGTATTCCAAATTTCTTGGCACAAGTGAGTGAACACTTATAGTGCTTCATCTATTTGTTGAGATGTTTCAAGTGGTTTTACATCAGTTCCTGGAGCCTTGTTTTTCACCAGTGTCTTTTGTGCAGTTTGGATGTTTTCCTTCAATACCATTGATTCTTAACTATATTTTACCCACTGAAATGGTAAAACTTTGATCAATTATTTTTGGTACAATGACTATGTATATTCTTCCATCTTCTTTTGATGCTTCCTGGCTCATTCAATATTTAGCCCATAGAATCCTTCAATATTACAAAGTTTGACTTTTTTCCTTTAGTTCTGTCATTTTGTGAAATGATGAATGTGTTATCTTTTGGTTTTTTAATTACAGTTCTTTAAATATTTCTTTAAAATACCTTACTTAGTTCTACCCTTTTCAATTTGTTCAGCTCTTTTCCTTCATCATTTCTTCCATTCACTTTAGCTTCTTTACATTCTAGAGCTATTTTTTAAAATCTCTTCTGACATCCATTTTGGTCTTTTCTTTCTTTCCTGACTTTTTCATGACCTTTTAATTTCTTTATATATGATGTCACCCCAAACACTTCTGGTTTTCAGGAATTAGTGTTCAATATGTCAAATTTATTCCTAAGATGATCTCTAAATCAGGTAGGATACCCTCAAGGTTGTATGCAACTTTGAATATATAAAATATATATATATATATATATATATATATATATATATATGCACAATTCAAAAGCAATTGAACATCTATAACATTTTTAACATTAGTAAAATCTGACTTAATTTTACTAACATATAATTCTAATATTTTCCTTCTTTCTTCTTGGCATATAAAATCACTACAATTTTCATTTTGTGCTATAATATCAAATGGATTTTTTTGAAAATTTACATTATTGCTATTATTATTATTGTAATTTTTGATATTCATTCGAGTATAGCCAAAACACCTTTAGAAAATTAGAAGTTTAGCACTTTTTCTTAATCAAACAGTTAAATTCATCTATTACCTTTTAGCATCAGGATTGAAGGATGACTCATTAATAGTCTGTGATATGTAGATGACACAACCTTGCTTCTGAATGTGAAGAAGACTTGAAGCACTTACTGATGAAGATCAAAGGTTGCAGCTTTTGGCATGGGTTACACATCAATGTGAAGAAAACATAAATCCTCACTACTAAGTTAATAAGAAACATCATGATAAATGGAGAAAAGATTGAAATTGTCAAGAATTTTATTTTACTTGGATCCACAATCAATGCCCATAGAAACAGCAGTAAAGAAATCAAAAGATGTATTGTATTGGGCAAATCTGCTGCAAAAGACCTTTTAAAGTGTTAACAAGCAAAGATGTCACATTGAAGACTAAGGTGTGCCTGACCTGAGTCATGGCATTCTCAATAGTCTTATATGCATATGAATGCTGGACAATGAATAATGAGAACCACAGAAGAGTTGATGCATTTGATTTATGGTATTGGCAAAGAGTATTGAATATACCATGGACTTGGAGGAAAAAAAAAAAAATAAATCTGTCTTGGAAGAAATTCACCCAGAATGTTCCTTGGAAGCACTTATGACCAGACTTCGTATTTCGTACTTTGGTCATGTTATCAAAAGGGCCCAATCATTGGAGAAGGATATCATGCTTGGTCAAGTACAGGGTCAGTAAAATAAGGGGAGACTCTCAATGAGGTGGATGGACACAGTGGCTGCAACAATGCACTCAAGCATAGCAGAGATTGGGAGGATGACACAGGATTGGGCAGTGTTTCATTCAGCTTTACGTAGAGTAGATGTGAGTCAAAATTGACTCAGTACTACCTAACAAAAACATTACAATTTTAGTTATGCACTGGCTGTTTTCTGCTGAATTGATCCTTTTTAAAAGAAAAGGAAAAAAAAAAAAAAAAAAGGAAAGGAATCCATTCCCTAGTGTTTTATGGAGTAGTGCTTGAGAGGTCTTCTGTTGCATTATCGTGGATTCTGAAAGATTAACTTTCCTGTCTTTTGGCTCCTGGATAGCAGAGACAGGCTCAGAGTAACTCTGAGTTTGATTTTGCCACATGGTTGATCTGCCGATTGAAAGAGAAACTTTCAGTTGGTTTTGTCTAATCCCAACTAGTTTACATAATAATATTTGACCAGACTTTGTGTTTTAAACTCATGAGAAAGTCAAATGATTTATCTTCTGAGCTTTTTATGTCTCTGATCCAACAAAGCCACCCTTTGGTGTGTGACCACAGTTCCTGAGGTAGTGTCTATGGGGTAGTGGGTGAGATATGAATGTGTGTTTGTGTATGTGTATGTGTGTATGTCCACAGACACATCCATTAATGTATATTTACAAGATCAAAATTAATTAGGTAGAATCTCAAATGAGTTATTCTGTAGATAAGACAAAATTTTATTCAAAATGGAAAATCACACTATTCAACTATTATAGAAAATATGACTATTTATAATGAAAGCAAAATATACACATGCTCACTTACATCATCTGCTTGTAGACAGAAGCCTAAGTATTGTGGGAATTTCCAATTTATAAATGTGTTTCTAACAAGGTATTAAATTACATTTTTAATATTTTGACAGGATTGTTAACATTTGATATAATGAATCTCACAGATTAGCATCCTGATTTACAACTCCCTAGACTCTTAGAGCTTTTAGAAGAATATTTTGATCTAAATGAGATGAAATAAATAAATGGAACACTGGTTAAAATGAAATCTTTCTCATTCAGGAATAAGGATGGAGTACATACCAATGAAAAGATTCTAAATCAAAAAATTGAAAAAATAATTAAATCAGAAGAATATTAAAGTGTATCATTCCAAAGGCAATAAAACCTTATGGATACAATCTTAGAGTAGTAGTCAAGAACTCTGCATTTAATTTCTTATTCTGCTGCTGAAATTGTGTGTAAAAACCAAAAACCAAACACACTGCCGTCGAGTTGGATCTGACACATAGTGACCCCTCCTTGGGTTTCTGAGGCAGTATCACTATGGAAGTAGATTTCCTAACGTTCCTTCCACAGAGTGGCTAATGGATTTGAACTGCCAGCCTTCTCATTAGTAGTCAAATGCCTCAGGCACTATGCCACCAGAGCTATCATGCTTCTTCTAATCATTTAACCATTCAGCACACATTAATTGAACACCCACTAAAGGAAGCAATAATACATAATACAGTGATAAGATGGTGAACTTTGGAACCAAGCTAGGGTGTAGATCTAATTCTGTCTCTGCTGCTTATTGCTATGTGAGTGTGAAATCACTTAACATCTTAGTGGCTCAGATTCCTCTTCTGTAAAATGGGGATATAAAAGTGCCCATGCATTTTTCTGCATGCTAAATCAGTTCATATGTGCATGCAAAGTGCTTAGAACAATGTTGGGCACACATTAGGTACTACATGCATGGCTGTTCTTTTAATACACACACACACACACACACACACACGTATATATATAAAACTCACTATCATCAAGTCAATTCTGCCTCATAGTGACCCCCTTTGGGTTTCTGAGGTGGTAAAACTCTATGGAAGTTGATTGCCCAGTCTTCCTTCCATGGAGTGGCTGACGGGTTTGTACCACCAGCCTTCTGGTTAGCAATCAAATGTCTTAGGCACTATGCCACCAGAGGGAAAGTCTGCTTGAAAGTTGTTATGGATTAAATTGTGCCCTTCCCAAATATGTGTTGAATTCCCTGTCCCTTGTGCCTGTGAATGTGATCCTCTTTAAATAAGGTTTTGCTTTTGTTGTTTTGATGAGGTCATACTAGTAGGGTTGATTTTAAGCCTAACTACTCCTGAGTTATAACAAGATCAGAATAGACACAGAGATATACACATGGGAAGGCAGATGCCAAGGAACATGAAGGATTGCAAGCAAACAGAAACTAAGAGGCTCACAGAAGGAATTGACATAACTGAGATCTGATTTAAATTTTTAGCTTCTAGAACTATGACAAAATAAATTCAAAACCATCCAGTGTGGTATTTCTTTTACAGGAGCAGTAGATTACTAAGATGGGAGTCAAAGTAGACAAGATGAGATGTACACATGTAACAATTCTATATTGAGTAGGATACATATCTCCTACTTTGCTTGTGCTTTACACTTCATCTAAGTACCACCACAATTTTATTTGGAGAACTACCTCTTAACACTCTTCACCCATTCTGAGTCCATGTGCTTCAATTGGCATGTAATCTTGCATTCATTCTGTAACCCAGCTCCTGAGTGGGTATGCCTCCAGGGCTAATCAATAAGTTTGTTCTATTCCACTAGCCATAGCCTTGGTACAGAATGACTATATGGCATAATGATTGTCCAATGACAGAAAATACCGAAAATTTTGCTGATTTACTTTGTTGAAGAGTTTTCCTTCTGTAAGGATAAATGTAAACCTAGAGTTATGAGAGTCAAAACAAATTTCCATGATAATATGAAAACAGAGCCCAGATATGAAGAGACAGAGAGAGAGAAAGAGAGAGAGCAATGAAATATAGGTATAGACCTTATGCCACTAAGACCCTGACCTATATGAGTCAGCAAGTCATATTTCTTAATAGGTGTAAATTGAGTGTCTTCCTTTTCCATTCAAGAGTCCTTGTTCATACATGCTCATTGCCTTGAAGTAGATCCCAACTCAAAGTAACCATATAGGACAGAGTAGAGCTACCTCATATGGTTTCAAATCTGTAAATCTTTGTGGAAACACACTGCCTCATCTTTCTCACATGGAACAGTTGGTGGATTCAAACCATCAACATTTTGGTTAGCAGCCAAATGCTTTAAACACTGCACAACCAGAATTCCTAAATATATAACAATTAACAATTGCCATGCTGTTGTTATTGTGTCGTTAGGTGCCGTCGAGATGTTTCTGACTCATAGCAACTCTGTGTACAACAGAATGAAACCCATTCTGTTGGGCTGCCCAGTCTTGTGCCAGCCTCACAATACTTGCTATCTCTGAGCTCATTGTTGCAGCCACTACATCAATCCATCTTGTTGAGGGCCATCCTCATTTTTGCTGTCCCCCCACTTTACCAACCATGATATCCATCTCCAGGGAATGGTCCCTTCTGACAACATGACCAAAGTAGGTGAGGCGAAGTCAGGCCATTCTCACTTCCAAGGAGCATTCCAGCTGTACTTCTTCCAGGACAGATTTATTAGTTATTCTGACAGTCCATGACACCTTCAGTACTCTTGCCAATACCACAATTAAAAGCATCACTTTTTGGTCTTCCTTATTCATTGTACAGCTTTCACATGCATATGAGATGATTGAAAACACCATGGCTTGAGTTAGACACCCATTAGTCTTCAAAGAGATATCTTTGTTCTTCAGCATTTTAAAGATCTCTTCCAGCAGATTTGCCCAGTGCAATTGTCATCTGAATTCTTGACTGCTGCTTCCATTGTGTTAACGGTGGAACCAAGTAAATGAAACCTTTCACAACATCAATCTTTTCTCCATTTATCATGATGCAGTTTATTAGTACAGTTGTGAGGATTTTCCTTTTCTTTATGTTGAGGTGTAATCCATATTGCAGATGATAGTTAACCTTCATCAGTAACTGCTTCAATTCATCCTCACTTTCAGCAAGCAAGGTTGTGTCTTCTGCATATTGCAGGTTGCTAATGAGTCTTCCTCCAATTTTAATACTGCATTCTTCTTCATATAGCCCAGCTTCTCATATTATTTGCTCAGAGTACAGTTGAATAAGGAGCTCTGATGGCGTAGTGCCTAAAGCATTTGACTTCTAACCAGAAGGTTGGTGATTATGAGATCGCACATTGTAAGATGATTAGTGTATTCTCCAATATTCTTTAATGTTGCATAGTATTCCATTGTGTGAATGTTTGGTTATCTGTTCATCTGTTGATGGACATTCAGGTTGTTTCCATCTTTTTGCTATAGTGAACTGTGCTGCAATGCACATGGGTGTACATGTGTCTGTTTATGTCCTGTCTCCCAACTCTTTAGGATATATTTCAGGTAATGGAATTGCTGGATCAAATGGTATATCTATTTTCAGTTTTTTAAGGAAACATCATACCATTTTCCGTAATGGTTGTACCATTGGCAGTCCCACCAGCAGTGTATGAGAGTTCCGATATCTCTGCAACATTGCTAACATTTGTTATTTTCTGTCTTGTTGAACTTTGCTATTGCTTTTGGGGTGAGGTGAAATCTCGTTGTTTTGATTTGCATCTCTCTAATGGCTAATGGTAGTGTAGTGCCTAAGGCACTTGACTGCTAACCAGAAATCTGGCGGTTCAAATCCACCAGCCACTCCTCGGAAGGAAGGTTGGGCAATCTACTTCCGTAGTGATACTGCCTCAGAAACCCAAGGAGGGGTCGCTGTGAGTCAGGGGCGACTTGATGGCACATAACAACAAACAATGGCTAATGATCATGAGCATTTCCTCATGCATTTGTTGGTCACCAGTAAGTCTTCTTTAGTAAAGTGTCTGTTCATGTCCCTTGCCCATTTTTGAATTGGGTTGTTTGTCTTTTTGTTGTTGAGGTGTTGAAGTTTTCTACGAATTTTGGAGATAAGTCCTTTGTCATATAGATCATAGTCAAATATTTGTTCCGAATTTGTAGGTTCTGTTTTTACCCTTTTGAGAAGTCTTTCACTGTGCATAAGAATTTAATTTTAAAATGTTCCAGTCATCCAGCTTCTCTTCCACTGCCTGTGCATTTTGGGTTATGCTTAATAATCTATTTATGCCATAGATTAGGGTCCCTAGATTTGCCCCTGTTTTATCTTTGATGAACTTTATAGTTTTGGGTTTTACATTTAAGTCTTTGATCCAACTTCAGTTTGTTTTTTGTATGAGGTGAGATATGGATCTTGTTTCATTTTTCTGCATGTGAACATCCAATTTTGCCAGCACCATTTGGTAAAGAGGCTATCTCTCCCCCATTTAATGGGTTTTGGTCCTTTATCAGAGATCAGCTGTCCATAGATGGATGGGTCTATTTCCGAGTTTTTGACTCTGTTCCATTGGTCTATATATCTATCATTGTACCAATTTCATGCTGTTTTAACTACTCTGGTGGCTGTACAGTTGATTTTGAGATCCTGAAGTGTGAGACCTACTGCTTTGTTTTGCTTCTTCAGCAGTGCTTTGCTTATCTGAGGTCCTTTTCCTTTCTATATGAAATTAATAATTGGTTTTTCCATGTCTTTAAAAATTTTTTTTATGTGGTCTGGGTTGGGATTGCATTGAATGTGTAGATTGCTCTGGGTAATATTGACATTTTCACAATATTCAGTCTTCCTATCCACGAACAAGGCAATTTCTTCCATTTATGTAGATTCCTTGTAGTTTCTTGTAGTAGTATTTTGTAGTTTTATTTGTATAGGTCTTTTGTGTCTCTGGTAAGATTTATTGTTAAATATTTTGTCTTTTTGGTAGCTATTGTAAATGATATTGCTTTCCTTACATTTTCAGAGGCCTCTTTTTTTTTTTTTTTTTTT
>NW_006921763.1:6952849-6957125 GCF_000298275.1 Orycteropus afer afer
AAGGAGTGTATCTACCTCAGGTAAATGTTCAAGTCATATGCCTGTCTTTTGTTTGCCTGGAAGCCACAGGTGTGGGTTCAGTTCCAGACCTGAAGGGCAGCTAGGGGGCACAGTATCACTGATTCCACCAGGCTCTATCAGACCAGCAAATCTGGTCCCCCCTCCCTTTTTTTTTTTTCCAAATAATTTTGAGTTTTGTTCCACATTGTTCTCCATCTCTAACCAGGATTTCCTACATAGATCTGCCTCTGGGTGTTTGACAGTGGTAGTCAGGCACCATCTAGTTTTTTCTGGTCTCAGTCATATAGGCTGCAGATTGCATGGTGTACCAGTCACTAGGACTAATTGTTTCTGTGAATCTTTGGTTTTCTTCATTCTTCTTTGCTCTGGATGAGGAGAGACCCATTGATGCATCTAGATGGCTGCTTGCAAGCTTTTAAGATCCCCATCACTACTCACCAAAGTAGAATGAGGAATGATGTTTTGTGTAGTATGTTATGCCAATTGAGCTTGATGTCGCCTGTGACTATGGTCCTGAGTCTGAGGCCTCTTTTTTGATATAGAGGAATCCAACTGATTTTTTATGTTGACTTTGTTTCAATTTGCTGAAACTTTCTATTAATTCTAGTAATTTTTTTTTTTTTTTTTCTGAGTCTCTTGGGTTTTCAACATATAGGATCAAGTCATCTATGAACAGAGATAGCTATACTTCTTCTTTGCCAATTTGGATGCCTTTTAATCCTTTTTCTTGCCTCATTGCTCTGGCTAATATTTCCAACACAATGTTAAATTGAAATAATGATAAAGAGCATCCTTGTGTGGTTTCTGTTCACAAGGGGAATGCTTTAATTCTTTTTCTGTTAACAATAATGTTGGCTCTTGGATTTGCATTATGCCCATTATAATATGGAGGATTTTGCCTTCTATCCCTATTGTGGTGAGAGTTTTGAATATGAATTGGTGTTTGTGATAGTTGGGGTTGTGTGTCAACTTGGCTGGACTATGATTCTGAGTGTTTTAAGCAGTTGTGATGTGGTTATTCCCATAATGAGATCAGATGTATATGTTTTGAGCAGCCAATCTGTTGAAAGGGAGTTTCCCTAGGGTTGTGGGCTGTTTCACACACACACACACACACACACACACACATAGACATTCTAGGAAGAAGACAGACTCTTTGGTGGATCTGAATCCCGTTGTGCTGCCTATAACTGTCCGTTAGCGAACAATCACCATTCAGCCTGGTGATCTTGGATTCATCATCCATTGGAGTGTCTAAGGTAGATCTCATGTAGGCAGCATATTGATGAATCTTCTTTCCTTATCCAATCTGCCACTGTCTTTCTCTTGACTGATGCATTTAGTCCATTGATATTGAGTGTAATTAGTGATAGGTACGAATTTATTGCTGTCAATCTAGTGTGTTTTTTGTTGTGTTGTTTGTGATTTCCTTGTTCCACATATTTTTCTGGTTTCTTCTCTTTTTTTCATTATTGTTGGTTTTGTCCTTACTAAGCCCATGTGTTTTTCTTCTTTCTGAGTTTGCTTAGGAGGATGTTAATTTTCTTTTTGGTTACCCTGAAGTAAATTCTTATTTCCCTAATTTTGGAAAAGTCTGTTCTGTGCATAGTGCCTAAAGCACTGCTAACCAGAAGGCTGGTGGGTTTGAACTCCTTGGAAGGAAGATGGGGCAATCTACTTCTGTAGCGATACTGCCTCAGAAACCCAAGGAGGGGTCGCTATGAGTTGGGTCCAACTCGATGGCACATAACAACAACAACAACAACATGAATTCATTGTTCTGTCTTTCTCTTCATTTGGAGGTTTTGTAATTAAAACTTTTGTTCCCTCTATTTGCTTTGTTGCAGGTGTCGTCTGCAGATTGGCTCCCTTATTTTTCTGTGTACATTGCTTTATGAGCTTATTTTGAGCATCTATTTCTGGTTTTGTTTCTAACTCATGGTATAAATTTTCTTGATTTTAATTTGTAGTTCTCTTTTGTGGATTCTCTATTGGAAGGACTCCCGTTAGCATTTCTTGTAAGGTTGGTCTGGTTTTCAAAAATTCCCTTAATATCTGTTTATCTGAGAATGTCTTGATTTCACTCTCATATTTGAGGCATAATTTGGCTCGGTATATAATTCTTGGTTGGCGATCGTTTCCTTCAAGATATTATATATTCCATGCTATTCCTTTCTCGCCTGTGTGGTTTCTGCTGAGAATTCAGAGGTTATTCTTATAGGTTGTCAATTGTAGGTGACATTTCATTTTTCCTGAGCTGCTCCCAAGATTCTTTCTTTGTCTTTGGTTTTGCAAAGTGTGATTATTATATGTCTTGGTGACTTTCTCCTAGGATCTATCTTGTATGGGGTTCATTGAGCTTCTTGGAGAGATATCTTTTCTTCCTTCATGTTATGTGGGAGTGGGAAATTTTCTGTTAAGAAGTCTATGGCCATTTTCTCAGTGGTTTACTTTGTCTCCTCTTGTTCTGATATTGTTCTGATACATCAGGTGTATGTTGCTTCTTTTCATGTCATTGCATATAACTTCTAGGTTCTCTTCATTTCTCTTAAATATTTGTTCTGATTTTTCTTTACACAGGCTGGCATCAAGGGATTGTCTTCTATTTGGAAAAGGTGTTCTTCAGCCAGTGCTAGTTTTCTCTTTTGTCCTTCCACTGTTTTATCTATTTCTGTAATTTTAGTGTTCATCTTCTGGATTTCCAATTGCTGTTTTTGTATGAGTTCTCAATGTGTATTTATCTTATTATTTTGTTCTTGAATGATTTACCTGAGTTCTTCCAGGGTACTGTCTGTCTTCTCGTTGTTTCTGTTTATGGTTTCCTTGAGGTCTTGGGGAGTCTTATATCTATCTATCTATCTATATATATAGATATAGATATATATATATACCTTCTGAATTCTTTCTCAGATAGTTCTATTGCTTGCTCTTCTTCCATGATAATTCCTTAGCCTGAGCTTTTATTTCTATTTTCCTGACTTTTTTTTTTTTTAATTTGAATTTGTCTGTTGTTTCCTTTTGAAGTTGTTGCCTTTGTTAACTATGTATTGATTTGTTTCACCCTGATTTTATGTTTTACTATATATAAAAATGTAGAGCAGGTGAACTTCTTTGGTTATTAACCCAGTTTTTCTGGGTTACTCTCCAGCTGTCTCTGTGTTGGTGGAATCACTGGTGGGAATGTGGGTGCAGGTCTCTGTTTGTCATGAAGAGGACTTGAAATTGGGAAAAGCAGGTGTTTTCCACCATCTGTTGTTGATCCTGTGGTGCAGGAGCTATTGGTGTTACTTATCTATTTGGGTGAGGTGTTCAGTGTAATAGCTCTAGTTGCCTGGTGAAGGTTTAATGTGTTCCTCCTATTGGATGAGGTGGGGAGAAAAAGAAGAAAGAAAAAGAAAAAAAAAAAAAAAGAGAGAGAGAGAGAAAGAAAAAGCACCAGAGCAAGCCCCAGGATAGAAAAGTAGAAGGAGTTTTCTGTGTTTGGGGTGAGATAAGTCAGTCAGTGATACAGGCATGGACAGGTCAATCTGAGACCTTTTGAAACATCTACTGATGATGATGTCCTACTGTCAATCAAAGACCCAGAGTTCAAAACTGAGAGATAACCCAATGGATAGATGACTGCTACTTTCTGCTTGGATCTAGAAGCCACAGAATCCCAGTACCCAGGTTCACTCTGTGCCAAAATGTGTCTTCAAAGAGTTGAACCCAAACCCCTCTCATGCACCCTCTCTGGAGCTCCCCCTACTCAGAGGGAGTTTCTCCCTTTCCCCCACTCCCTTCTAGACTCTGCAGCAGCCCAAGCTAAAGGAGGGTCTTGATCCATTTCCCCATAAGATCATGGTACTCATTCAGAGCCCAAGGTCACCTCTAAAAACACCAAGTGTGGGCATTCTGAGTCCCCAGTGGCTCTGGTTTCCATAAGTTTTATTGTTTTTCTTCCTTCCCTACTCCTCAACCTCTTTTGTATTTCTAATCACTCCTAGACAAGAGTGTCTCCATTGGCTGGGTAGGTTAGTTTATTTTTCCCAGTTGTTTAATCAGCTCTCTTTCTTCACCTTCACTGAATCTAATACTTCATCTTTCCCTTAGATGCTCATAACTTCAGTATCTTTATTTGTGTCTGTTTTACCTAGTTACTCAGAGTCTCAATTGGAAAAGGGATCAAATGTGTGGGTTATCAGTACAATGCCATCTTCCTTCTCCCTGTTGGCTAAGTTTTAGAAGTAGATTTCCAGACCTTTATTCTGAGTCT
>NW_006921763.1:6957694-6980030 GCF_000298275.1 Orycteropus afer afer
TCTCTAGAGAACCAAGTCTAACACAGTCTGGAAGCTCTACTGAAACTTATCCTCTATGGTTGACCTTGCTCATATTTATAATCCTAGTAACATAGCTTCTAGCATCACAGAAACATGCAATCTACCACAGTATGACAAACTGACAGATAGTTGAATGTTACTTTTTTTCTTGTTGTTGTCAGGTGTCATTGAGCTCCAACTCATAGTGATCTCATGTACCACATAATGAAACTCTGCTCAGTCCTGCACCATACTTAAAATCCTTGCTATAGTTGAGCCATCATCACAGCCACTATGCAAATACATCTGAGTGAGGGCCTTCCCCTTTTTCTCTGACCCTCCACTTTACCAAACATAATATCCTTCTCCAAGGACAGGTCCCTTCTGACAACATAATTAAAGTATGTGAGACTAAGTCTGGCCACTTTTGCTTCTAAGATGTAATATGACTGTACTTTATCCAAGACATCATTCATCTGTCAGTTTGTCATATTGTGGTGGCTTGCATGTTGCTGTGAGGCTGGAAGATATGCCACTGGTATTTCATATACCCGCAGGGTCACCCATGATAGATAGGTTCAGCAAAGCTCCCAGACACAGACAGACAGAGAAGAAGGTGTTAATTTTAGGAAGTCCTATTTTGAAATGAGGTTGAGTTGGAAAGAGGGGTACTATGTCATTCATTGAATTGGCAATTGTAAGAGGAAAAGGAATTCTGTTTATCAAGGTCTGGTCCTAGAATGTGCTATCTACATGACTATCTATGAATTCACCATCTTTAATATATCTTCTATGAATAACTGAGGTAAAAGTGTTCATGCCTCTTTGCCTGTTTTCCCATACATTCTTCAAATTATCTTTATTATCTTAACATTACCTGAGGAAGGGGAGTTATAAATGGAGATAATCCATATTACCACAAGCACACAAAATAAATTTGAGGTTTTCAATTAGTGGCTGACATTAAGGAAAGCACATATTATGTCTTGGAAAACAGATTTATCTGGCCTGTTTATGGCCCACTGTCAGTGTCAATTCCATCGGGTGGAAAGCTCCCTTATTTCGTAGTTTGAGCTGCTGTTGAGGTCTTTAGTAAGGAACATCATTAAATGGCAGGGATTCTTTAGCACTGAAGAAAATTACACAAACATGAGTGGTATAGTTTTTCATTCTTATGTACTTATGGATAATATATAATACAAAAGTTGAGATATATTTTGAAGTATTTATCTATTATATGAAGGAGATCTAGTAATGTTGCAGTTAAAGCATTGGACTGATAACCAAAAGGTTAGCAGTTTGAATCATCCAGTCACTCCATAGAAGAAAGATGGGGCAGTTTGCTTCCATAAATATTTATAACCTTGGAAACCTTATGGGGCAAGTCTACTCTGTCCTATAGGGTTGCTATGAGTTGGAATTGACTTGATGGCAGTAGAGGCTTTTTCTTTTCTTTTCATTTTGTGGTTGTTGTTGCTATGTGCCGTCGAGTCGGACCCGACTCATAGCGACCCCTCCTTGGGTTTCCGAGGCGCTATCACTACAGAAGTAGATTGCCCAACCTTCCTTCCGAGGAGTGGCTGGCAGGTTTGAACCACCAGCCTTCTGGTTAGCAGTCAAGTGCCTTAGGCACTATGCTACCAGAGCTCCTGTTTTTGTGGTATACTTATTTATATACATTTTGAATTACAACTAAATATGTAACAAAAACTTCAATAATCTTACTTTGAAAGTGCTTTAAGTCAAGATCTTATGAAGATCCTAACATACAAATGTGTGTTGACTCAATCTTAAGAAAAAATGTGCTAAATTTTATATTATAAAGAAGCAACAGTTAAGGATTTCTTTGTTTTATGGAGAAGTTAACCATTATGTTTGCTTGCCAACTATTATGATCTACAATGAAAACCTACAGAATCACTATTTGGAAAAATGCATGTTATTACTTATTGTGATTAAACAGTTCACTGAATACTCAAAACAATGACAGAAACCTCATTCATACTGGAGGATAGTGGAGTCAGCAGTGTACACTTTATAAGGAAGGGGCAGTATGTTTTCTTAAGGATCCTAGGGATTAATGAAGATACTGATACATTTCCATACTGAACAAACTCTTGGAACACAAATTCTTATATGGAGCTTTGTACATATGCATTACTTTAAAAAAAATAATTTTTTTTTTCTCTGTTTTCAGGTTTAAGTCATTCTCTTTTACTGCCATATTACTGTAAGAATAGCACCAATAATAATGATAATATTAATAATAGCAGATATTCATTGATGGTTTCCTGTGTGCTAGACATTACATTAAGCACTTACCATGTATGATCCTCATTAATGCTGGCTTCAAGACCAAAGATTAGGTGCTTTAGTTTTCCTCATTTTATGGATAGGGAAACACAGGCAGACTTCACAGAAATAATTGACCCAAGGTCACACAAGGAACAACTGGCAAAGCTGTTTCTTACGCAGACCTTGTGAATCCAGAGCTGGCACTCTCACCATTTAACTGAAAAACATTAGGTCATTTAAAAAAATAAAATAAAATAACAGTTAAGAAATGTTAAGTGTGTCCTGGGAAGTGAAAGATTAATGAACTTGGCTGCTAACTAAAAGTTTGGAGATTGAAGTCTTCCCAGAGACACTGCAGAAGGAAGGACTGATAGTCTACTTCTAAAACATTAGCCTTTGAAAATCGTACAGAGCCCAGTTTTATAGGGTTGGGATGAACTCTGGCACCTGGAAGTTTGTCTGCATTTATGCTCGCAATAAACACGTACTAGTAGAGACCATTGACTTTTCCAACTTCTCTTTTAAATCTGCATTTGTTCAGGTGGAAATTATGATGCATTCCTTAGTATATAGGGCATGGCCCCAGTTAGTAATTGGCTTCTGTCAATGTGCTGGAGGATTTGAGATACCTGGAATCCATTCTTTCCATTAATAGCCTCCAAATATCATAACCCCTGGTGAGCTATGATTAACCTTTTCATAACAATTTCATGTATAGGATAAAACAGCGACTGTAGGAAAGCCATTAAGCACAGTAATAAGTTCTGCTAACAGGAAAGATGGAGTAACTTTCAGAATAAATTATTTCTCAAGTAGTCATTTTCTTCCTAAATATTGCTAGAATTCCTACATGTCATCAGTAATTGTGCAGTTATTTTTTTGTCTTTAAGGGGTCAAATAGGCTACTGCTTTCCTCCTTTTTTTTCTTTTTTTTTTTTCCCCAACCAGCATGCATATTTTTAACTAAAATTTCATTCTGGAATTAATGTGCCAGTGTTTTAGAAGGTAGATAGATGTCCTGGTATTTGTCTTTCCTGGAACAGAGAACTATGAGACCAGTTTCTCTTAGGAAAAAAGTAATGTGTCTGTATGTATACTTTGTATCTATTCACTTACTTAAGTTTTCCATCTGTCTGTCTGTTGTACTGTGGTGGCTTATGTGTTGCTATGATTCTAGAAGTGATATCCTGGTATTTTAAAAACCAGCAGGTTCACCCATGCAGTGAAGCTTCTAGACTAAGACAAAGTAGAAAGAAGAGGCTGGTCATCTACTTTCAAAAAATTGGCCAAGAAATTCTTATAGATCACAACAGCATATTCTCTGATATGCTGCTAGAAAATGAGGCCCTTAGATTAGAAGGCACTTCTCAATAGTCAGGAGCTCTGGTGGTGTAGTGCCTAAGGCATTTGACTGCTAACCAGAAGGCTGGCAGTTCAAATCCACCAGCCACTCCTTGGAAGGAAGGTTGGGCACTCTCCTTCCGTAGTGATACCGCCTCGGAAACCCAAGGAGGGGTTGCTTTGAGTTGGATCCCACTCAATGGCAGTAAGGTTATTTTTTTTTTTTTTTCACTCAATAGTCACAATGATGGGCTCAGATACATCAATAATCATGGAGATGCACAGGGCTAGACAATATAATTTTTTTCTGTTTTACATAAGATTATTATGACTCAGTGCTAACTCAATGACAAATAACAAAAATTTATCTGTGTATCTCTTCAGTAGAATTCATGGCCATAAAAACATAGTTTGGAGAATTACTTTCAATTTCCTTTTTAAAAAATACCTTCAGATGCAGTATGAAGAGAGAGAGGAAGAACAAATTAGGACAAAAATGGATGAATTTGTCCTGGACTGAATATTTAAGCATGAGATAAACTAGTGAACAAAAATCTTGAACTAAAAGTCAACAATTACAATTTCACTAACAACTCTATTTGATTTCCTACTCTTGCCTTTTATTTAAGTAAGTTTGTAAATTTTTGCTTGGCTTATTTTCAATCATTTTCTGTTTTCAGTGGAAATAAGAGAAAATGGAAGTAAATGTGATTTCCCCTGAACCCAGTCCCACATCTAAAATTTCATCATATGTTTTGTATAATCATTGCCATGTGCTCCTGGAAGTTTAAGTATTCACTTTAAATCAACTGTAAATAGCCCATTTTCTCTTTTCCCAAATTTGCCTTTTGATTTAATATTTCACCAGTGGGAGGTGGGACAGGGATGCAAAGCTAAGAATGTCATCCAACGAGATCAGTATATTTTACTGCCCAAATTTGTACTTTTTAGGAAACCTTGCCAACAGCAATCAGATTTTTTGTTCTTTTGAAACATACATAATTCAGTGCCATGGCAAGTTATTAAGAACTATAAATATTTTGGAAAAATAATTGATTGTTTAAGTAGTCCATTATTGAAAGGTCTTTATAAAATTTTTCATACTACTCCCTTTAGTAATGTATGAAGTATGAATCTAGGAAAATTGGAAGTTGTCAAAAATGAAATGGAACTCATAAAGATTGATATCCTCGGCATTAGTGAGCTGAAATGGACTGGTTTTGGCCATATATGCTGAGCAAATAATCTGAAAAGCTGGACTATATGAAGAAAAACGTGGTATCAGGACTGGAGGAAGAATCAATAACAACCTGAGATACGCAGATGATATAACTTTGCTTGCTGAAAGTTAGGATGACTTGAGGCACTTACTGATGAAGGTTGAAGAATACAGTCTGCAGTATGGATTATGTCCCAATATAAAGAAAACAAAAATCCTCACAACTGGACCAATGAGCAGCATCACAATAAATGGAGAGAAAATTGAGGTTGTCAAAGAATTCACATTGCTTGGTTCTACAATCGATGCCAATGGAAGCAGCAGTCAGGACATTAGATGATGTGTAGCATTGGGAAAGTCAACTGCGAAGGAACTGTTTCAAGTGCTAAGGAGCAAGGATGTCTCCTTGAGGACTAAGGTGTGCCTGACAGAAGCCACGATATTTCCAATCGCCTTGTATGCATGTGAGAGCTGGACAATGAATAAGGAAGACCGAAGAAGAGTTGATGCTTTTGATTTGTGGTGCTGGCGAAAAAATGCTGAAAGTACCATAGACTGCTAAAAGAACTAACAGATCTGTCTTGGAGGAAGTGCACCTGAAATGCTCCTTGGAAGCATGAATGGCCAGACTTCGTCTCACCTATTTTGGTCATGTTGTCAGAAGGGACCATTCCTTGGAGAAGGATGTCATGCTTGGTAGGGTGGAGGGTGGACGAAAGAGGGGGAGGCCTTCAACAAGATGAATTGATATGGTGGCTGCCATGATGGGCTCAAGTATAGCAGGGATTGTGGGGCTGGCATGGGATTGGGCAGTGTTTCGTTCTGCTGTGCATGGGGTCGCTATGAGTTGGAAACGACTCAATGGCACTTAACAGCAACAACAACAACTCCCTTTAGGTTATGGATTAATTTGTGTCCCCAAAATTTGTACCGTGAATCCTAACCCCCTCTATCTGTGTATATGATCTTGTTTGGAAATAGGATTTCCTTTGTAATGTTAATGAGGTTGAATCAGTGTAGAGAGTGTTTAAGTCAAACATTTTTGAGATATAAAAAGTCAGAAGAGGGAGAGTCACTAATAGGAGAAGGGTATGACATATGTAGCTAATTTCCTCCAAGAACAAATGCCTCTTTTGCCTGGGGACCAGAACTGGATAGTTTCCAGCTACCATTACTGAACATTTTGATCAAAGATTTCATAGAGGAATCCTTATCAAAAGAGGGGAAATACAAAATAGGTTTTTTAATGTGATGAACTCTAGTCTTCCTGGAGCCATGATGGCTGGATGAACACCTGAAATTGCCCTGAGATAATCTTTAAACCTGAAACCAAATAAGTCCCTTGAAGTGTTCTTAAAACCAAATAGTTTAGCTTGACTAGTAAAAAATGCCCACCTTGAATATTATGCTCTTTTACGAACTCTCTATATGACCAAATTGACAGCAGCAACTAAAAATATCACATAAAACCCCTGCCATCGAGTCAGATCTGACTCATCGTGACTCCTCCTTGGGTGTCCAGGGTGATATCACTATGGAAGTAGATTGCCCAACCTTCCTTCCGAGGAGTGGCTGGTGGGTTTGAACCGTCAGCATTTTGGTTAGCTGTCAAATGCCTTAGGCACTATGCCACCAGAGCTTCCATATAGGAACCGTAGAAGGCAGTAAATTTATTCTAATGGGGGAGGAACAACTCAGAGAAAGAGGATGAGAATGGTTACACTGCTTGAAGAATGTAATCAATGTCACTAAATGGTACATATAGAAACTGTTGAGTTAGTGTATATTTTGCTGTGTATATTCTCAATGGCAACAATAAAATAAATGAAATTATATAGATTTAAAGAATTTTTTTTTTAATTAGATTAGGCAGAGGAGCAAAAAAGCACAGATGGGGAAATCTTGGCCAAACTCATGGAGATTGCCAAGGAATTGAGGAAGCTACACTGAAAAGAGAATAGGACCTTCCCCCAGAGCCAACACAGAAAGAAAGATTTCCTTAGAGCCATTGCCCTGAATTTGAACTTCTAGGCTCCTAAACTGTGAGAAAATCACTTCCCATTCATTATAGTCACCCACTTGTGGTATGTATATCACTAGTTAACTAAGAGAAAATTTGGTACCAGAAGAGGAGTGCTGTTCTAACAAATGCCTAAAATGCAGTAGTGGGTTTGGAACTGACTAATGGGCATAATTTAGAGGGGTTGTGGTGTGCTTCATAGCAAGGCTCTATATTGCCCTAAAGGAACTGTTGGTAGAATTATGGACATAAATGATGGTTTTTATGAGGACTCAGATATAATTGAGAACTATGTTGAAACTTCTGTCACCATGAAGGACATGGTGTTAGAAATGTTGAGTTTAAATGTGTTTCTGGTTGAGTCTTTAAAAGGAAATGAGGCAGTGGTAAAGAACTTGTCTGAATTATATGTTAATGTTTGTTGGAAGGTCAAATGTGTAATGAATGCACTTGAGGATTTGTCCGAGATTTCTAAGCAAAATCAAGTAGAATGGTTTCTACTTGTTGTTTACATTAAAATAAGGGATGAAAATGATAGACTTACAAGTGAAGTCTATAAAATAACACCTGATTTAAAAATTTGGGAGATTCTCTTGTACAAACTAAGGACAAGTAAAATAGGACTTTCACCAGGGACATGCTGACTCAATCTTTTGTTCAAGAGATTAAACTTGTGAATGATGAATCTATTGAACCCTCATAGTCAGTACAAAGTGAAGGAAATAAGACTTCCTCCTGGAGTTCGACAGGCAGGAGATAGGCTAATAGAGCAACTTGATTACAAATATCTATTGTCTTCCAAGAAAAGGAAAACATTACACTGGGAACAGTTCAGAGACCAGTGGAACTGTTGGAGGGACCATGGCAGACATGGTTGTCTACATTTCAAAGGATGGTGCCATTGCTACTGTTTCAAAGGGTATAAAAACTGCCTTCTAGGTTTCAAAGGGTCAGGTCTTTTCTACCTTGTTTCCAGAGTGTGGAAAAGCCAGTCAAATGCACCAATACAATAGAGCTGCCACTCAAAGCTGAAAAGCAAGGCTATTATGACCAAGGCCAGGAGAATAGAGCCATCAGATGCCTAGGGGGTGAGTTCATCACTCAGATGAACTATGATAGTGGATGCCCAAAGCTGAGGGAGCAGAGTTGCCCTCCCAGTGGGCTGAGCTCCTGGAATCCATAGAGCATGGCCAACACCCAGAGTCTGGAGGGCAAGGCCATTGCTCAGATGCTCCTGGAGAACACAGGATTATTGTCAAGCTTTCAGAGGTAATGCCATTTTCTCTGCTGGATATTGGGCTTCCTAGGGACTGTAATTTTTCTGTAATTTCTCCCAATTATAATGAAAATATCTACCTCTTGTTTGTTTCACAAGTGTATTGTGTAAACAAATAACTTGGATTGTAGGTTACACAGGTGCATAGATAGAAAGGAGATTTGCCTCACAATGGAAGGCATGAAAATTTCACCAATAGTTGATTTAGATGGTCCTAAAGATTTGGTTTTGCACTTAGAGTTGATGCTGAAATAGCTTAGATAATGTGATATGGTGAATGTGTTTTTTTTTTTGCATGTAGAAGACATGGATTTTTGAGGAGGCAGAGGGTAGAATGTATGGATTGACTTGTGCATCTAAAACATGTATTGGAAATTTTAACTCCTATACCTGTGCATTTAATCCCATTAGCAGTAGAGTATTCTTTGCTATGTCAGTGAGGCCATATCAGTGTAAGTTGTGGCTTAAACCAATCACTTTTGAGATTAAAAAAAAAAGTAGATTAGGTAGAGAAGCAAGGAAACACAGCTGGAGAAACACAGATGCCATGCCATACAAAGATCTCCAAGGAGTAGAAGCTGAAAAGACAGTAGCACCTGTCTCCAGAGCCAACATAAAGAGGAAGACTTACCCCAGAGTGGTGCCCTGAATTTGTACTTCTAGCCTCCTAAACTGTGAGAAAATATATTCCTGTTAATTAAGGCTACCCACTTGTATTTCTGTTACAGCAGCACTAGCTAACTAAACTAAACAAACAAACAAACAAACTCAATGCTGTTGAGTTGGATCTAACTCATAGTGACTCCTCCTTGGGTTTCTGAAGTGGTATCTCTATGGAAGTAGATTGCCCAGTCTTCCTTCTGAGGAGTGGCTGGTGGGTTTGAACTGCCAGCCTTCTGTTTAGCAGTCAAATGTTTCAGGCACTACACTACTGGAGTTAACTAAGACACTTTAATTAACCAATTATGTAGGCAGTTACTGTTGATCCTGGAATTTTAAGACCTATGGATATTGCTAGCACATTATTTTGAACTGTTCAAGATAAATGAGACTTCTTGGAGTTCATATGGTTTTCATCTCAGTAACTGGGGAGTGATATCAGGAAGTAACAGTGTGATGTGTCTTATCAGTACAAAGAAGTTTGTGGTGGTCTGAGCTAAATGTCTATGATTTATTGAGAAGACTACAATTCCCCAGGAGCTCAAGACACTGTATTTCTTTTTATAGCATGAGAAAGCATTGCTTCAACTTTTTTTTTTTTTTTTTCCTGCAGCATATGGATTGACAGGTAATACATTTTTTTATATGGGTCTGTAGGCACATGAACTTGAAGCCTAAGCAGTAACAAGGGCATATGTACAGTGGCACAGACATCCACAGAAAACGCAGTAGAAATTGGGTAAGGACAAACTTTTCTTGTATTCAAGAAATGTCCTCCATAAAAAACCATGAATCTTAGTGTTAACCCTGAAAGCCAGGCTTTCTGATTCCTTCTCTCTTGTTTTTGTGTGACAGAAAAAGTCTGTCTTATGTCCCAAGGCCTTTTCCATGATGCTTGAATGCATTTGTACTGCTCTGTAGGCACTCAAGAGGTCATAAAAAAATCATGTGCATCAAAGCACCAAAGTGTAAAGGCAAAAGACAACAGACAACATTTTAAGAACTAATTCATCATTCACAGTGACATCTAACCAGATATTAATTGTCCTGCAAAACAGAACAAAGCAGTTCCTAAGTCAAAATATTGAGTCTCATGCTGGGTTATAATATTATGCAGTATTTATCTATGTGGTGTCTAGAAATGAAATAATTGTCTGCAGGATTCCAGTGTTTTTGACTCATTCCTCTGACTCATCAACCCCATACTGTTCCCCTTAGATATATTAGGAGTGTGGCAAGATATTGATCATTAAAACAATTTTATGGGGTTAATTTTCTAATTAGTGCTAGATAGAATATCTGATTCTTTGAAATGAGTCTCTTATGATCTAACCAGTGAAACACTTTGCCTCACTGAATTCATCAGAAATATATTTGAAAAGAATGCCATAAAATGATTTGCAATACTGAATAATTAAAACATTAGGGAAATTTAGTGGCTTAATATTTACAATTTTTCAATAGAGGATATATTTAAATGTTCTTATTGTTTTTGTAGTAATGCACACAAACTAAGCAGGTGTTCTGGTTACTGAATGCCAATCTGACAAGAATATACCACAAACGGGATGGCCTTAACAAACAGGAGTTTATTCTCTTACAGTTTGGGAGGGTAGAAGTCCGAGTTCAAAGTGCCAGCCTTTAGGGTCTCGATGAAAGCTCCTCAACCTTGGGGTTCAGCTCTACCTCCTGCTCCTGGCCCACTGAAGCTGGAGGCTTTTCTTTACTCAGCTGCTGGCTGCTCAGGCTGACAAACCCAAGGTTGACAAGTGAAAATGCACAGTCCCGACGTTATCAAGCCACATGGAAGGCCATTAATTCAAGTCTATTGAAAGTCCCAAGGTCGGCAGAACATGGCGGGCTGCTGAACAACAACATGGCTACATGCAGGGTTCAAGCATGCCATAAGCTAGAGACCATTCCCAAAGTTGTTTCTTATATATGAGAAGCAGACCACATCCCTAAAGCAGCTATTCAGCTGTTTGTGGTAAGTCCCACCATGGAGTTGTTTGCCAGTCTTATCATGGGGAATAACTACCACAAGCTGCCCAGCCACTCAACCAGGCCCAGCCAAGTTGACTCACAAACTTAATCATCACAGTAGGTGTGCTTAGGGAGTTCTGGTAGCATAGTACCTAAGGCATTTGACTGCTAACCAGAAAGCTGGTGGTTCCAACCCATCAGCCACTCCTCAGAAGGAAGGTTGGGCAATCTACTTCCGTAGTGATACCGCCTCGGAAACCCAAGGAGGGGTCGTTATGAGTTGGGTCCAACTCGATGGCACATAACAACAACAACAACAGGTGTGGTTAAGCACTAATAAAAGTTTATAATGAAATTATTATCAATATTTTTGTGAAGATAGGAGAGTGTGTCCTTTAAGTGAAGATGGATATTTAAAAATTTTTTTTCCAATCCTTATTTATTTAGTACTAAGAGCTCTGGTGGCATAGTGACTAGGAATTTAACTGCTAACCAGAAGGCTGGCCATTCAAACCCACCAGCCGCTCCTTGGAAGGAAGAATGGGCAATCTACTTCTATAGAGATACAGGCTCGGAAACCCAAGGAGGGGTCACTATGAGTAAGATTCGACTTGACGGCAATGAGTTGGTTTTTGTTTGTTTGTTTCGTCAACCACTTACACATTTGCAGCACCCATGTACCCCATTTAGTTACAAGCATAAAATTAAATGGCATCAAGTCGATCTTCACTCACAGTGACACCTCCTTGGGTTTCTGAGGCAATATCACTATGGAAGTAGATTGCCCAGTTTTCCTTCCAATGAGTGGCTGGTGGGTTTGAACCACCAGCCTTCTGATTAGCAGTCAAATGCCTTAGGCACCAAAACTGCAGATTTGAAGCCACCAAATCATGATAGAAGATAGGCCTGGCCATCTGTTTCTGAGGGGCTGAAACCTTGAAAATCCTATGGACAGTTCTACTTTGCATGTGTGAAGTTGCTATGAGTCAGGATCTACTGGATGACAACTAACAACACCTGCATGCTTTGTAACTGCTTAATTATATCGATACAGCTTCCATACTAAGGTAGAGATGAATGTTGCACATGCTTTTAAGGTAATTGGATGGTACTGTCTTCATTTTAAGAATGTAAGGTTTTATTGTATCATGCTGTAAACTATACATAACACACAGGCAGACACATTCAGAATGACAGCCTTGATTTCAAAGCAACATTTAAAGGAAATTGAATGGAAAAACAAAACAAAAAAAGATGCTAATTATCCATCAATATTTAAGCTGATATCATTTAAAATAGGAGCTCTGGTGGTGTAGTGCCTAGGGCATTTGACTGCTAACCTGAAGTCTGGCAGTTCAAACCCATTAGCCACTCCTTGGAAGGAAGATTGGATAGTGATACTGCCTTGGAAACCCTAGGAGGGGTCGCTATGAATCAAACTGATTCAAGAACAGTGAGTTTAGTTTTTGATTTATAATTTAAAATGGTCCCAAATATATTTACAATTATTTCATTTCACCTTTTAAAAAGAAGCACTCTTCTATTATCCTTTCTTTGATGTGTGTCACATAATGCTTCCTGTTGAAATAAAATTAGTGAACTAATCGGTCGCTATGAGTTGGGGCCGACTCGACAACACATAACAAAAACAACAACAATCCTATACATGGAAGGAGGAAAGTCGACAAACTTAGCTTCTTTTTTTTTCTTTTTTTCCCTATTTTAGAGCTAGAAGTATTGCTAACACCTTAAAATATTTCCTATTCTCAGGATGCACTTATGGCAAAGTAATCACATTTAAAGCAATTTATTTAGCATATTCCTTCAGCACGTATCTACCACTTCCTAGGCACTACTTCAGCACTTGAGATCTATCTGATAAAACAGACAAAAATCTCTATCCTTGGGGAGATTGCATTCTTTGCTTTACCTTAAATCAGACCTGGATGGAGAATCAAGGCAAGGTCAATTTTTATCAGTCACCAAACTCCCTTAGAAGAGCAAAAGGGCAGGTGCAAGTCGCGCACACACACACACACACAAACACACAAAAATATGGACAAGTAAAAATGTGTGGATGGATGTATGCTTGAATAATTGCTTTTAGAAAGATCAGCACAAGGCTGGGCCCTATGAAGCAGAGATTAAAGATGTCCCAAATGCCCAATTTTTCCAAACAGCAATGTGACCCCATAATCTCAGACACCAACTCCTCCTCCTCCCCTCAGTAATCTCCCTTGTGTCTTATGGTTCTGTGTTTCACTGTAACATCTCACAGAACTCACAAGCTCCCAAGGACGTGGCTCATGTGGTTGTGGTTGAGACTGGCAGACTGGCAAGTCCCAAGTCTGTGGGTAGGTCTGGAGTTTTCTCCTAGCTGATGTGGTTGCAGGAGTTGGTGAGCCCAAACCAGTGGGTCAGACGACAACTGCTCTCTCAAGACCAGGGGTGAGATGATGACTAACCAAATGTGGGACTGGAGCAAGAGAGAGCGAATTTTCCCGGAACATTCACATATATACCCTCAAGGAAACTAAGGGTGGTGACTTGAGTCTCACTCACCTTTCCTAAAGGCCAGACTCAAGCTACATCCTACCCTAAACAGGCACACAGACTAGATTTACAATGCATCACAAAATGGAGGACGATGTCTAGACAGGCCATATTAAGCAATTCACACTGAAATACACATAGTAATTATTTGATGTATGTACATTGGTTTGATTTTGTATTTCAAGGGTACAAACTGAAAAAAAAATTTAGTGCAGCCAGGTTGATTTTAACTCATAGTGACCTTCGTTAAGTTTCCAAGGCTGTAAATCTTTATGGAAGTAGATTGTCTCATCTTTCTGCCACAGAGCAGCCAGTGGGTTTGAACTACTGACCTTCTGGTTAGCAGCCACAGGCTCTACCCTTTAAAACCATCAAAGCTCCTTGGTCAAGACTACAGTGGTCTTTTAATCATCATATAAACTCTTGAAAGAAAGAAATATTTTGTATTACTATAAAACAACTAGGAAGAGGAAAAGTATCATCAAGATATTAATATCCTACTCCTCGGAAAGAAGATGGGGCAATATACTTTCGTAGTGATACTGCCTCAGAAACCCAAAGAGGGGTCGCTATGAGTCGGGTCCAACTTGATGGCACATAACAACAACAGCAGCAACAGACATACTTTCTATACTAGTTAAAATTAATATAATTATGTGGAAGATTTGTAAAGAACTATGTACAGTGCTGTTAAATACCTGAGATAAGTATTATTTCATGTTTAATCCAGTTGCCAGATGACTCAACTTTAACTCATGAAGACGCCTTTCATGTCCAAGTGCTCCCCATAGGGTACACAATGGCTGATTTTTCAGAATAAGGTCACCAGACTATTCCTCTGAAGCAACTTTGGGTGGAATTGAATCTTCAACCTTTCAGCCTGCAGCCTAGGGCATTAACCATTTACTCTACCCAGAGACTCCATTTTACATTTAGTCAAGATTTACTGGCAACTGTAATCTCTCTTCTTTAATGGAAAGAGGAAAAGTACAAGGAGAAGGGGGATTTTCTGATGCTACTGTCATGGTGGAAATGGTGTTGGGTCAATTGCCAGGAAAACTGAAGAATGGCACTTGCTTTATTCTCAGCATCCCAGTGACATAGTGCTTAAGGCATTTGACTGCTAACCAGAAGGCTGGCAGTTCAAATCTACCAGCCACTCCTTGGAAGGAAGATTGGGCAATCTCCTTCCATAGTGATACCTCCTCTGAAACCCAAGGAGGGGTTGCTATGAGTGGGATCTGACTTGATGGAAGTGAATTTTTATTTTTATTTTTTTATTTTTTTTAAGATCTGTGTCATAGGAAGTTCACAACATTACTGTTTGTTTCTCCTGGAGGCCAGCAGGACAATATCTCTGACTTGTTACTTTCTTTAAATGCTTCACCTGATTAAGTCAAGAACACCTTGGATAATCCCCTTTCGATTAATTTAAAGCCAACTGATTGGAGATTTTTAACCTCATCTGCAAAATTACTTTACCTTTGATGTGTAACTATGGTTTTCAGATAAAACCAGAAGACCAATTAAATTTGGATTTTCATATAAAATGTAGTTTTATTTGATCTGATTATAAGATCTACTTCCATAGTTTCAGTTCACATCCTCTTACTTAATTTTCTGCTTACCTTCTGGATAACCTCAAATCCCTTAATGTCTACCTATTTTTTTCCAGTCCCTAAGTCTAGAAAGGCAACTCATAGTCAAATCTGTTTTATTTAGTAGACAATTAGTTGACAATTATTTTTATGTGTTTAAATTCATTTAGCCAGGGTTTACTCACTCCATTTGCTGTACACTCTATTTATTACTGTCTTCTGTTCATTCTGCGTTGCTTATTTGTTTCATCTCCCTGACCATTTCATTAGAGAGTCCTGGTGACTCAGTGGTTAAGTTCTCTGCTGCCAACCAAAAGGTCAGCAGTGCAAATGCACAAGTCACTCCATGGGAGAAAGATGAGGCAATCTGCTTCCATTAAGATTGCAGCCTTCAAAACCCTGCAGTGAAGTTCTACTCTGTCCTACAGAGTCAGAATCAACTGGATGGCAATGGGTTTAGTTTTGATTTTGGAGTATTTTATTAGTCATGCCCTGCTTCCATTTGCCTACATATACAGATGGACAACCTCATTAGCCATCAGCAGTACACAGAATCTTAAATTCCTTCTTTCCTCGCCCTTCTATTGTCCCTCTGTACTTGCTGAGGTCCAGATCTCTGTCCTTTACTCTGGATATACTCACTCAACTCTACCAAGTTTTTTTTGTTTGTTTTTTTTTTTTAATTTTTATTGTGATTTGGGTGAAAGTTTACAGAGGAAATTCACTTTCCATGTAGCAGCTCACATACACTTTGTCTCATGACATTGACTACAATTTACCACAATACAACAGCTGCCTTCCCATTTCCTCCCCATTGTTACCTCTTCCCTGTGTCCTTCCCTCCATGCACTCCTGTCCCCTGAGCTGTCTCCCTGTGCATTCACAGCCCTTCTATTCTCCCATGATTGATCTCTCCAAGAAGTGTACCTACCTAATGTAAATGTTCAGCTCATATGTCTGTCTTTTGTTTGGCTGGAAGCCACAGGAGTGGGTTTAATTACAGACCTGAAGGACAACTAGGGGCCATTGTCTCAGTGGTTCCATCAGGCTCTCTCAGACCAGCAAACCTGGACTTTTTTTTTTTTTTAATGATTTTGAGTTTTATTCCACATTCTTCTCCCACTCTATCCCGGATCTCCTATAGAGATGCCCCTCTGAGTGGCTGACAGTGTCTACAAGTGTTTTTAATGACTTTGCAACTCTCTAGCCTATGCATTGTTATCAGTGATGAAATTTGTCTTTCTTGGCTTTTCTAGCATATACCCTGCAGGAGTCTAAACTTCTTTGATATAATTCATTACTCTATACATATGAATACCATTCTTTCCTTCTGACAATTGTCCAACTCTAATAACCTTGACTTTTCTCTGTGGTGTCAAAACCAGTAATCTTTCTTTATGTATCCTCCCTCTGTCCCTTCTTTGAGTGAGAAGAATTATCTAGCCTCATCTCCAAGGCTAATTCTCTGCCTGAGCTCTCTTATTGCTCAAATATAGTTTGAAGATTAGAGGAAATTCTTATCAAATCCTGCTTCTCTAATGTTTGGCTCAAGTTTCAAATTCTACTGATGGAGCTTATTTGGTTTTTACTTCCTATTTTGATCTGAAAATACATATTTTTCCGTAAGAAGAAGCTTTTATGGCTTTTCAACCTTCCAGTTGAGAAATTGCCGCTTTATCACATCCAGTTATTTTGTATCTATTAATAAATATATCTCTATTCCTGGCTTGTAAGCAATTCTAACACAAGAACATTATCTTATTTACATTTTTATTCCCACTATACAGTGCTTGATGCATAGTTGTATTTAATGCATGTTTATGGGAGAAATAAGTGGTGAGTTGTTTCAAATACTTACATTAAAATTCATTGTCCCACACATGTTTGAATGTTTGATTCAAAGGATGGGGAGGAGTGAAATGAAACCAGAAGGCTGGGGGTTCAAACCCACCAGCTACTCCTCGGGAGAAAGATTGGGCAATCTATTTTCGTAGTGATACTGCCTTGGAAACCCAAGGAGGGGTCGCTATGAGTCAGAACTGACTTGAGTACAGTGACAGCCAACCGGCCAGTATGATTTAACAAATTAGCAAGAGGTCTTAATAGGACAGCATATATGTCCAATAATAATTAGTACAATTTGTTAATAAATTATTATGAGCCAGGATGTGCTCTGAATCAGAGGTTGGCAAAGTACATAACTACCAGAAGAATGAACAAACCTGTCCTGGAAGAAGTACAGCCAGAATGCTTCTAAGAAATGATACTGAGATTTCTTCTCTCTTACTTTGGACATACTATTATGAGGGATGAGTCCCTGGAGAAGGACATCATGTTTGGTAAAGCAGAGGATCAGTGAAAAAGAGAAAGATGCTTAACAAGATGGATTGGCACAATGGCTGCAACGATGAGCTCAAGCATAGCAACCACAGTGAAGATGGCCAGGGCCAGGCAGCATTTTGTTCTGTTCTACATGGGGTCCTATGAGTTGGCACTGACTCAGTGACACCTATCAACAATAAATTACTGCCCATGGCCAAATCTGGCCCACCAGCTGTGTTTGAACATCCCATGAGATAAAGAATAATTCTCACATTCCTAAGTTAGTGAAAATCAAAAGAAAAATAATTTGTGACAAAAATGAAAATTTCATTGTCCATAAGTAGAGTTTTGAATTTTGTCCATAATTTGTGGATTATTTTTTCTATCTTATTATATATATATATATATATATATATATATATATATACATACACACACACACACACACATGTATATGTATATACACACATACATATGTGTGTGTAATGTATATATACATACATGTGTGTGTGTGTGTGTGTGTTGTTGCTGTTGTTATGTACTGTCAAATTGGACCTGATTCATAGCGACCCCTCCTTAGGTTTCCAAAGCAGTATCACTACGGAAGTAGATTGCCCAACCTTCCTTCAGAGGAGTGGCTGGTGGGTTTGAACTGCCAGCCTTCTGGTAAGCAGTCAAGTGCCTTAGGCAATATGCTACCAGAGCTTATATATATATAGTTATATATATATATATGTATGTATATATTGTTGTTGTTAGGTGTCATCTAGTCGGCTCCAACTCATAGTGACCCTAGGTACAACAGAACAAAACACTGCCCCGTCTTGTGCCAACCTCATAAACCTGAGCCCATCATAACAGCCACTGTGTCAATCCATCTCATTGAGGACCTTCCCCTTTGCCACTGACCTTCCACTTTACCAACCATGATATCCTTCTCCAGAGAATGGTCCTTTCTGAAAATATAACCAAAGTAGGTGAGATGAAGTCTGGTCATTCTCACTTCCGAGGAGTATTCTTGATGCACTTTTTCCAGGACAGATTTGTTAGTTCTTCTGGCAGTCTATGGTACTTTCAGTATTCTTCGCCAACACCACAACTCAAAAGCATCAACTCTTCTTTGGTCTTCCTTTTTCATTTTCTAGCTTTCACACACACATGAGGCAATTGAAAATACCATGGCTTGGGTTAGTGTGTGTATATATATGTGTGTGTGTGTGTGTGTGTGTACGTGATAAGGAGCTCTGGTGGGATAGTGCCTAAAGCATTTGACTGTTAACCAGAGGCTGGCAGTTTAGACCCACCAGACACTCCTCAGAAGGAAGATTGGGCAATATACTTCCATAGTGATACCACCTCAGAAACCCAAGAAGGGGTCATATGAGTCAGGTCCGACTCAATGGCAGTGAGTTTTTTTTTTTTTTTTTATGTATGTAATATATATATTTACCTAAACAGTATATTTAATTTTGTCTCATAGCTTTCAAACTCTAAAATATTTAATATTTGATCCTTTAGCAAAATGTTTGCCAACTCTGTCTTAGTTTCCAAGGACTGCCATAAGAAAATATCACGAAATGTATGGCTCTAAACCCACCAGTTATGAGGAGGGACCAGCCCCTGGAGAAGCATATTATCCTTATTAAAGCAGATAGTCATCAAAAAAGAAGACACTCAATGAGATAGATTGACCCACTGGCTCCAACAACAGGCTCAATCAAGCAGAGCAACAATTATGAGGATGGAGCAGGACTTGGCAGTGTTTCGTTCTGTTGTACATGGGATCACTATGAGTCAAAACTGACTGGATAGCACCTAACAAAACATCAGTAAAAACTCAGAAATTTATTTTCTCAGAATTCTGAAAGCTGTAAATCCAAATCTAGGGCCTAGTCAGGACTTTGCTTCCTCTGCTGACTGTGGGGATATTATTCCTTGTCTTTTTCTGTTTCTAGTATCCCTGAGTGTTTCTTTGCTTCCTTGGCTTTTAGAAGTATCCTCACATATTGTCTCACCTTCGTATGTTTGACTCTGTTACTGTGTCTGTCCTTCTTTTATAAAATGTCACTCAGAAATTATTGGGATTAGTACCCACCCTACTACAGTATGACTTTATTACCATAAACGGCAATATGTACAAAGAAAATTTTGTATCTCCAAGCAGGGTCACTTTCACTGGTACAGAAGTTAGGAGTTAAACATCTTTTCAGAGGACAAAGGAGCTCTGGTGCCCCGTGGCTAAACCATTTGGCTGCTAATCAAAAGATTAGTGGTTCAAACCAACCAGCCACTCCATGGGAGAAAGATGAGACAGTCTGCTTCTCTAAAGATTTACAGCTTTGCAAACCCTATGGGACAGTTCTACTCTGTCCTGTAGGGTAGTTGTATGTCAGAATCTCCTTGATGGCAGTGGATTTAGCTTTGGTTTGTGGGGACAAAATTCAATCCACAGCACTGCTACTGTAAATGTTTGCCAGGCTAAATAAGGCAAAGTAGCTGGTCCACACTTATTAAATTAATAAATAGCTGCACTGGGAATAGAATTCAGGTTGAATAATTCAAAATTGACCTTATACATGACTAACGTATTCTATTGAGAAAACACACATCTCCATTCTCCTCAGTTTTCTGTGGAGACTTTTTCAAAAGTACTGGATCCATTTTCTGGTGGCCACTGCTTTCTGAATGAATGCCAATTCTGCTGCTCCACCCTTGCCAACTCCTCCACTAGGCTCTTGCTTATGTCTTGGAGGGAAACTGATGAGTGGGGGGTTGGTACAAATGCCTTTGCAGCTTCAGGTCTTTAAAGCTGCAATTTCACACCACTGTGTCTCAGGATTTCTAATTGTCATCTATAGAGTTCTGCAGATGTCTTTGTCAAATTTTTCTATGTTCTCTCAAAATTCCTGGGGAGGGTGATTGATGTGACACCAAAACACATAACACATTTTTATATTCCCTGCCCCTGCACCCTCCACCCCTTAACTCTCTTTTTTTTTAGCTAAAGGCAGGAAAAGTGTTCTTACTCTCTCTGGATTCCAGGCTTTCAAGGGCATCATCTCAGAATTTAGGAGGGATTCTTTCCCCTCTTTTTTCATTTTTTTTTAATTTTGTGTGTGTGTTTAACAGTAGAAATGGCAAAGCTTGATTCAGAGATCCCAAAAGATCCCAAATCTCCCACTGGGCTTGGAATCTTTTCACACAAGTCACATATAATAGTGATATCATAAAAATACTCAAAATACATACATAAACTGTACATAAATGATTATCTTGATTTTTTCAAAAGGGTTTATTAAATTGATGAATTAATAGCTAATCCACTCGATTGTTGTTGCTGGTGGCAGTGGATTTGGCTCCACCTCACAGTGACTTTAATGAGTTCTGGTGGCATATTGGAGCTCTGGTGGCATAGTGCCTAAGGCCCTTGACTGCTCACCAGAAGGCTGGCGGTTCAAACCCACCAGCCACTCCTCAGAAGGAAGGTTGGGCAATCCTACTTCCGTAGTGATACTGCCTTGGAAACCCAAGGAGGGGTCGCTATGAGTCGGGCCGACTCGACGGGAATCAACAACAACAACAACATTTGGCTGCTAAGTAGAAAGCAGTGGTTCAAGCCAACCAGCTGCTCTGTGGGAGGAAGATGAAGCAATGAACTTCTGTAAAATTTACAGCCTTGGAAACACATTAGGGTTGCAAGTTGGAAGCTACTCAATGGCAGTGAGTTTGGTTTGTTTTGTCACAGTGACTTTAACAGAATGAAACATTGCCTGGTCTCATGCCATCTCCATGATCAGTGGTGTGTTTGAGTACCTTGTTCTGGCTTTTGTGTTAATCTATCTCATTGAGGGTTTCTCTTGTTTTTGCTGAACTTCTACTTTACTAAACCAAAAACAAAAAAGAAACAAAGAAGAAGAAAAACTCACTGCTGTCAAGTTGATTCTGATTTATAGTCCCCACCAGTTTGTCAAGGCAGTAAATCTTTACAGGAGTAGATTGCCCCATCTTCTTTCCATGGAGTGGCTGGCCAGGTTGAACTGTCAACCTTCTGGTTAGCAGTCAAATGCCAGAGCTTTTGGTAGGGACGTTACCAAACAGGATTTCCTTTTTCAGTAGTTGGTCTTTATTGATGATGTGTCCAATGTAAGAGAGCTGAAATCTTGCCAATTTCCCTTCTAAGGAGCATTCTGGTTTCATTTCTCCTTCTTTGATTGATTTTTAAATTCTCCTGGCATAGATGATCTTTAACAAGTAAATGAACAATGAATTAAATATCCAGCTATGAGAAAGGTCAGTTTTATTCCCAAAGATATCTAATTTTCAGTTACTTAAACAACTCTACTCTTTCACAGATATTGATTAACCTTCTGGGACCCTAGAGAAAGTAGATTTGAAGTTTTATCTGTGAATAACACATACTTTCTAATAGTTATTGATTAATATAAAATTAAGCTCATAGGTTACAAAAACATCATGATCCATGTTATGTTCCTATGTTGTTTTATAGTTTATGAGGACTTTCTTATTTAAGTTTTAGTCTTAACTATTTTCCACTAAAAAATAACCTTCTTTAGATTTCTTTCCAGAAGAATTGTAAATCATATTACACCTTCTTCCCAGGGAGGAGAAATTTAGGTGAATGTTTAAGGTACAATGCTCCTGTTGTTGTTGTTGTTATGTGTCATTGAGTCGGCCCTGACTCATAGCGACCCCTTCTTGGGTTTCTGAGGCAGTATCACTACGGAAGTAGATCGCCCAACCTTCCTTCTGAGGAGTGGCTGATAGGTTTGAACCTCCAGCCTTCTGGTTAGTAGTCAAGTGCCTTAGCCACTATGCTACCAGAGCTCCTCCACAATGTTCCTAAAAGCCAAAAATGTTCCCCAATACCTAGTTCTTTTATTGATGTAGGATGATGGTAGCTGTCTTCCCAGAGAATACCTCATAAAACTATTAGATTTCATGCAATGTCTGTCATGATGATATATTTCTTCAGTACATTCTTTTACCAAACCCAGGGACTTCATTACATATATACAGATTAGAATTTAGAGATTAAATTATCAGAGCAC
>NW_006921763.1:6980515-6984857 GCF_000298275.1 Orycteropus afer afer
TGTGTGTGTGTGTGTGTCTGTGCATAGATATATGTAATTTCTGTCTCAAAAATCCAAAGAGGGGTCACTATGAGTTGGGTCTGACTCGAAGGCACATGACAACAATAACAACAACCATATATAAAAATATATGTATCAATGGGTATTCCATCAATTCTTGGAGACTTGTTCTTCGCCAGTTCCTTCATTGAACCAATTCCTCCTTCAATACCATTGGTTCTTGAACATATGCCACCTCCTGAAATAGATGAAGATCAACCAGTTCTTTTTGGTACAGTGTATTCCTTCCATCTTCTTTTGATGTTTCCTGCATTGTTCAATATTTTGTCCATAGAATCTTTCAATATTGCAGCTTGAGGCTTAACATTCTTCCTCGGTTCTTTCAGCTTGAGAAATGCTAAGCATGTTCTTCCCTTTTAGTTTTTTAACTTTAAGTCTTTGAACACTTCATTGTAGTAATTGGCTTTGTCTGCTCGAGCTGCCCCTTGAAATCTTCTGTTCAGCTCTTTTATCTTGTTATTTTTTCCATTTGCTTTAGCTACTCTATGCTCAAGGGCAATTTTCAGAGTCTCTTCTGTCATCAATTTTGGTCTTCTTTTCTCATCTTTTTAGTGACCTCTTGCTTTCATGTATGGTGTTCTTAATGTCATCTCACAATTCTTCTGGTTTCAGTCATTGGTGTTCAATGCATCAAATCTATTCTTCAGATGGTCTCTAAGTTCAGGAGGGATATATTCAAGATCATATTTTAGCTCTCATGGACTTGTTTTAATTGTCTTTAACTTCAAGTTGAACTTGCATATGAGCAGTTGATGGTCTGTTCCACAATCAGCCCCCAGCCTGGTTTTGGCTGAAGATATTGAACTTTTCCATTGTCTCTTGACACAGATGTAGTCAATCCGATTCTTGTGTGTTCCGTCTCATGAAGTTCACATGTACAGCCACCATTTGTGTTGTTGAAAAAAGGTGTTTGCAATGAACAAGTCGTTGGTCTTGCAAAATTCTACCATACGAGTTCCAGCATTATTTCTGTCACCAAGGAAAAAATTTTCCAATTACCGGTGATTCTTCATTGTTTCCAATTTTTGCATTCCAGTCACCAGTGATAATTAACACATCCTGATTGCATGTTTGGTCAATTTCAGACTGCAGAAGTTGATAAAAATCTTCAATTTCCCCATCACTGGCTTTGGTGATTGGTGCATAAATTTGAATAATAGTCATATCTTCCTTGCAGGCATATGGATATTATCCTATCACTGACAGCATTGTACTTCAGGACAGATCTTGAAACATCCTTTGTGATGATGAATGCCATGCCATTCCTCTTCAAATTGTCATTTCTGGCATTGTATATCATATGGTTGTCTGATTCAAAATGGCCAAAACCAGTCCATCTCAGCTCACTAATGCCTAGGATATCAATCTTTATGCATTCCATTTCTTTTTTGACAACTTCTAATTTTCCTAGATTCTTACTTCGTACATTCCATCTTCTGATTATTTATGGATGTTTGCAGCTGTTTCTCCTCAATTTGAGCCATGCCACATCAGCAAATGAAGGTCTCAAAAGTCTTACCTCATCCATGTAAGGCTGGTTTTACTCTGATGATGCAATTCTTTCAGAGTCATATTTTGAGAGCCTTCTAACTTAAGTAACTCATCCTCCTCCTCTGTTTTGGACAATGTTTCCAGACTATTAATGAAGTTGTCCATTTATGTATCAGAGAGTGTTTCTCTGCTATTCATAAGGTTTTTCCTGGCCAATTCTTTGAGAAGTTGATGGCCTCTTCCTTCTTCCTAGTCTATCTCAGTCTGCAAGCTGTGCTGAAACCTGTGCACCATGTGTACCCCACTAGGTTTGAAACACTGGTGGCACAGCCTGAAGACTCACAGCAATACTACACCACCGTAGGACAAACCAATGGACAAGTTTGTCTTCCTAAGCTGTTCAAAACCTCTCCAGCCTCCCCTTACCTGGATCTTTCCTGCTGCCTCCTCACCCCTGGCCTTTTTCCTTTCCTTTCCCCCACTTTCCCACTTTGCCACTTTGGGGCATGGCCTGGGTTCCCTCTGCTCACCTGGATTCCTGAGGCTGACTCCTCAATCTGACTTAGTACTCCTGGCCTTTTTCTGACTCCTCAATTCTCTCTGGGTCCCCCTGGACTTTTTCCCTCCTTTCCTCCTGCTCTTGTGCCTTGCCACTTTGGGGCATGGCCTGGGTTCCCTTCCCTCACCTGGATCTCTGTGTCTGACTCCTCTCCCTCTCTCTCTCTCTCTATATATATATATATATATATATATATATATATATATATATATATATATATATATATATATATATATATATATATATATATATATATATATATATATATATATGACTTACTGATGTAAGTAAACCCTTAAGTATAATTAATATTTTTGTTTTCTTTATGCACTTCCCAGCACCAATTATAGAACTTAGAACAGAGTAGGTTCTCACAAAATATTGAATTTAGAAAAATATGCATTTGTGTGTGTGTTTAGTGCATTTTACATTGCATTATGCTTTGTTCACTGGATTTTAAATTTATTGGAGACTTTATGCTGAATGATGAGTTAAAAAAAGAACTACAATTAGATTTAATTGGCCAAAATTAATTTCAGCTACCAGGTTTCCTTAAGTCTAAGCAGCACAAACACCATATAGTGCTTTTTCTGCATCTTAGTATTTTTTTTACACACAGAGATTTGATGATCTAGCTGCCTTTATTCATTTTCACAGATCTATATATTAATCTCTTCTTGGAAAAACTCTGAACACATGACCAGATCACTTTCCATGTTCTGAATATTTTATCTTTTTTTACAAGATTTATGGGAAAGTAGGGTGTGGACATGAGGTGAATGTGAAGAGTTTAGGGTGTTACTCATTATATCCTTTACATCGCACTAATTCTTCTGCATGTGCCAACCATTTTGAAAGCCTAATTTTAAAGATAGCACCAGGAAGAACTGTCATGGATCAAAATAGTTCATTTTCCTTAAAAAGGAGTTATACTTTCACATAAATGTTAATAGAATGCTTTTCTCTATTCACTTTATTAACAATCTATTCTATTATCTTGTATAATGTGATCTCCCCACTTTCTTCTCCCCCTTTGGCTGTCATTTGCTGCCAATAACAATTGTTAATTTTAAAGTTGTGCTTGCTCAGCATTTTTCCTTCCTGCTGTTTGGTTTTTATGAACTGAACGTTTTCAAATAAAATTCACATTTGATTTTATTAAGCCTCCATTTCTCATAAAACCTATTTGCTTGTTCCATATTTTCACAAATGAGAATATTAATGAAGAAGCCCAAAACTTCAGAGTGCAATTTCCTTTTGCATTTTCAATGGTGACATTTTTTCAGGTAATGAATTATTTCAATTGAATAGACAGAGTCACAACAAGTCTTTGTTCTTCATCTTTTAGGTTTATAATGGTTATTTTTGACTTTTTACTGGATCCGACCTAAATCATCCATTAAGATAGGAAGATATTAACTTTTCTTTCTTTCATTATATTTAAAGTAATTTTGCTAAGGATTGGTTGCTAATTCTGCCACCTCATCTTGAAGGAGTCATTTTTCAAATGCAAAAGTTATATTTTAAAAAATAACTATCTAAAGAGGAATTGAGCATCAGTCTTTTCTTTTTTTTAGCTGTTCACTTGAAAGTAATGAAATATAATGACACTGAAAAGATATCATAGTGAGTTATTAATGACAGATGAAAAAAGGAAGGAAGAGAGGGAAGGGAAGAAGGAGAGAGGGAGAGAGGAAGAGAAGGAAGGTAGGGAGTGGTTAAAAAGAAACAGTAGGAGATGAAATACTTGAGAAAAAAAGTCTCTGGATCCTAGAAGAGTGCTTGCTTTTAATCCTTCTCTAGTTTGGTAAAAATATGAAAAGTGACAATAAAGAGTCTCATGACATGTTCCAGTGTGATGCATATACATATGATGTGCTAGATTGGAGTTTTCATCTTGTAAACAGAGATAAACTCCAAGGGAAAAGGGTGAGTTGATGACATTGTTATGGTCACTAGCCCATTTCTTACCTACAGATAGGAATCCCTGGGTGGCACAACCTGGCACTTGGCTACAAGATTGATGATTTGAATTCACTGAGAAGTACCTCAGAAGAAAGGCCTGGAGATCTAATTTCCAAAGGTTTCAGCCATTGAGAGCCCTATGGAGCCACTTTAGCACACATGGGGGCATGATGGGTCAGAAGGAACTTGGGGAAAACTGTATTTTGTCTTTTGCTTACACTTTTTTTTTGGTAGTTTGGCTTACAGATATTCTGTTTTTAGCTTATT
>NW_006921763.1:6985087-6992181 GCF_000298275.1 Orycteropus afer afer
TATTTTGTAATGGAATTACAGAAATTATCAAACTTCATAAAGATAATCTAGGACAGATTTTTCAGTGTATAAGCTTTATATATAAGTATATATATAAAATAAGAATAAGAATATATCTGTATATGTATGTCTATATCTATGTCTGTATCTGTATCTATATCTATCTATCTATCTATCTACCTGTCTAACTCCTAGGAGTTAGCTGATTTGCAAAAGACCATGGGCTAATTATGATTATTTGTATAAAGAGAAAAGATCTACTATATTGTGATGCATGGTATTTTGAATTCATAAATACACACACACACACACACACACACATATTTCCAATATAAAGGTTCTTATGAGGAAAGGAAAGTTAAAGGATTAAAAGAGAAGAGATTGTTGTGGTTTTTATACGCTGTTGAGTCAGACTTGACTCATAGCGACCACTCCTTGGGTTTCCGAGGCAGTATCACTACGGAAGTAGATTGCCCAACCTTCCTTCCAAGGAGTGGCTAGTGGGTTTGAACCACCAGCCTTCTGGTTAGCAATCAAGTATAGACAAAGGGGCTTAACATTTATCTGAGAGACTTCTGAGTCAGTTATTTGACATATGCATTTTATTTAGTACTCATGACAACTTTAGATGTTGGATATTAGCTTTAATTCATGTTAAAAAGACTGAGATTCTGAGGGTTAAATATCTTATCAACTAGAGAGCGACAACAGTCTTTAAGCCCATTTTATTATTTTACTTAATCTTTAGAACTTAAAATGTAGATTATACTTTATATTTGCTTACAGCTTTTCCATATTCTCACAATTCTTTACTACCCACCAATAATCCCTTTGAAGCATATTTATTGGGAATTTACTACTTAAAGACTCTACAGTATGTGCAGAAGGGAGATAAAGACCTTCTGTTTAGGGTACTTACCATCTGGTGCTGTTATTCAGTAAAGTATGGCAACATGTTATAAGAAAGGTATAAACCAAAAAAAAAAAAAGACAAACACACCACCATCGAGTCTGATCCGACTCATAATGACCCCTCCTTGGGTTTCCCAGTCAGTATCACTATGCAAGTAGATTGGCCAACTTTCCTTCTGGGGAGTGGCTGGTTGGTTTGAACTGCCAGCCTTCTGGTTATCAATCAAATGCCTTAGGCACTAAGCCACCAGAGCTCCCTAGGGGACACAGTAATTCAAAGGCAAGGATGTTTTCTCTTTATTCTTAAAGCTTCAGAAACGTTGATGTAAGCAATGGTCTTTTTGTTTCTTGTTTATGTCCCTGTCTCTGATGGATAGAGAGGGTATAGCTTGAGTCAATGAATAGAGGTCTGAAAGCACAGAGCATATCTAAAAAGCTTTGAATGCAATCTGACCAGTGTGTTCACAGTGTGAAAGACTGAATTGCGAAACAATTATGGGTAAATAAGCTGAGACCATATTCCAGAAGGCTTTGATGCCCTGGTAAATGTTTGTAACTTCTCAACTTTCTTCAGTTGTCTGTGGGGAGCCACAGAAAGTTGTTAAGAATTAGGAGTACCACATGATCAGAATTGTTCTGAAATCTTTCTCACTTCATAGTTGCACTAACATGACAAATTACTATATGTTGATGAGGATTTCTTTCCTCATCTGAAAAATATGGAATAAAAATTTCTTATAATCGTCACCTCAAAAAAAAAAAAGATAAATAAATAGTTAATTCCTATTCATAGGGTTCATTCCTAGTCATAAAGCAAAAACAAACAAACAAACAAACAAACAAACAAACAAAAAAAAAAAAACACGTCACTGCTGTCAAGTTGAATTCAACTCATACCGACTCCTTGGGTTTCTGAGGTGATATCTTAACTGAAGTAGATTCCCCAGTCTTCCTTCTGAGGAGTGGCTGATGCATTTGAACCACCAGCCTTCTTGTTAAAAAATGCCTTAGTCATAGTGACCCTGTATGAAAGAGTAGAACTGTCCAAAGGATTTCCAAGGCTGTAAACTTTGCTGAAGCAGACTGTCACATCTGTCTCCTGTGGAGCACTGGTGGGTTCCAAATGCCAACGTTTTGATTAGCAGATGAACACTTTAACCACTGGACTACCACCACAAGTCCTATTGGTCAGCTAATATCATAATTATTGTAGAAATAATACTTATAAAAGCCCTCTGGGAACTTACTCTCTTACAATAACAAGAATTCATTCTCATGTTCATGACTACATAGATGTATGTAGGGTATAAAGATGAGCTGTATATTGTCTGATCTGCCATGAGTTGGTGGAGCAGCTCTGCTTTAGGTTGCAGGTTGGATTCAGGTCTACTGTGTATGTGTTTTCTGTAGAGCCCAGACTAAAGGGGACAGTTGTCAGCAATGGGTTAAGATCCTTGGGAAGCATACTCTGAGATGGAGATGTGCATGCAGGATGTGTATTGGAAAGGGTTCTTGCAATTAATATCTGTGGACATGAGAAGGAAGGAGGATTGGACAGAAGGAAAAGTACAGCTTAATACTGTCACAACAAAGTCTACAGCTAATTTCCTTGTATGTGCTATAGTCAATGTAGGCACACCTACAAAGACACTAATGTCGATTCAGATTCTGAGTCCAATAGTCTTTGAAACATCTGCATATTATTCCACTCTCCAAAATGTACACTTTAAATATAAATGTCCATAGGTGTCTTACGAGGATTACTGTTAACGTTAGGCTCTATAGATTTAGTTTCTACTCATCGGGACCCTTTGTACAACAGAGTGAAACACTGCCTGATCTTGCAACATTCTAACAATCCTTGAGACCATTGTTGCAGCTACTGTGTCATTCCTTTTTGTTGAGAATTTTCCTCGTTTTTGCTGACTCTCTCCTTTACCAAACATGATGCCCATCTCCAGGACTGGTCACTTCTGATGACACGTCCAAAATACATGAGATGAAGTCTCCCCATCCTCCCTTCTAAGGAACATTCTAGCTGTACTTTTTCTGAGACAGATTTGTTTGTTCTTCTGGCAGTCCATAATCAATATTTTTTGCCAACACCATGATTCATATGCATCAAGTTTTCTTTGGTCTTCCTTATTCACTGTCCAGCTTTTGCATGAATATGAGGTGATTAAAAATACCATGGATTGGGTCAGACACACTTGAGTCCTAAATTTAACATCTTGGCTTTTTAACAATTTAAAGAGGTCCTTCACAGCAGATTCACCCAATGCAATATGTCATTTGATTTCTTAACCATTGCTTCTATGTGTGTTGATTGTGGATCCAAGTAAAACGTAATCTTTGACAAATTCAATCTTTTCCCCATTTATTATGATGTGCTTATTGGTCCAGTTTTGAGGAAGATTTTAGTTTTTTTTTTTTTTTTATTTATTTATTTATTTTTTTTGAGTTGTAATCCCTACTAAAAGCTGTAGGCTTTGATCTTTATTGATAAGTATTTCAAATCCTCTTTGCTTTCACCAAACAAAGTTGCACCATCTGCATATTGCTGATTATTAATGGATCTTCCTACAAGCCTGATGCCACATTTTTCTTCATATAGTCCAGCTTCTTGGATTATTTCCTGAGCATACAGATTGAACAACTATGTTAAAAGGATACAACCATCATGCACACTTTTGTTGATTTTAAACTACATGGTATTCCCTTTCTCTCTTCAAATAACTACCTTTTTGTCCATGGACAGGTTCCTTATGAGGAAACTAAAAACCAAAACCAAACTCACTGTCATCGAGTCAGATCCAACTCATAGTGACCCCCTCCTTGGGTTTCCAAAGCAGTATCACTATGGAAATAAATTGATTGCCCAATCATCCTTCTGAGGAGTGGCTGGTGGTTTTGAACCACCAACGTTCTGGTTAGCAGTCAAATGCCTTAGACACCACCAGGGGAAATTCTTACCATATTATTTTGCCACAGGATTGCAATTTCTTTTCTCCCTGGGACTTGGTAAGTTCAGTATTTGGGTTTTGGGTCCAAAATATGGTTCAGGTCTGGAATTACAGATAATGAATATGACAGTTTTGGGATGACAACTGTTACCAGCCTCCTAATCATTTATCCTTGATTGCTTCTGATTTCTTAAATAGAACTATAACCTTGATGAGTCCTCTCCCTCTAATGATACATTTGTTCTATAATTCTCAGTTAATCAGGCCTCCTTGGTTGCCTCTCTGATCTTCTACTCATTTTGGTGATTGAATCCACCTTACTTCTGACAAGTAAACACTGCCATCTGGTCTATATTGTTTTGTGTTTCCTTTTATATCCATTTCTATGAGAAGTCCAGTTGGATAATTTCATTTCTACTTTTAGTCTTGGTCTACAGAAATGAGATTTCATTGAATATCTGAGTGATGCATGAGCCTTATTTACCAATACATTCCTTGTAGCTTTTGCAAGTAGTTTATCATTTGAGCCCTCCCATTGAATATTGTCTTCTGGTAGATTTTCTGTTGTTATATGATGTATCTACTCTGACATTTCTGATTTTTTTAGCCTGTTATTTAATTATTCTACCATTTACCCTGGCACTTCCCACATTTTTACCTTAGTGTGATCCACACACAGTTCCTAAGGCATTTGACTGTTAACCAAAGGTTGGCGGTTCAAACTCACAAGTAACTCCACAGAAGAAAGTTCTGAGTAATCTGCTTCAGTAAAGATTTACTGCCCTGGAAACCCATTGGGGGTCACTACAAGTCAAAATCTACTCTCTGGCAGTGAGTTGTTTCTGACTTAGTGTGATCCAAGATACTTGGGTTGTTCAAATGCTTCATGCTTGGCTATTAACCTAAAGTTGGAAATTTGAACTCAGCCAGTGGTGTTGTGAAAGAAAGGTTTGGTGATCTGCTTCCACAGAGATTAAAGCCAAGAATATTTTATGAAGCAATTATACTCTGTAACAGATGGAATTAACATGAGTTGGAATGCATTTAATGGCAATGGGTTTATTTATTTATTTATTTTTGGTTAGTGTGTTCCAATGATTTTTTCATACTTTTTAGAGTCATCTTGCAATGTGCCTGAAACATCTCTTAATGTCCTTACCAGGATATCAAGTTCTTTATTCTGAGAGAGTACTCCCAAATCATTCTCTCTTTTATGCAAGGGTATATGCAACATCCATGGATCCAACTCTCTAAGAATCTAGGCCCATGTATACTCTCTTCTCTCTTGTTGGAACATGTTGACTAGGTCTTTTTAGTTCTCTCTGAGCATAGTTTCTTTCTTATCTTTCTTTGCAGCCCAGTTTCTCCAGATGGGTTATGTTTTGATTTAACATTTGTGATTGGCCTATTGGCAAGAAGATGAAGAGTGTCTTAAAGTAGGGGATGATGTATGTTGTTTTCTAGGGGAGAAGCCTCTGAGTTATCTTCAATTAATGAAGTATGTGTGTGGGGGGAAGGGTGAGTAATAGTCCTTAATAATGAGGTTTGGGGTATTTCTGCAGTCTCCTATGATTCATGAGAAGTTGGGGTTTCATGATTTTCAGATGAACCAACCTAGAGGTTCTTATCTCATTTTTCAAGGTTTAATTCTTTCCCAATTATCGCCTTGATCTTGGATTAACAGACTTGCATTGGTTGGAAATTTAGGTTTTAACCCATGCTTTTCTACTCTTAACATTAATTCCCAAGCTTTGTCAGTCTTCTCTGAAGTTACAAATATTTTGGCTTCACTCTTAGTGTTTATCTATTAATAACTCAGCTTTTTTTTAGCTTCTCTCTAAAGCATAAATTGAGCTTAGCAATAAACATTCAACTCCATTGTCATTGTTGCCATCGTTAGATGCCATCAAGTCAGTTCTGTCTAATAGTGACCCTATGCAAAACAGAACAAAACACTCTCTAGTTCTGCACCATCTTCACAATTGTTGCTACACTTGAGCCTATTTTAGCCACAGTATCCATCCATCTCCTTAAGATCCTTTCTCTTTTTTTTGCTGATCCTCTGCTTTACCAAGCATGATGTGATTCTCCAGGGCCTGGTCCCTCTTGAGAGCATGTTCAAAGTACATGAGACAAAGGTTCATCATCCTTTCTTCTAAAACAACATTCTGGCTGTACTTCTTCCAAGGCAGATTCTTTCAGTCTTCTGCCAGTCCATTCAGTATTCTTCTCCAACACCATACTTCAAATGCATTGATTCCTCTTCAGTCTTCCCAACTTTCATTGCCCAACTTTCACATGCATGTGAGGGGATTGAAAATACCATGGCTTGAATCAAGCCTTTTAGTCCTCAAAGTGTCATCTTTAATTTAATACTTTAAGAGGTCTGTTGCAGCACATTTGTCCATTGTCATTGAAGTTACTATTATGTGATATTCCTCAAAAAAATGATACATTGATCCAGCTAATGTATTTTCTTCCACTGTTATACTATACCTGTTCACCACTAGAGAAAACTTTAATAACTTCACTGTTACCAAGTGACAGAGGCATTCTGAGATCTAGCTACTATCAGTGATGGAGTTCACAGCTCCAAAATTCCATTTTAGTTTTTCCAGCATGCTGTCACGGTTTGGGTTTTCTTGCAAGCATTCTTTAAGATGGAAGTTAGAGGGCAGGAAGAGAAGTAAGCTAGTGTAGCTCTCCCAAAGACCTCAGATGATTCTGTGGGAAGTCTGGACCTTTAGAGCTATAATAGCCCATGTTAGAGTTCTGGAAATGGGCCTTTACACACCTATACTGATCAATCATTGAATATGTGCAGACTCAGAAAAGAAGCATGACCTTGAGCAAGATAATTGGTTTGGTTGAGACAATCTATAAAGAGAGTGGACAGCTTAGGTCCAACTTCTGGAAGTACTCCCAGTACCTAGGGAAGGAATGCTTTATTTTTGTTGTGATACCTCACAACACATCATGACATCTACCACCATTACTGTCTCCACTTCTTTAATTATAGTTCAGAATTCACCCCAGTGCTCTCTGATTTTTCTAATCCTCACTCTACTATTACAGCTATAGAAAAGGTGACTAATGACTTCCTTATGTCTGCTCTCACCAATATACATTGTCTGGATTGTGTCCTTGGACTTAAGTCATGACAGTTATCTTTTGTTTCCTAGGTAACAGACTTTATGAGTAAACCAAAAAGCCTGCATC
>NW_006921763.1:6998946-7004280 GCF_000298275.1 Orycteropus afer afer
GGGCAGTGTTTCGTTCTGCTGTGCATGGGGTCACTATGAGTTGGAAACGACTCGACGGCACTTAACAACAATAAAACAAGATCCATCTGACATCAGCAATGATATCCTTCATTCCATGTCCTCTTCTGAATCTAGCTTGCATTTCTGGAAGTTCCTTGTCAATATATTTCTGAAACCATTTTGTTTTTTTAATTATCTTCAGCAATATTTCACTTGTATGTGATAATAATTACATTCTGTTGGATCACTTTCCTTTGGGATTGACACACATATCAATGTCTTCCTGCCAGTTGGCCAAATTTCTTGAAATAAATAAGAGCCTCCAGCACTACATCCATTGAAACATCTCAATGAGTATTCTGTTAATTCCTGAAGGCTTGATTTCTTTGCCAGTTCCTTCAGTGCAGCTTGGACTTATTCTTCAATATCATTGGTTCTTGACCACGTGCTACCTCCTGAAATAGTTGGACATCCACCAATTCTTTTTGATACAGTGACTGTGTATTCTTTCCATCTTTGATTGATGCTTCCTCCATCACTCAATATTTTGCCCATAGAATCCTTAAATATTGCAACTCAAGGGTTGGATTTATTCTTCAGTTCTTTCAGTTTGAGAAATGCGCTTCCTTTTTGGTTTTCTAACTTCAGGATTTTGCACTATATACTTTACTCTGTCTTCTTGAGCTGCCTTTTGAAATCTTCTGTTCAGTCCTTATATTTCAACATTTTTTTTCTTTGCTTTAGCTACTTTCCATTCAAGAACAATTTTCAGAGTCTCTTCTGACATGCATTTTTGTCTTTTCTTCCTTTCCTGTATTTTTAATGACCATTTACTTTCTTCATGTATGATGTTCTTGATGTCATCCTACAACTTGTCTGGTTTTTGCTCATTGGTGTTCAGTGTGTCAAATGTATTCTTCAAATGGTTTCTAAATTCAGATGGAATATAATCAGGGAAGTATTTTGGCTCATGGACTTATTCAAATTTTCTTTAACTTCAACTTGAACTTACATATGAACAGTTGATAATCTGTTCCACAGTCAGCTCTTGGCCTTTTTAGACTGATTAAATTGAGCTTCGCTATCACCTCTCTGTGAAGATGTAGTCATTCTGATTTCTCTGTGTTCCATCTTGCAAAGTCCATGTGCATAGCTACAGTTTATGTTATTTTAAAAAGGTATTTACATGGAATAGATCATTTGTCTTGCAAAATTCTATCACAAGATCCCTGGCATCATTTCTATTATCAGGGCCATATTTTCCAACTATTGATGATTCTTCTTTGTTTCCAACTTTCAAATTCCAGTCACCAATAAATATCAATACATCTTGATTGCATGTTTGGTCCATTTCAGACTGAAGAAGTTGATAAAAATCTTCAATTTCTTCATCTTGACTTTAGTAGTTGGTGTCTAAATTGAATAATAATAATATTAATTGGTCTTCCTTGTGGGTGTATGGATATTTTTGCATCACTGACAGCATTGTACTTCAGGATAGATCTTGAGATGTTCTTTTTGACAATGAATGCTATCTCATTCCTCTTCAATTTGTTATTCCCAGCATAATAAATTGTATGATTGTCTGATTCGAAATGGCCAATAATAGTCCATTTTAGCTCACTAATGCATAGGATATTGATCTTTATGCCTTTCATTTCATATTTAAGGAGTTCTAGTGGCATAATGCCTAAGGCATTTGACTGCTAACCAGAAGGTTGGCAATTCAAACCCACCAGCCACTCCACAGAAGGAAGACTGGGCAATCTACTTCTAAAAAGGTTTATAACCTTGGAAACTCAAAGGGGTTCACTATGAGTCAGAATCGACTTGATGGCAGTGAGTTTGGTTTGGGGTTTATTTCATTTTTGACTATTTCCAATTTTCTTAGATTCATATGTTGTAGATTCCATGTTCTGATTATTATTGGATGTTTGCAGTTGGTGTTTTTTGTTTGTTTGTTTCTCCTCCCATTGTGAGTCATGCCCCATTAGCAAATGAAGTTCCTGAAAGTTTTATTCTATCCACTTCATTAAGGTCAACTCTATTACGAGGAGGAGGCTCTTCCCCACTCATATTTTGGAGCAATTTCCAACCTGAGGGGCTCATCTTCTGGTATTATATCAGAGTATATATTCCGGCTATTCATAAAGTTTTCCAGTATATATCAGAGTGTTTCACTGCTATTCATAAATTTTTCAGCAGCCAGTTTTTTTCAGAAATGGATGGCTCCATTCTTCTTCCAAGTCTGTCTTTGTCTGGAAGCTCTCTGAAACCTGTCTACCATGGGTGACCCTGCTGATTTTTGATATATTGTTGTCATACCCTCCAGCTTCACAGCAACATGCAGGCTACCACAGAATGACAAACTAACAGACAAGTGCTAGGGAAGAACTCTTAGCCTCCACAATATCAGGATATGAGGAGTTTCATAAAAGTGCATTTTCCAGAGAAGTGGAATTTATCTCTGATAAAAATAAATAAATAAATAAATAAACAAATAAATAAAATAACTTAGCAAAGAAAACAATTTTAAGTAGATCTATTTCTTCAATTCATTCTTCACAATGAGTAATTCATTAATAAAAATGTAATCATATGTGAATAAATTCAGAAAGATGTTTACTTATGTTTTATTATGCAAAAACATAAGATTGTGTGTATCATAACAGTTCATGGATAATATTGAGAAGAATGAGAATTCCAGAATTTGATTGTACTCATGAGGAACCTGTACATAGATCCAGAGGCTGTCATTCAAACATAACAGGGGAATACTGCATGGTTCAAAATCAAGAAGGGAGTGTGTCATGGTTGAATTCTTTCATCATACTTACTTAACTTTTATGCTGAGCAAATAACACAAGAAGCTGGATTATATGAAGAAGAATGTGGCATCAGGATTGGAGGAAGACTCATTAACAACATGCAAAATGCAGATGGCACAACTTTGCTCGCTGAAAATGAGGATGACTTGAAGCCCTTACTGATGAAGATAAAGACTACAATCTGCAGTATGGATTACACCTCAATAAAGAAAAAACAAAAATCCTCAAAACTGATCCAATAAACAGCTTCACAGTGGATGGAGAAAATTTTGAATTGTCAAGGATTTCATATTACTTGGTTCTACAATCAACAGCAATGGAAGCAGCAGTTAAGACATCAGATGACATATTGTATTGGGAAAATCTGCTGCAAATGACCTCTTTCAAGTGAAGAAGAGCAAAGATGTCTCCTTGAACACTGAGGTATGCCTAACCCAAGCTGTGGTATTTTCAATTGCCTCTTATGCATGTGAGAGCTGCACAATGAATAAGGAAGACTAAAGAGGAATTGATGCTTTTGAGCTGTGGTGTTGGAGAAAAATGCTAAGAGTACCACGGTCTGCTAAAAGGACTAATAAATCTGTCCTGGAAGAAATGCAGATGGAATGCTCCTTGGAAACGAGAATGGCCAGATTTCATCTCACCTACTTTGGTCATGTTGTCAGAAGGAACCATTCCCTGGAGGAGGATATCATGCTTCGTAAAGTGGAGGGTCAAAGAAGAAGGGGAAGGCCCTCAATGAGATGAATTGGAATAATGGCTGCAACTATGAGCTCAAGTATAGCAAGGATCATGAGGTTGGCACAGAACCAGGCAATGTTTCATTCTGCTGTGCATAGGGTCTCTACAAGTCAGAGACTATTTGACGGCACCTCACAACAATATGAATGAGTTAGTGGCATCTTTATCAATGCCACCCTGTGAACATGGTTCTAATACACTGTCTAAGGGTACAATAGACAACTGAAATATAAGCGCTTCTAGTTCTGGTAACAATTGCTATCAAGTTGATTCTGACTTACGGAAACCTTATATGTGTCAAAGTAGAACTGTGCTCCATAGAGTTGTCAACTGCTGATTTTTTAGAAGATTGCCAGGCCTTTCTTCTGAGGTTCCTCTAGGTGAACTCAAATCCCATCTTTAAAGTTAGCAGCCTCCGCTGAAAATCATTTGCACCACTTTTCCACAAATAACTTCAACCTATTTGATCCACTCTTTTATTTTATTTTCCAACGCTGTCCATATGTTCAGCCTTCTTTTGTTTAGAAGTGAGGAAATAAACATCAAGGAAGTGACTCACTGAAATCATGAAATGCTTTAGTGTTTATACTGGGGTTGTTGTTGTTGTTGCCATTATACGCCGTGGAGTTGGCCCTGACTCATAGCGACCCCTCCTTGGGTTTCTGAGGTGGTATCATTATGGAAGTAGATTGCCTAACCTTCCTTCCGAGGAGTGGCTGGTGGGTTTGAACCGTCATCCTTCTCGTTAGCAGTCAAGTGCCTTAGGCACTATGCTACCAGAGCTCAAATATTGGGGTTAGAGTCCAGTTTTTTTATTTTTAGTTTTTAAAGTTTGTATCCAGTTTTCACTTCATAAATCTTAATATTTATTAGATATCTCCTGCAGGAGACTTCTTCCTTGGCTTCAGTTTTTTTTTCCTCCCTTATAAATAAGCTTTCTATATGCTGAGGTCACTGGGTTGTCTAAACAGTTTCCTCTCAGCTACTAATCTAAAGGTCAGCAGTTCATATCCACCTAGTGGAACTGCAGAAGAAAGACCTGGCTATTTTCAGTATGTTTGGTGACTCCTACTGTCTGGAGAGAATCTCTTCATTTTCCAATAAGGATGCTCATCTACTCACCAGGCCAGTATGAAGTTTGAAGGTTTTACTGGATTGGTTTTATTGCTAAGGGCAATAAAGAATTAATAGGTATTTAAAGACAGTCCAAAGAGGATCACATAGCCCAGGTCAATTTCTGTAATGTCAAATTCCCAGGAAGCAGTCATTAATTATTGCCTAGAACTGTTGGCTTTACCTCCAAGAGGACACAAGCACCCAGCATCTCCCTTGCCTCAATCATTGACTAATAAGAAGGGCCTTACCAGACTAAGTTGTTGAAGGAATAAGTGTGCCATTTCTGCAGTGACATTTTCTATTTTCTCCTTTTATTCTTAGTAATACATGGTAGCACATATTTTCTTGTCAATAATAAATAATTAATATGATGTTTCATATTATTCAAAACTTATCTGTGAGAGAATGACACGACTCTGTCTCCTGGAATTCTAATAATTGTTGCTCTTAATATATCTCATTATGATAATCAAGTTAAATATTTATGTAAGACACTTTTTTTTTTTTTTAACCAAACATAGATACACAGAAAACCACAGTAAGCCTTTGAAGAAGTATTCTCTTGATGGATTACAACTTAATAATGTATAGTAAGGAGTATTTGTAAAAGTCACTTAAGTATTTAGAAGTCTGTAGCTCTGGTAGCATA
>NW_006921763.1:7004380-7008097 GCF_000298275.1 Orycteropus afer afer
ACACTATGCATAATTTGGTTTTAGTTTTACCAAATTTTATTGCAGTGTTTTGTATATGTGTCTGTTTCCTATTAAGCAGTAGAGTACAAAAACAATGATATTTATACTCCCAGCAAGTAGTATAATTTCTAGTATATATTATGCTAGTATTCTTCTCCCTTCATTTTCTGGTCATGGTAGACCACAGGGAAAGATCTCAAGATGTGACGCCAATGGAAACACTTTCAGTAGTCCAAACAACAAATTATATGACTAAAGTAAGAAGTGATAGTAGTGATAGAAAAAGAATAGATAAGAACAATACCACAGGATTGATTTGACAGGACTTGATAATTGATTTTCTGTGATGGTTTAGAGAATAACATTGGAAACAATAATAATTTCAAGATTCAAAGAAGACAGAAAGACAGGTTTTGGAATAAAAGACAATAAGTACTTAATTTTGATCACTTGACATAAATGTGTTTTGGGAAAAATATGGAAAATATCTGGATATCTACTGGAAATATGTGACTGGGCATCAAAAGTTGGAAAGAATAGGGTTAGAAACATAACCTGAGAAGTTATCAGAATAATGCTTACAATGGAATGCACTGGAATTGCCTATAACAAAACAGAGAAGAAACCATGATTGAACCTTGGACAACATATGCATTTGGGGATCTAGGAAGAAGAGGACACCTAAAAGGAAAGGATGAAGGAGTGAGAGTAAAACAAACACAATTTGTGCCACATAGGCCATTATCAGAAAATATTGTAAGAAAGATGAAGCAGAACTCGTAGCAATGTTGCAGAAACACTAAAGAGAATGAAAAGGGAGAAAAAAGGAACAATGATCTTAGCAACTATTTATTAGTATTTCATTAACAAATATTTAGTGAGTGTCTACTTTGTTCTAGACGTTGTGATGGGTGTCTGGAGATACAGTAATTAACATGATTGATATAGTTTTTGTTCTACAGAAATGAAAACATCACTGAGAAAACAGTTTAATTAAAGTGGTGGGAGTTAAAAGGCCGTAATTATTCTCCCAGACACCTCTGTAAACTAGATATGGCAAATATTTTCCCTAGCTCTTCTCATCTAAATGTCATTACCTCCTTTCTCTTTAAAAACAATGCCAGACAGTATTTCCTTATTTTACAAATGATGTAAGAAGCACAGAGAAATTAGGAGTCTCACTAAAATCATAAAGTGAGTTAGAGACAAAGCTAGAAAAATATTTTTGTTCCATCTGTTCTTTGTTTTGTGATTTCTCTATAGAAATACAAATATTTAGTGAATTTGATTCAATTACTTAGAACTTGAGAATAAAGGCCTAATTTTACTTATCAGAATATCATCGTTTCTTTATTTTGGTTACATATTGTTTTTGCCCTTTAGTGTTGCTCTAACAGAAATACTACTGGTGGATGGCTTTAACAAATAGAGATTTATTCTCTCACATATTAGGAGGCTAGACATTCAAGTTCAAAGTGTCAGCTCTAGCAGCTGGGTAAAAGCCCCTTGACTTGGGCTTCAGCTCTATCTCTTATTCCTGACCCATTGAAGCTGGAGGCTTCTCTTGATTCAGATAGTTGATGGCTGCTGAGGCTGATAAACCCAAAGTCAATGGTAAAATGGCACAGTCCCAAAATTATCAAGCAACACAGTAGGCTACTAGTTCAAGCCAAGAAACAGTATCAAGATTGGTAGGCCACTGAGATGGAGAGATGGCCAAATGTAGGATCCAGATGTGCCAATAATCTTGAGACATTTCTCAACACCTCTTCTTGTATACTGGAAGCAGACCATATCCTTAAGTCAGCTATTCAACTGCTCACAGTAGATTGCACCATGGAGTTGATTACCAGTCTCATCATGGGGAAATACTACATCCAGCTACTCAGGCACTCAAAACCAGGCCCAGCCAAATTGACACATAACCTTAACTACCATACATATTAAACATTAAAAAATAAAAAAGCAACCATCCAACTCTTTATTTAACCACTATATTGATTATTGAGGAGGTTTGGTGGTGGTGTGGGTAAGGCATTTGATTGCCAACCAGTTCAGTGGTTCAAATCTGCCAGCCACTCCACAAAAGGAAGATGGGGCAATCGACTTCCATAAAGACTTACAGCCTTGGGAACACAAAGGGAGTTGCTGTGAGTCAGAATCGACTCTATAGCAATGAGTTTGGTTTGATTTTTGTTTATATTTATTTACCCAGCATGTATCTGAATGTTCACTTTGTACCAGCCACTGTACTAGGTAATAAGACTCAGAGACAAGCAAAGTAAAATAGTCCCTGAACTCATGGAGCATACAGTGAGTAGGAGAGAAAAGGAACACATAAATACTTACACAAATCAAAGAAACTTCGCTAAGACTTATGATGGAAAAATAGAGATTACTAGTGTTAGTATTTTATGTCTACCAATGAATTTCTGGGTGGTAAGAAATACAAAGAGGAATAAGTCCCAAAATTTGCTCTGGAGGAGCTCCTTGTTGTGGTGGTTAGGTGCCATCCAGTCTAAGACTCATTGTGACCCTATGTACAACAGAACAAAACACTGCTGGGTTCTCAGCCTTACAACCCCTGTTATGCTTCAGCCCAACATTGCAGCCACTGTATAAATCCATCTTATTGAGGTTCTTTCCTTTCTTTGCTGACCCACCACTTACCAAGCATGATATCCTTTTCCAGGGAATGGCCCTTTCTGACACGATGACCAAAATATGTAAGACAAAAATCTGGCCATTCTTGCTTCCAAGGAGCATTCCAGCTGTGCTTTTCCAGGACAGATTTGTTAATTCTTCTGGCAGTCCTTGATATTTTCAGTATTCTTCCCCAACACCACAATGCAAAGGCAGCAACTCTTCTTTGGTCTTCCTTATTCATTGTCCAGCTTTCACTTATGTATGAGGCGATTGAAAATACCACGGCTTCAGTCAGGCACACCTCAATCTTCAATTGACATCTTTGCTCCTTAACACTTTAAAGAGGTCTTTTGCTGCAGATTTTCCTACTACAATATAATGTCTGAATTCTTGACTGCTACTTCCATGAGAGTTGACTGTGGATACAAATAAAATGAAATCTCTGACAATTTCAATCCATTCTCCATTTATTGGACATGCTGCTTATTGGTCCAGTTGTGAGGATGTTCATTTTCTTTATGTTGAGGTATAATCCATATCAAGCACTGTAGTGATCTTCATCAGTAAGTGCTTCAAGTCATCTTCATTTCCATAATAAAATGCCTCAGGTTACTAATAGTTCTTCCACTTATCTTGAGGCTGTGTTCTTCTTCATGTTGTCCACATTCTTTGATGATTTGTGCAGTACAGACTGAACAAGTCATGAAACTTATCCCAACATGAAAGGATACAATTCTGACATACACTCTTTCTGATAGTCAACCATGCAGCATCCCTTGTTCTGTTTGGACAGTCTCTTGGTGTATGTACAGGTTCCTCGTGAACATATTTATGTTCTGGAATTCCTATTCTTTGCAATGTTGTCCACAATTTGTTATGATCCACACAGTAGAATGCCTTTGAATAGTCAATAAAACAGGGGTAGACATATTTCTGGTATTCATTTCTTTCAGCTAAGATCCATCTTATGAATAGCAAAGAAACACTGTTTGGTACATTACTGCGCACCTGTAGGAATAGTCCGTTTAGGCTAAAAGTCTCTCAAAATAGGACTGGGAAAGAGCTGCAACA
>NW_006921763.1:7012342-7015458 GCF_000298275.1 Orycteropus afer afer
CACCTTGGAAACTCAAGGAGAGGGGTCACTATGAGTCAGGACTGACTCCACAGCAGTGAGTGTCTGTATTTGTTTGTGTTTATTTATTATGATTGGCACTCTTAACATGGTTGTTGTTTTTAGGGACTACAAAGTCAATTGTGACTCATACATACCCTGCGTACAGCAGAACAAAATACTGCCCAGTCCTGTTCCATCCTCATAATCTTTGCTGTTTGAGCTGACTGTTGCCATCACTGTGACTGTCCATCTCAATGAGTCTTTCTCTTTTATGTTCATTCTGCACTTTGCCAAGCATGATGTCCTTTCTCCAGGCAATGGTCTCTCCATCCTCACATCTAAGGACTATTTTGGTTACACTTCTTCCAAGATAGCTTTTTTTTTATTCTTCTGGCAGTCCACAGTGTATTCAATATTTTTTGCTAACACTTTAATTCAAAAGCATTGATTCTTCTTCAGTCTTCCTTATGCATTGCCCAGCTTTCATATACATGTGAGGTAATTGAAAATATTATGGCTTGGGTTAGGCAAACCTTAGTCCTCAAAGAGACATCTTTGGCTTTCAACACTTTAAAGAGGCCTTTTGCAACAAGTTTTCCCAAGGCAATATGTCTTTTGATTTCCTGACTGCTGCTTCCATAGGTGTTGATTCTGGATTGAAGTTAAATGAAATCCTTGACAAATTCAATCCTATTCAAATAGATGTTGTCTAGCTGCTTTAGAACAGAAAACTCACACTTATAGAAGCTGGCAAGCCCAAAATTCTTGGATCAAATGTCAAGCTAGAGGCTTTTTCTGACTCACAATTGCAGGGGCTGAGGAGCTCAAGGTTGGCAGGCAGTATATTGACTGTTGACTCCAATGCATGACAAATCCAAGGAAGATAATACAACAACAAAATGACAAAAAAGGAAGATAATACAAGAACAAAATGACATAATAAATGAAAAAAATAGAAATGATACAAAATCTACAGATAGAATTGAATCAATGAAAGACAGAATAAATGAGATTGATGACAAATACCTGAATACTTCTTTGGAAAGTGATCAGTCACAAAAAAAGATCAAAGCAGAATGAAGAAAGCCTAAGGTTCATGTGGGACACCATCAAAAGGAATAACTATGTAATCAGAATTCCAGAACAAGAAAAGAAAAAGTAAACCACTGTGAAAATTGTCCAAGATTTGTTGGAAGAGAACTCCCTTGATATGATGAAAGATGGGAATATATCCATTCAGGAAGTCCAATGAACCCCAAATAGGATTGACTCCAAAAGAAAATCACCAAGACATATTATCATCAAACTCATCAAAACCAAAGCCAAAGAAAGAATCTTGAAACCAGCACTGAAAAAATGAAAAATTACCTACAAAGGACAACCAGTAAGAATAAGCTCTGATTTCTCAGCAGAAATCATGCAAGAGAGAAGACAATGGGATGGTATATATAAAACCATGAAAGAGAAAAATTTCCAACCAAGAATTATATACCCAGCAAAATTGTCCCTCACATATGATGGCAAAATTAAGAGATTTCCAAGTAAGCAGGAATTAAGGGAATTCGTTAAAACCAGACCAACCTTACAGGAGATACTATAGGGAGTCCTTTGAACAAAAAACCAATAATAGCAAACAACAATGGATCATTAATACACAAGATGACATAACTCATAAACCAACAGAGCTATGGATGAATCCAAAGTAGTATAACTCTACAAGATTGTAAACAGGGAACCAGAGACATCAATTGGCAAATGAAGATAACTAAAAACCAAAAAGAAGGAAAATACTGTGTAATTACAGAACTTTTAAATGGTGAGGAAGTCAAGAGAGTTGTAAGATAGAATGGATTGTTCTAAACTTGGGGAGAAAATTATAAATCACAAGGTAACTTGAAAAAAAGAGATTAATCTTCACATCACAATAAAAGAAGGGCAAGCACAAATATTTAGCAAATACTAAAACAATACCAAAAATGGAAATGATAATATAAGGCATAAACACAATGATCTCAGCACAGAAAATTATATGGAACAAAGAAACAAAGAATACCACGAAAAAACACATAACAAAATGACAGCAACCAATTCATACTTATGGATAATTACACTGGATGTTAATGGATTAAATGCACCACTCAAGAGATGGAGAGTTGCAGACTGGATAAGAAAACATAACCCATCAATATGCTATCTACAAGAGACACATCTTAGAGACAAAGGCAAAAATAGATTAAAAATCAATGGTTGGAAAAAAGATATACTGAGCAAATGGCAAACAAAAAAGAGCAGGAGTGGCAATATTAATTTCTGATCAAATTGACTGTAAGACAAAAACATCATAAGAAACAAGGAAGGACATTATATAATGATTAAAAGATCGACTGGACAAAAAGATATACCATAATAAATAGCTATGGACCCAATGAAAGAGCCCCAAAATACAAAGATCAGACTTTAAAAGAGTTGAAAATACAAATGGATGACTCCACAGTTATAGTGGGACACTTTAATACATCACTTTCAATCACTGATAGAACAACTTGAGAGAAACTCAACAAAGACTCAGAAGAGCTGAACAATAAAATCCACCAATTTGACCTTATAGACATCTACAAAGCACTTCACCCAACAACAGCACAATATACTTTCTTCTCCATTGCACATGGAACATTTTCCATGATAGACCATATGTTAGGCCATAAAACAAGCCTTCATAAATTTGTCCAAAAAGAGCTTCACAGTGGATGGATAAAAGATTGAAGTCAAGGATTTCATATTACTTGGCTCTACAATCAACACCAATGAAAGAACAGTCAAGACATCAGATGATGTATTTCAATGGGCAAATCTGCTGCAAAGGACCTCTTTCAAGTGATGGAGAGGAAAGATGTCTCCTTGAAATCTAAGGTGCACTTAACCCAAGCCATGGCATTTTTAAATAGCCTCTTATGCATGTGAAAGCTGGACAGTGAATAAGGAAGACCAAATAAGAGTCTATGCTTTGAGCTGTCAAGTTGGAGAAGAATGCCAAGAGTATTATGGTCTGCTAAAAGACCTAACAAATCTGTCCTGGAGGAAGTGCATCAATAATGTTCCTTGGAACTGAGAATGGA
>NW_006921763.1:7030761-7038780 GCF_000298275.1 Orycteropus afer afer
AAATTCAACCAGGCACAGGGAAAAGAAAAAACGCTGAAAACTAGGACCTGAGAGGGTAAGATTAAGAATAATAATACAAACGCCAAAAGTATAAATAATATTAGTTGTCTTAAAACAGACAAATACAAGTAAACTAATCACCAGAAAAATGAAAGTGAAAAAGAAAAAATAAAAATAAAAAAAGAGAAAAAAAATATATCGGTGGAGGACAGAGTAGGGCACCCAGGCTCTGTCTCAGCACACAGACTGTGATGGAGTTCCTGTGATCCCAGAAGGTAGGTGGGAGTGGGGGATTGCCACAGCTCTGTTCACCAAGCAAGTGTGGAATATAAGAGTAACAAGTAGAGTGTCGTACCTTTTCAGTCTTGCAGGTCCCGAGTGTCCTTGGGGTTGCTGGAAAGCAGAACTTGTTCTGAAACCCCAGGAGTCTGTGAGATCACTGTCTCTTTAAATATCCAAAATAGTCAAGCTGCTCTTTAAACCTTCAAAATGGCGGCACCTCTGGACTGGCAAAAGTCCACAGCTCAGCCCACCTTTCTCTTCACCTTCTCCGTTTATTCCCCAGCAACTGTGCACAGTCCTCCATGCAGTCCCTGGCTAGCAGGGTGATTTTTAGGTTAATTCTTAGGTCCTACCACCACTCAGGAATCTCCAAGCTATCTGTGCTGTCAGGATTGCTCAGGATTGCTGCCAGACTGCAGCTCTGTCTGTCTCCTTTTTTGGTATGTTCATGCAAATTCTTCTGCTAGTTGGGGTTTAGTCCACTTCTATATCCTTCTCTTCAAGGCCCAGGGGTCCAGGATTATCTTCAATGTCTGTGTTAATTGGTTTCCCTTTTCTTTGTTGAAGAGGGTCTGTGCAGTCTTTCTGTGCAGTCTGCCATCTTGCTGGATCCCTGTAGTCAATTCTTGGCCACAGCCAGCTACCCAGTGGGAGTGAATAGTTGGACCTGTGGGCTTTGGACTATAGTCACAGGGGACATCAAGCTCAACTAGCATAACATACTACACAAAAACATTCTTCTTTGTCCTACTTTGGCAAGTGATAACTGGTATCTTAAAAGCTTGCAAACAGCTATGTAAATACAATGAAGTGCCTCTCCTCATCCAAAGCAAAGAATAATGAAGAAAACTGAAGATGCATGGAAACAATTAGTCCAAGGAACTGCTACACCATGTGATACTGAGCCTATACTACCATGAGACAAGAAGAACTAGATGATGCCCTGCCAGCACTGTCAACCACTTGGAGGGGGGGATTTATGTAGGAGATCCTGGACAGAGAGGGAGATCAATGTGGAACAAAACTCAAAATCATTTGGAAAAAAAAAAAAAAAAAAGGGGGGGACCAGTTTTGCTGGTCTGATAGAGCCTGATGGAACCTCTAGGACTATGGTCCCTAGCTACCCTTCAGGTCTGGAATTGAATCCATTCCTCTGGCTTCCAGATCAACAAAAAACAGGCATATAAGCTGAACATTTACATTAGGTAGATACACTCCTTGAAGAGATCAATTATGGAAGAATAGAAGGGCTGTATATACACAAGGAGACAGCTCAGGGGGCAGGAGTGCATAGGAGAGAAGGACAAAGGGAAGAGGTAACTATGGGGAGAAAGTGGGAGGGGAGCTGTTGCATTGTGGGAAATTGCTATCAATGTCATGAGACAAAGTGTATGTGAATTGCTGTCTGGAAAGTGAATTTGCTCTGTAAACTTTCACCTAAATAACAATAAAAATAATAATAAAAAAAAAAGTATTCCTAAATTGAAGAAGTTATTGCATCTACCCCCACCCCCCAACACACACACATATCTAAAAAGGAAGGTTAATGCCTGATTGACCTTTTTGGATTTTGGAGACAGCATATCCCTCATGTGAGTTTGCTCTCTATCCTATTTATCACATGATTCAAAAATCTACTAGTTTTGAGGGGGGCCTAGAACAAGAGAAAATTCTGCAACAGATTTAGGTTGCTGTGCAAGCCACCTTCCACTTGGGCCATTGGATGTCATTGATCCAATGGTGCTTGAAGCATTGGTGGTAAATAGATATGCTGTTTGGAGTGTTTGGCTGGCACCTATTAATGAAGCACAGACCTTTATGATTTTAGAGCAAAGCCCTGTGAACCTTTGCAGATAAATACTCCCCTTTTGAGAAACATCTTTTGGTTTGTTACTGGACCTTAGTAGATACCGAATACCTAACCATGCACCATCAAGTCATCATGAGGCCTGAACTGCTCATCACGAACTGAGTGTTATCTGATCCACAGTCATAAAGTTGAACATGCACAGTAGCATTCCCTCATTAAATGGAAGTAACATGTATGAGATCGGGTAAAGCAGGACCTGAAGGCACAAGAAAATTGAATGATGAAGTATCCAAAATGCTCATGTTTTCACCTCCTGTCACTTTAACCTTCTTTCTCCCAGTCAGCACCCATGATCTCATGTGGAGTTTCTTATGATCAGTTGACTGAGGAAGAAAAAATATGTGCCTGATTTACCAATGGTTTTGGGCATTAAGTAGGTACCAATCAAAAGTGTATAGTAGCAACATTGAAGCCCCTTTATGGGTCCTCCCAGAAAGACAATGGTGAGTGAAAATCATATCAGTAGATAGAACTTTAAGCAGTGCACATGCTTGGTGACTGCTTCAAAAAAGAAACTCTAGGATGTGAAATTGTATTTGATTCATGGGCTGTGGCCAATGGTTTGAATAGATGGTCAGGGACTTGGAAGGAACATGGTTGGAAATTTGGTGACAAGTAGGAAGAGGTATGTGGATAGCCCACTCTAAATATGGGTCAAAGAAGTGAAGACACTTGTGGCTCACCAAAGGGTGAGCTCAGCACTAGAGGATTTTAACAACTAATTGGCTAGTATGATGTCTTCTGTGGACACCAGTCATCTTCTTTCCCCAGCCATCCCTGTCATTGCACAATAGGCTTATGAAAAAAAGAGACTATGGTTATAGAGTGGGAGGTTATCTATGGGCTCAGCAACATGGATTTCCACTCACCAAGGCCAACTGGGCTACAGCTACAGCTCAGTGCCCAATCTGCAAACAGGAGAGATCAACTCTAAGTCCATAATATGGAAACATTCCTCAGGGCAACCAGCCAACAGCCTAATTCCAGGTTCATTTTATTGGACCACTTCCATCAAGGAAAGGGCTATATTTTGTTCTTACTGGAAAAGAAATTTATGTTAGATAAGGACTTGACTTTACTGCATGCAATTCTTCTGCCAAAACTACCATCCATGGACTCAGATAATCCCTTATGCACCATCATGGTCCCACACAGCATCACCTCAGATCAAGAGATTCAATTCACAGAAAATGTAGTGTGGTGGCAATGGGCCCAAGCTCATAGAATTCATTGGTCTTGCAGTGTTCCTCATCATCCTGAAGAAGTTGACTTGATAGAATGATGGAATGGCCTTCTAAAGATGCAATTACAGTGCCAGCAACAAGGTGGCAGGCAATACCTTGCAGGGTTGGGCCAATGTTCTCCTAGAGGCAGTATATGCTCTAAACCAGAATCCACTATATGGTGTTTTTGCCCAATAGCCAGGATCCACAGGTTTAAGAACAAAGGGGTAGAAATGGGAATGGCACCACTCACTATTAACTTTAATGACCTACTTGCAAAACTTTTGCATCCTATCCCTGTGATCTTATGCTCTGCGGGTGTAGAGGGGTTTTAATTTCAAAGGGGGAAATACTCCCTCCTAGAGACACAATTCTAATCTCACTGAACTGGAAGTAAGAATGGCACGCTGTCATTTTGGGCTCCTCTGGATTCATAGGCATCAGTGAGCTGATATGGACCAGTTTTGGCCATTTTGAATGAGATAACCATATGATTTACTATGATGGGAATGACAAATTGAAGAAGAATGGCATGGCATTCATCATCACAAAAGATGTTTCAAGATATGTCCTTAAATACAATGCTGTTATTGATAAGAAAATATCCATACATCTACAAGGAAGACCAGTTAATATGACTATTATTTAAATTTATGCACCAATCACCAAAGCCAAAGATGAGGAATTGAAGATTTTATCAACTTCTGCAGTCTGAATTTGACCAAACATGCAATCAAGAAGTGTTGCTTATCACTGGTGATTGGAATGCAAAAGTTGCAAACAAAGAGGAATCACTGGGAGTTGGGAAATTTGCTCTTGGTGACAGAAATAACACTGGAGATTGCATGGTAGAGTTTTGCAAGACCAATGACTTATTCATTGCAAATACATTTTTCAACAACACAAACAGTGGCTATACATGTGGACTTCACCAAATAAAGTACATAGGAATCAGATTGACTACATCTATGGCAAGACGTAATGGAAAAGCTCAATATCTTCAGCCAAAACCAGGCCAAGAGCTGATTGTTCAAAAGACCATCAACTACTCATACACAAGTTCAATTTGAAGTTGATGACAATTAAAACAAGTCCACGAGAGCCAAAATATGATCTTGAACATAACCCTCCTGAATGTAGAGACTATCTAAAGAATAACTTTGATGCTTTGAATACCAATGACTGAAAATCAGAATTTTGGCATGACATCAAGAGCATCCTCCATGAAGAAAGCAAGAGGTCATTAAAAATATGAGAAAGAAAAAAAAGACCAAAATGGATGTCAGAAGAGACTCTGAAACTTGCCCCTGAGTGAAGAGTAGCTAAAGCAAATAGAAGAAATGACAAGATAAAAGACCTGAACAAAAGTTTTCAAAGAGGAGCTCAAGCAGACAAAGTCAATTACCATAATGAAATGTGCAAAGACCTAGAGTCAGAAAACCAAAAGGGATGAACACGTTCCTCGTTTCTCAAGCTGAAAGAACTGAGGAAAAAATTTAAGCCTTGAGTTGCAATATTGAAAGATTCTATGGGCAAAATATTGAATGATGCAAGAAACATCAAAAGAAGGTGGAAGGAATACACGGAGTCACTGTAACAAAAAGAACTGGTTGATCTTCATCCATTTCAGGAAGTGGCATATGTTCAAGAACCTATCATATTGAGGGAAAAGGTCAAAGCTGCAGTGAGGGAATTGGTGAGGAACAAGGCTCCAGGAATTGATGGAATACACATTGAGATGTTTCAACATACAGATGTTCCAATGAAGGTACTAACTCATTGCAAGAGATTTGGAAGACAGCTACCTGACTAACTGATTGGAAGAGATCCATATGTCTACACATTCCAAAGAAAAGTGATCCCACAAAATGTGGAAATTATCAAACAATATCATTAATATTGTATGCAAGTAAAATCTTACTGAAGATAATTAAAAAACAATTGCAGCAGTATATTGACAGAGAACTTCCAGAGGTGCAGGCTGGATTCAGAAGAGGACATGGAATGGGAGATATCATTGCTGATGTCAGATGGATCTTGGCTCAAAGTAAAGAATACCAGAAAGATGTTTACTTGTGTTTTATTGACTGTGCAAAAGCATTTGATTGCGTGGATCATAAGAAATTGTGGATAACATTGAGAAGAATGGGAATTCCAGAATACTTAATTGTACTCATGAGGAACCTATTACGTAGACAAGGAGGCTGTCCTTCAAACAGAAAAAGGGAACACTGCATGGTTTAAAATCAAGAAGGGAGTGCATCGGGATTGTATCCTTTCACCATACTTGTTCAATGTGTATGCTGAGCAAATAATCCAAGAAGCTGGACTATATGAGGAAGAAAGTGGCATCAGGATTAGAGGAAGAACCATTAACAACCTGCAATATGCTAACAACACAAATTTGCTTGCTAAAAGTGAGGATGACTTGAAGTACTTACTGATGAAGATTGAAGAATACAGTCTGCAGTATGGATTACATCTCAATATAAAGAAAACAAAAATCTTCACAACTGGACCAATAAGCAGCATCATGGTAAATGGAGAAAAGTTTGAAACTGTCAAAGATTTCACATTGCTTGGTTCTACAATCAATGCCAATGGAAGCAGTAGTCAGGACATTAGATGATGTATAGGATTGGGCAAATTGTCTGCAAAGGACCTCTTTCAAATGCTGAAATCTTGATATCAAAGATATCTCCTTGAGGATTAAGGTGAGCCTGACACAAGCCATGGTATTTTCAATTGCCTTATATGCATGTGAGAGCTGGACAACGAATAAAGAAGACTGAAGAGTTGATGCTTTTGAGCTGTGATGTTAGCAAAGAATGCTGTAAGTACCATGGACTGCTAAAAGAAGTAACAGGTCTGTCCTGGAAGAAGTGCAGCCAGAATGCTCCTTGGAGGCAAGAATGGCCAGACTTCATGTCACATACTTTTGTCATGTTGTCAGAAGGGACCATTACCTGGAGAAGGATGTCATGCTTGGTAAGGTGGAGGATCGACGAAAGAGAGGAAGGTCCTCAATGAGATGGATTGACACGGAGGCAGCAGCTATGGGCTCAAGTGTAGCAAGAATCGTGGAGCTGGCCCAGGCCTGGGTGGTGTTTTGTTCTGTTGTGCACAGGGTTGCCTGAGTCAGAGACAACTCGATGGCACTTAATAACAACAATAACAACATTCCTGTGGATTTACAGGCAAAGAAGGAATTGCATTATACTAAATTGGCTGGTGTAATTGATGCTGATTACCAAGGAGAAATAGGAGTCATATTATATAACAGAGATAAAGAAGAATATGTCTGGAATAAAGGAGATTCCTTAGGATGTCTCCAAGTACTACCATGTCCTATAATTAAAGTCAATGGAAAACTGTGGTAGTTAAGTTTGTGTGTCAACTTGACTAGGCCTGATCAAGTGGCTGGGCAGCTGGATACAGTTATTCCCCATGGTAAGATTGAAAATTAACTCCATGGTGGAATGTACTGGAGCCACTGAGGAGATGCTTTAGGGATGTGGTCTGTTCCCGTATATAAGAAGAAGCTTTGGAAATGGTCTCTAGCTTATGGCATACTTGAAACCTGCATGTAGTCATGTGGTTGTTCAGCAGACTGCCATGCTCTATCAGTCTTGGGACTTTCAATAGACTTGAATTAATGGCCTGCTGTGTGGTTTGGTAACATCAGGACTGTGCCTTTTCACTTGTCAACCTTGGGTTTGCCAGTCTCAGCAGCCAGCAAGTATTTGAATGAAGAAAAGCCTCGAGCTCCAGAGGGCTGGGAGCAGGAGACATAGCTGAACTCCAAGGCTGAGGGGCTTTCACCCAGCCCCTAGAGCTTGGCACTTTGGACTTAAAGCCTTCAAACTGTAAGAGAATAAACTTCTGTTTCTTCAAGCCATCCCCTTTGTGGTGTATTCTTGTCAGAGTGGCACTAGGTAACCAGAACAACAAGTTACAGCATTCCTAATCTGACATGACTGGTAATGGACCTGACTCTTCAAGAATGAAGATTTGAGTCACCCCACCAGACAAAAAACTTGACCAGCTAAAATGCTGGCTGAGGGCAAAGAGAATGCGAAATGAGTGGTGGAAAAGGTAGCTCTAACTACTAGCTAAGGCCATATGACCAGATGTAGAAAGGAGGACTGTGATTGTTAAGAATATTTCGTCATTGCATGTATGAATCAAATATTTTTGTTATCTTTGCTTGTATATTATGAGATGTAAATGGGGCTAACATGATTTTAGTTGTATACATGTTAGGCGTATCAATTTAGGTGCAAATATGTCTTTAGAGATTGTGTATGATTTAAGAGATGTGTACACATGCCAAGTTGACAAGGGGTGGGCTGTGATGGTTAAGGATGTGTGTTAATTTGACTAGACCAAGATTTTCAGTGGTTTGGCAGATATGACGTAGTAATCCCCCATGATGAGTTGTGATACAATGAAATCACCTCCATGATGAGGTCTAGTTTGAGCAGCCAATCAGTTGAATGGGAGTTTCCTTAAGAGAGTGGTTTGCTTCCAATATGTATGGATATCCTGACAAAGCTCTCTGATTTTTATTTGTTCTATATCTTGCATCTGGCTTGTTACCACATGACCTCTGATTCTTTGGACTTGAAGAAGTGGCCTACCATA
>NW_006921763.1:7039270-7043657 GCF_000298275.1 Orycteropus afer afer
CTCTCTATACATACATATAAAAACTTCACTGGTTTTGCTTCACTAGAGGACCAAGCCTAAAACACTCAGCATATAGATTTAATAAGTATGAAGAAAGGATACAATCCTGATAGACACTTTTCCTGATTTTAAACCATACCATATCCCCTTGCTCTGTTTGAAGAAACTGTTCCTTGGTCTATGTCAGGTTTCCAAGGAGCAGGTTAAGTGTCTGGAATCTCCATTCTTTGCAATGTTATCCATAATTTGAATGCATTTGCATAGTCAATAAAACACAGGTAAACATCTTTATAGTATTCTCTGCTTCAGCCAAGATACATCTGGTATCAATGATGATATCCTTTATTCCATGCCCTTTTTTGAATTGAACTTGAATATTTGGCAGATCAATGCCAATGTATTGTTACAATCATTTTTGAAGTATCTTCAGCAAAATTTTACTTGCATGTGATGTTAGTGATATTGTTTGATAATTTCTGCATTCTGTTGATCGCCTTTTTTTTGGATAGGGCACCAATGTGGACCCCTTCTAGTCTGTTGTTCTTGCATGTGTCTTCCAAATTTCTTGACATAGAGCACTGAGCTCTTCCGTGCTTGAATCCATTTGTTGAAACATCTCAGTTGGTATTTGGGTTAGTTATCTAAGCTGCCATAACAGAAATTCCACAAGTGAATGGCTTTAAAAAACAAATTTATTCTCTTACGAGGCACTTATTTGTCTATACCAAGAAATTTGGAAGACAGCTACCTGGACAACTGAATGAAATAAATTCATATTTGTACCCATCCCAAAGAAAGATGATCCCACAGAATGTGGAAATTATCCAACAATATAATTAATATCACACACACATAAAATCTTGCTGAAGATAATTAAAAAATCACTGCAACAGTATATTGACAGGGAACTTCCAGAAATGCAAGCTGGATTCAGAAGAGGACATGGAATGAGTGATATCACTGCTGATGTCAGATGGATCTTGGCTCAAAGCAAGGAATACCAGAAAGATATTCACGTGTGTTTTATTGACTATGTAAAGATATATGATTGTGGAGATCATAAAAAATTATGGGTAACATTGAGAAGAATTGGAATTCCAGAACACTTAATTGTGCTCATGAGGAACCTCTAGGTGGACCAGGAGTCTATTGTTCGAACAGAACAAGGGGATACATCATGGTTTAAAATCAGGAACAGAGTGTGTTATGGTTGTATCCTTTCACAATGCTTATTCAACTTGTATGCAGAGCAACAAATCCAAGAAGCCAGGTTATATGGAGAGGAACTTGGTGGCATCGGGATTGGAGGAAGACTCATTAACAACCTACAATATGCAGAGGACACAACATTGCTTGCTGAAAATGAAGATGACTTGAAGCACTTACTGATGAAGATTAAAGACTATAGTCAGCAGTATGGATTACACCTCAACACAAAGAAGATGAAAATCCTCATGCCTGGATGAATAAACAGCATCACTCTAAAAGGAGAAAAGATTGGCATTCTCAAAAATGTCATATGACTTGGTTACACAATCATCATCAATGGAAGCAGCAGTCAAGAATTAAACAAAATATTTCACTGGGAAAATCTGCTTCAAAAGACCTCTTTCAAGTGCTAAAGAGCAAAGATGGCTCTTTGAAGACTAAAGGGCACCTAACCCAAGTCATGGTATTTTCAATTGCCTCATGTGCATGTGAGAGCTGGACAATGAATAAGGAAGACTGAAGAAGAGTTGATGTTTTTGAGTTGTGGTGTTGGTGAAGAATACTGAAAGTACCATGGACTGCCAGAACAATTAACAAATCTGTCCCAGAGGCAGTGCAGCCCAGTCGAAATGCTCCTTGGAAGCAAGAATGGGCAAACTTCATCTCACCTACTTTGGTCATGTTGTCAGAAGGGATAATCCCCTGGAGAAGGATATTATGCTTGGTAAAGTGGGTGGCCAGCAATAAAGGGGAAGGCCCTCAGTGAGATGGATTCACACAGTGGCTACAACAATGGGCTCAGGTATAGCATGGATTGAGGGGCTGGTGCAGGAGTGGGCAGTGTTTTGTTCTGTTGTACATAAGGTTGCTATGATTTGGAGCTGACACAATGGCACCTAACAATGAAAAGAAGTTCAAATTCAGAGTACAAGCTTTAGGGGTCTGTGAAGGCCTATTGACCTTGAGCTTCAGTTCTGCCTCTTGTTCCAGGCTCAGTGGAGCTGGAGGCATCTTCATCCTCATGCAGCTGATGGGTTCTGAGGTTGACGAACCCAAGGTCAGCAAGTAAAGTAATACAATCTCAAAGTCAGCTTAGGCAGCACAGCAGACCACTGGTTCAATTCCAGAAACAATCCCAAGATTGGCAGACAACACAGCAGGCCCTGGTTCAAGTCTAGGTACTTGAGATGAAGACTTTGCCAAATGCAGGATCCAATGTATGTCATAAGCTCAAGACTTTTCTCAAAACTTCTTCATGTGTATTGGAAGGAAGAAAAGTGGCCCAAATGTGACTCACCTTCAACTACTTAGCTACTCACAGCTTATTTCATCATGGTTGCTATTGTTATGTGCCATTGAGTTAGATCTGATTCATAGTGATCCCTCCTTGGGTTTCCGAGGCAGTATCACTATGGAAGTAGATTGCCCCATCTTCCTTTCAAGGAGTGGCTGGTGGGTTTGAACCTTCAGCCTTCTGGTTAATAGTCAAGTGACTTAGGCACTATGATACCAGAGCTCCTATTTCATCATGGAGATGATTACAATATCATCATAAGGAATAACTACCTCCAGCTGCCTACCCACTCAAAACTATGACCCAGCCAATTGGAAACACAACCTTAACTACCACAGTATTATTATGGTTAGCCCAGGGTTTTCTCATGATAAGCTGGTTTTAATAAATCAGAGAGGAAAGCATACTGCCTCTATAATTACACCAGCTTTTGGAGTGACTTGTTCCATTTTGTGGGCATAGACTAAATAAATTCTTATAGAACCAAACAGGGGCCAAACAAGTTTTATAACACAGATTGCACTGAGCTCTTTTGAAGACCTGATAATGGTTTTAAATGTGATAGACCACATCAAGATTACACATAGAAACTTATTTTTGAGTTACTGAATTAAATAGATGCAAGGATGTTCTCCAAACATTTACAAGGAAAAAAAAAAAAAAATAGGTGCAAGTAAAACACTGACAGATCCTTTTCTAGAGGAAAATAACCTCTAGTTGCAACCCATGTGTTGTAGTTAATTTTATGTGTCAACTAGGCTGGCCCTGGTTGAGTGGCTGGGTAGCTGGATGTAGTATTCCCCATGATGAGATTGGTAATCAACTCCATGGTGGAATCTACTGTGAGCAGCTGAGTAGCTGCCTTAGGGATGTGGTCTGCTTCCTGTATATAAGGAGAAGGCTTTGGGAAAGGTCTCTAGCTTATGGCATGCTTGAACCCTGCATGCAGCCCTGTTGTTGCTCAGCAGCCTGCTGTGCTCTGCCAACCTTGGGACTTTCAAGGGACTTGAATGAATGGCCTGCTGTGTGGTTTAGTAACATCGGGTCTGTTCCTTTTCACTTATCAACCTTGGGCTTGTCAGTCTCAGCAGCCAGCACCTGTCTGAGTGAAGAAAAGCCTCTAGATTCAGTGGGGTGGGAGCAAGAGGCAGAGCTGAAGCCCAAAGTTGACGGGGTTCATCCAGCTCCTAGAGCTTGGCACTTTGAACTTGGACTTAAAGCCTCCAAACTGTAAGATAATAAACTCCTTTTGTTCAAGCCATCCCATTTGTGGTATATTCTTGTCAGAGTAGCACTAGGCAACCAGAACACCATGTTTCAACATTCTAGAGGGAAGGAACTCTGGTGGCATATTGGGTAAAGTATTTGGCAGTTAACGAAAAGGTCAGCAGTTCAATCTCACCAGCCACTCCACAGAAGGAACATGGGACATCTACTTCTGTAAAAAATTATAGCCTTGCAAACCCAATGGAGCTCATTCTTAGTTGGAATCAATTCAATGGCAGTGAGTTTGGTTTTGGTTTGAGTGAGGGAAACTTACATTTTGGTTTATAGATGTGGCAGTACAATCACCTATTTAATTGACACAATACATCTCTTCCAGATTAGAAACTAAGGAACTGTTCAGTCTTCTCAAAGTTTAGGATTTATTTAGATTGAATATTTTACACATGGGAAAAGGAATTTTTTTATTAATTATTATTTTCCATGTATTTCTTCCCTAGATATATTGATACCATAAATATTTAATTAAGATATTCTACAAGGATTGTAGAATTGGAGGCACTTACTCAGTTATGCCAAGAGATTTGGAGGACAGCTACCTGGCCAACTGACTGGAAGAGATCCATATTTGCGCCCATTCCAAAGAAAGGTGATCCCACA
>NW_006921763.1:7045499-7055779 GCF_000298275.1 Orycteropus afer afer
TTATTGTGTGAGTTGGTAGATAGATGCCACTCCTCGGAAGGAAGATGGGGCAATCTACTTCCGCAGTGATACTGCCTCGGAAACCCAAGGAGGGGTCGCTATGAGTCAGGTCTGACTCGACGGCACATAACAACAACAACAACAACAACTTTGCAAAGCAAACATGTTCCTGACCTCCTCCACCCCATCTTCATGATCTTTTAACCAGGTTCAACTTGTTGTTTATCATAGTAATATCACTAATTTTCATTGAAAGAGATGGGAGTAATTTTATACAGACATGATGCTGACTGATTCACATGTACTCATCTGATTTAATTATTTTAACTCAGAGAGCTAAATATTATTCTCATCCCCCTTTTAGAGATGATTTTTTAAAGGATTTAAGAAGCTAAATATACTACCCAATATCACACAGCTATAAAAATGTGAATTGAGTTTCTAATCCAGGTTTCTCTGATTTCAGATGTACCAAGTTTATAAAAACTATATTGTAAGAAAAGCAAATTTTGGAGACAATTGCAACATTTAGGACTATGAAGTACTCATAGGGCCTTAGGAGAAACCATTTATTCTTTTAGTTATCATTCAACAAATATATACTGATCGACTACAGCATACTAGTAATTGTCTAGATTCTGGAAAGAAAGATGAAAACTCACTGTCATCAATGTGCTTAGATTCTAATAAGAAGATACATGTAGATAATTACAGTGCATTGTAATTCCTGCAATATAGCTGCATACAAAATGAAGTGCATAGAACAGGATTTCAATAAACAATTGTAGGAAAAATGTTTGGAATCTCAGGATAAAATATACCAAAATCCCCTGCAAAAATTACAGAGGAATTTTTAAAAGAGAAGATGATGGTATTTCTTTCCACAAGGAATATAAGAATAGGCCTGAGGCATGAGAGACTATGAATTATTGGTCTAGAAAACACAGACCATAGACTGAAGTAGAATGTTTATCAAAGTATTTGAGTCTGTCTGTATACAGAGGTCAGTTCATCGAAGGCTTTGTATTAACATCCAAAGAGTTTACGTTACTGTTTTCTATAGATGAAAGTTATCTTTTGCAGAGTTTTGAAGATTTTTTGACAAGATTAGGTTATCAAAAATTTCTTTCTGCAGTGCACTGGTCTATGGAAAGGTCTTTCCTGACCTTCAATGTACGTTATCTCCCCACATCTCACATTTTTTTCCTTTACCAATCTTTGTGTTTCATTAGAGTACTCTAACTCATTGGGTCATTCACGATCGATCTACTTTTATTTAGCTATTTAATTTGTTGCTTTTAATATTATAATACTCACTTGTGAAAACTATCACCCAATAGTAAAACTCAAAAAAAAAAAAAAAAAAACCCTCACTGCCATTGAGTCATTTTGGACTCATAGTGACCACCATTGAGATTCCAAGCCTGTAAATCTTTATGGAAGCAGATTGCCTCATCTTTCTACTGTAGAGCAGCAATTTTACAAAATGTATTGAGACTCATCTTGTGGCTTAACATACGTAGTCTCTCTTGGAAAATATTCTGTATCTATATAGTCTCCTGATTGCTGTAAACTTTTGACTATCCTATGAAATTCCAATATGATTGATTCTCATAATTTTTGCTAGTTTTTTTGCTGTGTGAGTAAAAATGGGTCCCTGGAGTTCCCTACTCCACTGTTTTTACCAACATCACTTGCTGATATTATATGTTATGGACTATAATGTTTTAGTGTTTATGTGTGTTGTGAATATATTCTCCTAGTCTTATAACTTATCTTTTAACTCTCTTTAAGATGTACAAAAATATTAATTTTAATATACCCCAATTTATTCTAAATCCATCTTTTTTTTGAAGGTTGTATTTTTTGTGTCTTTAAGAAATCTTTTCCAATTCCAAGATATACAAGATACTCAACTAAATTTCTTACTAAGAGTTGTTTTTATTTTTTTGTTTGTTTTGTTTATCTTCTGTCATTTGAGAGTGACTGACAGTTTTTTGTTTTTGTTTTTTTTTTTGGTTATATGAGATAGAAATACAACTTAATCTCTAGACGGAAAACATTTGTTTCGTAGTTTTTGTCGGGTCATACCTTTCCTTGAGATTTTACAATAAAAGTGATGGAAATACACATTGAAAATACTATAACACCCACTTAAATATATTGAAGTAAAGTATTTTTAGATTGCACAGAGAAACTGTAGAATATAGCTAATTGTGCAAGTTCTAAACAACAGATCATTGGGTTTAAATCCTGGCACAACCTATGAGACAATAGACACATTCTCTGGTTTCTTTTAGTCACAATTTTCTCATGTATAAAATATAGATAGGGTTTTTATGATGATAAAATAAGAAAAAAAAAAAAGAAGAAGACTATAAATAAAAGTGCTCAGAACACTGCCTGATTCTTTGTAAATAATAAATGTAGTAAGTTAGTGCAGTTTGGCTGGACACATATAAAGCTTTCATGAGAGTGTTTTTCTTCTGTTTGCTAGAGTTGATTTTAATTGGTGGGCATGTAAAATAAATAATTATAGAAAATTTGAAAATAATGTAATCATTGGCTTTTAGAGTTTAACAAGAATATTAATTTTATTAGATCTAATTAAATATTTTGTACCTGTAAAAACTCAGAAAGAAGTGATGTATCTTACCCAAATTTGCACAGTTAATATCAGATCTTAGGCTAAAACCCCTGTCTTTGCATTGATTTTTCATTCAGTGAACTCTCTACTCTTTAGGTTACTGGTCACCATAGGCACTAGAAAGAAGAATCTACAAATGTGTAGAAAAGTTGTCATGGGCATTTTCTGAATATAAATGTGAAAAGATATGAATTTGAGATACGGACAAGCAAGTGTTCTTTTCTTCTCCATTTCAACTCTTCACTCAGGTTTTTACCTAAATTGACTACATTACATTTTTAATGTTCATATTGCAATTATTTTGTATGCTTGAATCTAAGTTTATGAAAATTATTATCTTCAATGTAAGAACTAATCTCTATGAGGAACATTCTGATGAATGAAACAGATTTGGTTAGCCAAGAAAAGCAATACATCATGAACAATATAAGATTCCAAAATGTCTGAGACTTACAAGTGCTCTATTACAGTGTTTAGAATGAATGGTTTATACAATTAAGAAGGATGGATTAATCAGTGGATTCATACTTAATTTTTAGGTCTTCATATAAAATGCTTTAACTAATTGTGGAGGTTAATGTAGTTTGATTAGGGATGAGAATGTAAAGTTTTTTATTTATTTTTCACTTAGAAACTTTCCACCAGTCTAGAATCCTGCTTTCTTCTGTATTATTGATGATAGTGCTTTTCCTGGTATATAGGAAAATAGGACAATTTAGATGTCAGGCCTACCAGTCTAGCACTTACTCCATCTATAATATGATGAGAATCGCTAAAGTGGAAAAATATTAGAAAAATAAATCTTTTTAAGTTGGATGGTATTTAGAGGCTTGGCTCAAGAAACAATGCATGTGTTTTCCAAATGCTACTGTTTTCTCAAGGATGGAAATGAAACGGATGTTTTCCCACCACCACCTACTGCTGCTTTGATAATAATCTCTGATGCACCAGATGGTGAAATACACAGTTATACTTGTACAGCTCTCTTGGTTGAGCTGTTATTAGCCAATGGAATCCATTTATCCTCCTTTATTATGGCTTTTTATCTTTACGGACAATAAATCCAAATAACATAATCCTGTTAAGTCCATATAATTTGCACAACTGATGAGCTGAAGTGTGTTAAAGTATGTCTTGAATTTATGGTTCACTTAGCAGTTAATTACTTTCTCCAAAGAGTGGAGAAATACAGAAGCTGTATTATCAGAAAAATCATGTTTTGTGTCTTCATATCTGTTCTCCAATAAACAGAAAGGAGTATCTTCTGAAGGAAAGTAAACTCAATGTTAAACCGTACATACGAGGCACTGCTTTTTCTTAACTATTTTTGGAGGTTGTGTTACAAAGGTATTTTCCTATCTTGTCTACTTTGAACTTTTAAGTCTGTTTAAAAGTCTGATTAAGTTCACAGCAGTCATCATCATCATCATAGTAATAGTAGTAAGTGGAGGTGTTCATTGACAAGGATTTTCCTATAGACTTTTCCTATTCCAGGTTTTCCATAGGCTCACTCATGCATTGTCCTGTTTTGACAAACTTTAAAACAGTCGTCCTGAAGAGAATTATTTCTCAAATTTGAATTGCTCTGAAATTCTTAGTAACCCAAAAAGCCCTGATGGGTACAGCAATAATCTGTGTCATCTTTTGTTTTCAGTTTCAAAGGGGATGTTCCTAATGAAAATGTAAAGCATAAGTGCTTGTTTTGAATTTTCCCTTTCCAACCTCACTCTCATTTAAAGCTAAGTGTAATTCGAGTCATGGAAAATACAGTGTTTTGTTTTTCAAATGCTATGATGATGACTTGCTTTGGCCTCTTGTTTTAGAATAATATTTCTCAATGTGCATACAAACCACAGATTGCTTTAAAAGGCAAATTGTTTCCTGAAGTCTCTGGTGGGGCTAGAGGTTCTACATTTCTAACCAAGACCAGGTGCTGTGTATCTTGGACCACACATGAGTAGCAAGTATTTAGAATTTCTAATACATTTTCATAGACCACAACTCATTGGACACTTGTGATGAAGACATGTCAAGTATCATTAAATTGTGGATAACAAATTTGCAGTTTTTAGAACTTTCTTAAAGCTGAGCAGTGAATACAAATTAGGCTCATGAATCAGAATCAGATTTTCTGATATTATACTTATTTATTTTTTCACTTCATACTATAGGTACAGTGCCTAAGGCATTTGACTGCTAACCAGAAGGCTGGCGGTTCAATCCCACCAGCCACTCCATGCAAGGAAGACTGGGCAATATACTTCTATAAAGAATCACCACCTCAGAAACCCAATGGGAGTCACAATGAGTCAGAATTGACTAGATGGCAGTGGGTTTGTTTTTTGTTTTGTTTTGATTTTTAATAGTAGATAGTGCTGTAGATATCCACTGTCATTGAGTCTATCCTGACTGATTGTAACCCTATAAGGACAGAGTAGAATGGTCCCGTAGGGTTTCCAAGGATGTAAAGAAGCAGATTGTCACATCCTTCTCCTTTGGAGTGGCTGATGCATTTGAACCATTGACTTTTTTGTTAGAATCAAGTGCTTTAACTACTGCATCACCAAGGCTCAAGTGTTGTAGATGAAAACAAAACAAAACTCACTACTCTGGTTACCTAGTGCCATTCTGACAAGAATATACCACAAATGGGATGGATGAACAAACAGGAGTTTATCGTCTTACAGTTTGGAGCCCCAAGTTCAAAGTGCCAGGTTCTAGGGGCTGTGTTAAAGCCCCTCAACCTTGCTGAAGCCCTGCCTCTTGCTCCTGGCCCACTGGAGCTAGAGGTTTTTCTTCACTCAAACAGCTGCTGGCTGCTGAGACTGAAAAGGCCAAAGTTGACAAGCAAAAAGGCACAGTCAAGATGTTACCAAACAACATAGCAGGCCATTAATTCAAGTCCATTGAAAGTTCCAAGGTCTACAGAGCATGGCAGGCCACTGAACAATGGCATGGCTACATGCAAGGTTCAAGCATGCCATAAGCTAGAGACCATTCCCAAAGCTGTATCTTAAATATAGGAAGCAGACCACATCCCTAAAGTAGCTACTCAGCTGCTTGTGGTAGGTCCTACCACAAAGTTGATTGCCAGTCTCATCATGAGGAATAACTACCACCAGCTGCCCAGCCACTCAACAAGCCCCAGCCAAGTTGACACACAAACTGAACCACCACACTCACTGCCATCAAGTCCATTAGGACTCATAGCAGTTTGAACTGCTGACCTTCTGGTTAGCAGTTAAATGCCTTCAGCACTTTCCCACCAGAGATCCTTAGTGGTTTAGAGAGTGGTTCACATTACAATTAGTTACTAGATCCATCTGATAGATGCTGATTCATTTCCTGAGATGAGTCCTGGCATCAATATTTTTTTAAAATATCCACAGATATCTCTAATGTTCATTGAAATTAAGAACCACTGTTTAAAATGAAGGCTGGAGGTGGGATATATATTTTTCCAAGGCTAATTATTAATTAGGTCATTGCTTCTCAAATTTTACCTACATCAGATTCTGCTGGAAGGCTTGTTAAAACACAGATGGCTGTGTGTCACTTGAATCAGAGTTATTGGTTCAGTATTTCTAGTGTGGGTACTGAGGATTTGCATTTCTAACAAATTCTTATTGGTGTTGTAGTTGCTGGCCCAAAGACCACATTTAAGAACCACTGGGTTAAGCTGAAGCAATGAAAATCATACAAACTTTTTAAAGTTAATAAATTTACCTCTAAACTAGATTATTATAGTTTCTTAATATCCAGCCAACATGATTTATCCAGGCTCTATACTGTAGACATTTTCTAATAAATCATTTCCCAACAAAAATAACATGACAAGAAGGATGCTGCTTAAAGAAAATATTTGCTTCAGGGTACATCTCTTTGTCATCATAGCAACACTATATTTTTTGGGGAAATTTTAAGATACTGTATTTTTTCATCTTTGTATATTCAAGGAATTAAATCCATGCAGCAAAGGAAAGAGAAAAAAATATATGCTTCATAATAACTTCCTCTTTCAAATACTTTATTCAATTACTTAAATTATTTCAATAGTGCCTTCATTATTATTTGCAAGTAGCTAATTCTCATTCTAGAGACAATGATGGAGAAAATATAAATCACTCATATTCACAGGTAGGAGTAGAATATCTGGTACCTTTTTAAATTAAAGTTGCAGAAGAAAAGGTTTGTTATATTTTGTCCAAACATAAAAATATTATTAATTTATGTTTCCTAAAATAAAATAAAATACAAAGGACACTGAATAAATATTATTTTTGTAGGAATTCTTGAGATTTGGTGTTTTGTTCCTGATACAATATGGTATACCAAGCCTGATAATCAAGAACGGTCTTCTGGAGAGAAAGATGTTGTCAAAGAAACAAGAAATCAGAATGATTTAATCACTTAATTAGACATTCAGCTCAACCTTCTTCTTGAAATAAAAACACATGTCTTTGTATCATCCATACTGAGATTGAAATATAGCTTCCACCATTTAATAGCTATTTGATCTTGGGAAATTTATATAAACTTTCATAGTAGAATTCATTATATCTACTCATCAAGACTTCTGTGAATACTAAGTAAAATGACATCAATAAAGTACTCAATGTATTGTTTTTGTTATGTGCCATTGAGTTAGATCTGACTCGTAGTGACTCTGATGTACAACAGAATGAAACAATGCCCAGACCTAAGCCATTCTCACAATCCTTGCTATGCTTGAGCCCATCCTTGCAGCCACGGTGCCACTCCATCTCATTGAGGGTGTCCCCCTTTTCTGCTGATCCTCTACTTTACTAAGCGTGATATCCTTCTCCAAGGAATGGTCTCCTTGACAATCTGACCAATGTTACGTGAGATGAACTCTGGCCATTCATGCTTCTAAGGAGCATTCTGGCTGCATTTCTTCCAGGACAGATTTGTTTTTTTCTGGCAGTCCACAGTATTTTCAGTATTCTTCACCAATATCACAATTCAAAGGCATCAACTCTTCTCCAGTTTTACTTATTACTGAATATATTGGGTATAATAAAAACAAACAAGCAAACAAACAAGCAAACCCACTGCCATCTAGTCAGACCTGACTCATAGCGACCCGTCCTTGGGGTTCCGAGGAGGTGTCACTAAGGAAGTAGATTGCCCAACCTTCGTTCTGAGGAGTGGCTGGTGCGTTTGAACTGCCAACCTTCTGGTTTACAGCCAAATGCCTTAAGCACTATACCACCAGAGCTCCTATTGGGTATAATACACCTAATACATTACCTAGCATATAATAGTTGTTCAATAAATATTATAATCATTGTTCAATAAATGATAGCATTTCTCCTCATAAAAGATCATCAAACTTCAACTTGAACATGTGTATCATCCTTGGAAGGAAGATTGGGCAACTTACCTCTGTAGTGATACTGCCTTTGAAACTTAAGGATGGGTCGCTATGAATCTGATCTGACTCTACAGCAGTGAGGTTAGAAGAGCTTATAGATATTATAAGTTCATTTTATTATTAGGGTAGTTTCTGTTTTATAAAGTTCCTTCTTATGTTGCCATATCATTTCAAATCACAATAAATTACAGCAATCTTCACGTTAAAGGGTTAAAAAAGCTAACATCTTTCAGCAGTAACTTAAAGCATTCAACTCCAACTCCAGCATTGTATCTCAACATCACTTAATTAATTGAATACACACTTATTAAATATATTGTAGCATCAAATCCTGCTGCTTTACTCTAAACTTATAGTTGCTAAGATACCTAGTTATTTCAAATGAACAACATAGAGTTGTTTCACTCAGCTACATATTTTCTGTAGTTTATTTTAAAATTGTGAATGTATAATTTTCACTTCACTCTGTTAAATTTGGTTTGTTGATTTTGGGTCATTTCTCAGTGTTCATGGTGGAAATTTCAGGGTAAAGCCAACACAGGGGAAGTAATCACTCTGTGCGCTGATATTGAAGACATACCTACTAATTTATTGAAAAAAAATCAAGCATTTAGACTTGGCATGCTCAAATGAAATGCAGGGTCTCCATGAAGAAATTCTTCTGGAGTGTTTTTCTTTCCATATTATCCTTTATTTTCAGCTAAAATATATATCCTGTTTGGGCATGTTTTGTATATAGACATTAGAATGGTATCTCTTATTCTTCCATAGCATTTCTTGGTGTTATAACTGATTTTCTCATGGTTGATTACCATGTTACATACACACAATGGAACACTATCCAACACTGAAGATTAATGTAGAATCTGTCTAAAGAGAAAAGTCTAAAGAGGAAAGTTTCCAAAAATCAACATCATTGATATGTTTGGCAATCTACTTCTGTAGTGATATTGCCTGGGAAACCCAGGGAGGGGTCACTATGAGTCGGGTCTGACTTGACGGCACATAACAACAACAACAACAAACAGTTATAAAATAGTAAAATAATCAAAGTTCTGACCAATAAAGTTTTTGGATGTCATCTGTAACTATGGGCACTCGGGTATGTATGCATACATTCATCTGTCTGCTTCTGACTGGCATTTCAGCTTGTAAATATTACTCAAAACACAAGGGCAAGCTTTCCTTTTAAAGCAGCATTAATATTATAAATTCTAAACAATTTACTTAAAATTCAATGGTAATTTCTGAAAAGTATACAAAATAATTTATCTTTGCTTGTGAATTTTAATTTACTCAGGAAAAACCATCAGCAGACATTTAGTGTCCCTTTGTGAAGAATTTGAATCTATCTAAATAATAGTATCAGTAATTGCCCCTATTGTTGTTGTTATTTGCCATCAAGTCGGCCCCGACTCATAGCGACCCCTCCTTGGGTTTCCCAGGCAGTATCACTACGGAAGTAGGAATGACCAACCTTCCTTCCGAGGAGTGGCTGGTGGGTTTGAACCGCCAGCCGTCTGGTTAGCAGGCAAGTGTCTTAGCCACTATGCTACCAGAGCTCCTATTGCCCCTATACTCAATTCAAATCAGTTCCCTTGCTCTTTCTTCAAGTGAGATTGTGTTTCTGAACTTTTGGCCAGATATTTTGTAATTTGTCAAATCTGACAAAATATTGGAGCTGAATTTTTTTACACATAGCATAGCACTCTGCCTGTAGTCAACACTGGAATAATCTTTCCTGGTAATAACCCCTGAACACTTATTCTCAGGCCAGAGATGACCCTTAGCATTAAGCTTTTCCGGATGTATGCTGTGCATTCGGATTGACCTCAAAGTTGTAGATTTTGTGATAGGTTTCTACTGTGCCCCTCTATTACCTAACTTGGTTGGCTATTTCAAATTGTATCTCCTTGGAGAGTACTATTTCAAACAGCAGCCAACAAAAACAGTTCTCCTTGACCTAGTTCTTAGAGAAGAGGAATTTTCCAGTAGTACATGTGCAAATGAGTTAATGTTTCATGTCCATAATTGGAATTTAGCAGGGTAAGACTTTATTCTCTATGACTATTTGGGGGCAATTTCTTTCAATGTTTACATCAACATTCTTTTTTGTTTGTTTGTTTGTTTTTATTTGGGTGATGATTTACATAGCAAATTCACTTTCCATACAGCAGTTCACATATACTTTGTCTCATGTCATTGACCACAGTTTACCACAATGCAACAGCTCCCCTC
>NW_006921763.1:7060719-7077233 GCF_000298275.1 Orycteropus afer afer
ATACAACTATTCATTCTTGAGTAACAAACTCAGAATAACATTTGCCAGAAATCCAAGGATTATAATAAAAGACTTAAAAATTTTTATTTTAGTCATTTCATGGACAAGATCTTTATGGTCTGTGAGAGATAAACATATTTTGGAATCTGTTTCTGTTTTGGGACCATTTATCCAATGTCATTCTATTTTAATTACTATAATTTCATATTACATGTCAGTCATTTTAATTTAAAATGGAGTAAGAAATTCATGAAGAAGAATACATACAGCATCAAGATTAGAAGAGTCATTAACAGCCTGTGATATGCAGATGACACAGCCTTGCTTGCTGAAAGTGAAGATGACTTGAAATACTTACTGATGCAGAGCAAAAACTACAGCCTTCAGCACATATTATACCTCAATACAAAGAAAACCAAAATCCTTACAACTGTGCCAATAAGCACTACCACAAAAAATGGAGAGAAGACTGAAGTTGTCAAGAATTTCATTTTACTTGGATCCCTGATCAACACCCATGAAAGCAGCAGTCAAGAAATGAGACATTACATTGCACTGGACAAATCTGCTGCAGAAGACTTCTTTAAAACATTAAAAACAAAGATGTCACTTTGAGAACTAAGGTGCATCTGACTCAAGCCATGATATTTTGAATTGCCTCATATACATGTGAAAACTAGATAATGAATAAGGAATGCTGAAGAAGTATGGATTCATTTGATTTGTGGTGTTGGCAAAGAAGTGGCAGAGAATGAAGGAATCTGTCCAGGAGAAAGTGCAGCCAGAATCCTCCTTAGAAGTGAAGATGGCAAGATTGTCCCATTTCATTTGGTGATGTTATCAGAAAGGACCAGGCCCTGGAAAAGGATGTCATGCTTGGTAAGTAGAGGATCAAGGAAAAAGGGGAAGATCCTCAACAAGATGGATTGGCACCCTGGCTGGCAACAATGGGCTCAAGCATGGCAATTATTGTGAGTGTGGTGCAAGATCAGGTAGAATTTTGTTTTATTTTACATAAGGCTGTTGTATGTTTGAACTGACTCAATGACACCAACAATGACAACAGCATATATATACATATAAACCAAAAAGAAACCCAATAAATTCAGTCAGACACAGTGATTTTCAGAACTGGAAAAAATGATATTGGAATAAAATGAGTTACACATTTTGGAATAAAACTAGAACAATACAATGAACACCATTTAACACCAAGTCAGAAAATCACAGCTTTTCTAGTCTTTTTAAATAATATTTTTGACATAGCTTGGTTCTGGTGTCAAGATTAAAGCAAATCACCTGCCATGTAGGGCTACTGAAAGGATTAATTGTGAAATGAAAAGTTTAACACAGCATATAGTCCAAACAATTCACAAAAAATGTTGGTATTTTGTTGCCTTTTATAATTTAGTATTTCTGAAACTATTATTTTTGAAGCGAGTGGTATTATCTGGAATCTACAAATAAATGACTTGGATATGAAGTGCACAATAACTTTTCATCATCATACAAATAAACTGAATCAAATCAGTATTTGATTTTGGAATCCCTAAACTTTAGTTTTGAGGACATGGTTCAGTGTAGAATTTCAGCCTTTTGTATGGGAGATCTGGGTTAAATTCAAGGTCAGTGAACCTTGTGTGCCCATCTGTCAGTGACATTTGTGGGTTATGATTCTGAACAGGTTTCAATGGAGCTTCCAGACTAAGATGGAGTAGAAAGAAAGGCCTGGTGATCTACTTCCTAAAATCAGCCAATGAACTACACCATGGTACATGCACACAATGGAACACTATCCAACACTGAAGAGTAATGTAGAATCTGTAAAACACCCTATAACATGGATGAACTTGGATGACATTCTACAGTGTGAAATAAGACAATCACATTAGAACAAATATTGTATTAGTCCACTATTTTAAGAAAAAGTCAAGGAAATGCTTACATGTAGAAGGAAACTTTATATTTTGTTATCAGGGATGGGAGGGAAGGAAAGGGAAAATTGTTAGAAAGGTAAGAGACAAGTATTGATTTGGGTTACAGGGAAGGGAATATACCAAAATCAGGTCATTAGCACAATAACATTAAAGAAAAAGAAGACACAGCAAGGTACACAAAAGGTATACACAACAAAGATAAACAATTTTACATACACAATATTGGATTATCAGTAATAACAAACAGTAATCTATGTGGATACATAGGTAGACAGGCTGAATGAACAGGTATGTTTAGGTAAAATGGAATACACCAGTGGTAGTTAAGTTTGTGTGTCAAGTTGGCTGGGCCTGGTTGAGTGGCTGGGCAGCTGGAATAGTGTATCTCATGATGAGACTGGTAATCAACTCCATGGTGGAATCTACTGTGAGCAGCTGAGTAGCTGCCTTAGGGATGTGGTCTGCTTCCTGTATATAAGGAGACACTTGGGGAACAGTCTCTAGCATTTGGCATGCTTGAACCCTGCATGTCACTGTGTTGTTTTTCAGCAGCCCGCCATGCTCTGCTGGCCTGGGGACTTACAGTGGACTTGAATTAATGGCCTGCCGTGTGGTTTGGTAACATCAGGACTTTGCCTTTTTATTTGTCAACCTTGGGCTTCTCAGCCTCAGCAGCCAGCAGCTGTCTGAGTGAAGAAATGCCTCTAGCTCTAGTGGGCTGGAAGCAGGAGGCAGAGCTGGACCCCAAGGTTGAGGGGCTTTCACACAGCCCCTAGAGCCTGGCACTTTGAACTAGGACTTAAAGCTTCCAAACTGTAAGGGAATAAACTCCTGTTTGTTAAGGCCATCCAATTTGTGGTATATTCCTGTCAAAGCAGCTCTAGGTAACCAAAACAACACCCATGACCATATATAAGTTTGGCAGATGATATTTTTATTTATGTATTTGTATGTGCTATAAGAATGTCCGCATATATAATAGAGCCAACAGGAGGCAAAGTTATGATTACTCCTTAACAACAGCCAACCACCCTGAGGGAGCAAGTTGTTGGGCCTGTGGGCTCAAGGCCAAGGCCATGGAGGACATCCAGCTCAATTGGCATAACATACTATACAAAAACTTTATTCTACATCCTACTTTGGTGAGTAGTAACTGGGGTCATAAAAGCTTGCAAGTGGACATGTAAGATGTAACATTTGGTCTCTCCTGATCTGGAGCAAATAGAATGAAGAAAATCAAACACTCGTGGAGACAATTAGTCCAAGGGACTTGTGGACAATGTGAAACTCAGGCTGCATAACTGTGAGATCAGAATTAGACGGTGCCCATCTACCACTGTCAACCACTTGGAAAGGGATCAGTGTAGGAGATCCTGGATAGAGTGGGAGAAAAATGTGGAACAAAACTTAAACTCATAAAAATAAAATACAGGCTTACTGGTTAGAGAGACTGAAGAAATGCCTGAGACTATGACTCATCAGAAGGAAGACTGGGTAATCTATTTCTGTAGTGATACTGCCTTGGAAACCCAAGATGGGGTCACTATGACTCAGATCTGAGTCGATGGCAGTGAGTTTTTGGTTTTATGACCTCTAATCACCCTCCAGAAGGCTGGCAGTTCAAACCCACCAGCCACTCCTCAGAAGGAAGGTTGGTTAATCTACATCCTTAGTGATATTGCCTCAGAAACCCAAGGAGGAGTCGCTTTGAGTTAGGTCCAACTCCACAGCAGATAAGAACAACAATAGCAGTCACCCTTGGAGCCTGGAATTGAACTCACTCCTGTGGCATCAGGCCAAACAATAGACAGGCATATAAGGTGAACATTTACTCCAGGTAGGTACATTCTTTAGAACAATCAACCATGGAGAATCAGAAGGGCAGTATTTGCATAAGGAGGTAACTCAGAGGTCAGGAATATATAGGAAAGAAGGATACAAAAAAGGTAACTACAGGGAGGAAGTCAAAAGAAAGCTGTTACCTTATGGGGATTGCAATCAATATTATGAAACAAAACGTGTATGAACTGTTGTATGGAAAATGAATTTGCTCTGTAAACTTTCCCCAAAATCCCACTAAAAGAGAAAAAAAAAAAAAAAAACAGCCACTAAAAAACCTGTGTATCATGATGATCAGATGAGGAACAAATCCTAGGGACTGCACAGGGTCAGACAGCACCGCTGTTCTCCATGGGATGCCATGAGTTGGGAGCCAACTAGAAGGCAGCTGACAACAAATCCTTCTTATTACATTTCTTTAACATTTTTTCTTAGTTATTTTATTCTACTGCTCTTTCAGATTAATTCTAGAAATAATTTCTCAAGTTAAAATTATTTTCTACTTTAGTTGAGATTGTGCTCAACATATAAATTATGTGGGAGGATAATTAAAATTTTTGTAACATTCATTTTTGTTGAGAAAAATGGTGTATGAAGGTCACTCAATTATTCTCTACCTCTCTCAGTAACATTTCCAATGAGCCCATAATTTTTGATGAATAACTTTAGGTAAAATTGCACAATATCAGTTAGTAGTTATATTTGTTTGATATGTACAAAAACTCTGAATAACATTAGCTTAAATAATTTAGAGTATCATTTTCTCTCATAAATAAACTTAGATTTTGACTGTCCTGGACAGCTGTTAGGAGTTCTGGTGGCATAGTGGTTAAAGCACTTGACTGCTAACCAAAAGATAGGTGATTTGAAACCACCAGCCACCCTGTAGGAGAAAGATGAGGTAGTCTGCTTTAGTAAAGATCTACAGCCTTGGAAGCCCTATTGAGCAGTTCTATTCTGTCCTATACAGCCCATATGAGTGAGAATCAACTAGATGACAGTGGTGTTTGGACAGGCTTTATGAGATACCAAAAATGTTCCAGACTTTTATTACCCATATGATCTGTCAGCAAGTTCCTTTCATTCTTAAGATTGCATCATGGTTGAAAAATTGTGACTACACAGCCAGCCATGACATTTACAAAGGCATTCATTATATTTACAATTCAGATAGAATTGAAAAAGTGGGGAAAAGGCCAAAAGCACCTGCCTGGTAAATAAACCAAATCAAAGTCACTGCCATCAAGTCAATTCTGACTCATATTGAACCCCAATGGGTTTCCAAGGTTGTAAATCTTTATGGACATTGAATACCTAATCTTCCTCCAGTGGAGCAATTGGTGGGTTCAAACTGCCTACTTTCTGGTTAGCAGTCCAATGTCTTAACCATAGTGCCACCAGAGGTCCAGGTCTGCTGAAAAAATATCCATAAATGCTTTACCAGAAGTACCATCCAATGATTTCTGCTTACATATAAGCACACAGTTTTGTCAACAAGGGTATTTTGGAAATATACAACTTCTTTTTAAATGTATATACAGCTACCTTAAAGCACAATGGATTTCATTCTATGAAAATGGAGAGAATAGATATGGAGTCAGATATATATCCACCTCCCATTCTATGTCTTTCCTCATTTCATGAAGCAAGAATATCCAATAATGAAATCTATTTAAAAAAATAGCATCATGAGGAGCTGAAGGAGAATAAAGACTGCATTTTTTTTTTTTTTACTTACTAATGGCTCATCAGTTATCTTTATTGTCTTGTGCTTTCCTTCATTGATAATTTACTCTTACCTTTACTTCTAATAAACTAAGCAAAGCTGTCATGATGAAGGTGAGCTCTGTCTCATATATCTGCTTAAAATGTGAACATGACATTGACTGCTTAGTGATAGGTTCTTTTAAGATTTTTCATGGCTCTACTGCCATTTATGCCATGTAGTGACTCAATTTCTCCACTACTGTATTCAAACTACTCTTAAAGTTTTGTTCACACAGTATGCTATGAATTCACTTGTATGTCACATAAATTTTTGATTTTTCAAATTAAATTCTCCCTCTATTCTTTTCCCATTAGGTGGCATAGTATATTACTTTTGTTCACCCTTGTCCATTTTTGTGATATCAGATTATACCCTCAATTTATTAAATTACTTAATAAATAAGTTTATTTTAAAAAAAAATGCCTTTCATTGCAAATTAACCCAGATTTTTATGAGAGTTCTATCAGAAACAGAAATGACTCATGCTATTGTAGAGGAATGTCAATGCTGATAATTGGACACATAGGTGATGGAAGACTTAGAAATCTATGTAGAGAACCGTATGACAATCCCAAGAATAGGAACAGCCAGAAGCTATTATCACCCTTAGATTAGAGGATTGCAGGAGATAGTATTACCTCAAACCTGGAACTTGGGCTTGCAATTGAAGCTAAAATGGTATCCCTAACTAATCCTGCCCTGAACTACCTGTGGGAAATGGTGTCATAGTTTAAAGGGCTGTTCAATAGTAGATGGGACATGTAGGATATACAAACACTGCTGGGGATCATGTCTGAGGCAATCTCCACTCACAAGGTCCCAATGACCAAACATAATGAGAAACAAATTGACAAGGAAGCCTAGAAATACAATTCCTTATCTATGTCAGATCAGAGAAAGGACAGGTAATGTATCTGATAAAAAATACACAGATGACTAACACTTAGTTTAGTTTAGTTTTCTCTCCAGATTCATTCTCTGCCTTTTCTGGACAAATGTAGACCCCTGAAGGCTGTTCTCCATGAACTTCATTTGTGCCCCCTTGCCTTTTGGCTGCCAGTTGTGTTTGTCACTGGTGCAAACAGCTTACATTCAACTACTAAACCAAACAAAAGTTGACTGCTTGAACTCACTGGCTCTTCAGAAGAAAGGCCTGCCAATATGGTTCTATAAAGATTAAACCCATGGCCCTGAGTCAATTCCTATATTAGACTAGAGTAGAGATTTTCATAGGGTTTAAAGCTGTAGTCTTTACAGAAGCAGACTAACACAGCTTTCTCCCCTAAAGCAGCTGGGGAATTTGAACCACCAACTTTTCTGTTAGCATCTGAGCACTTTAACAGCTGTGCCACCAGGACTCCTTCTGTAAAGACTGTTGTTTTTGTTAGATGCTGTTGAGACAGTTCTGATTCGTGGAGAGCCTTGGCACAACAGAGCAAAACACTGCCTGGTCCTGCATCATCCTCAAAATCACTGCTGTGGTTGAGCTCATTGCTGCAGCCACTGTGTCAATTCATCTCACCGAGGGTCTTCCTCTTAGACAGCTCTTCTTTATGATATTATGAACATCTTTCAACTTTAAGGGCTCATCTTCCTACCCTCCATCAGACATTGTTCCACTGCTATTCATACGATTTTCAGTGGACAATATATATACTTTTTTCAGAAGTAGACCACCACATCTTTCTTTCTAGTCTGTCTTAGTCTGGAATCTCCCCTGAAACCTGCTCATCATGGGTGACTCTGCTGCTATATGAAATACCAGTGGCATAGCTTCCTGCATCACAGCAATACACAGTGAACACGGTATAACATACTGACAGATAAATGGTGGTCTGTAGAAATTAAGGGAAAGAAAACTATATGGAGCATTTCTACTCTGTAACACATGGGGCCTCCATGAATTAGAATCAATTTAATATCAATGCATTTGGTTTGGTGTTTTGGAGACTGAGGAGCCAGGAGAAAGGCAGATGTAGACATCTATCCTTCTGACTCCTTTCATCCCAATTGCTGTCACAGTCCTATGGTTGTCCTCTCTTTCATGGTTCCCACTCTTGGTGGACTTGAGTAACATTTTCCCTCCCACTTACCCTTTCGGATCCAAAGATAGTAATAGTTCATTGCTGCTGCTAGTCCTAAGGTATTTCACCATCCTTTATTGGTTCCCTTAATTCTGCAAATATCTTTGTAAATAGTCACTTCATGTAAACTGAACATGGAATCTACTCTCTGTCAAAATCTGTGCCTATTACATTGTGCAAATGAGTGTTGTCTTTTTAACCTCTAGAACAATTAAACATGAAGGCAGGATGTATTTTGGCATTTGAGCTTTCCTGCCAGTTAGATGTTGTGGGGTGGTGCCGTTGAGTTGTCTCTGACTCATAGAGACGCTATGTGCAACAAAATGATACAGTGCCTTGTCCTGTGTCGTCCTCACAATCCCTGCTATGCTTGAGCCTATCAATTGCAGCCACTGAGTCAATACATCTTCCTTTTTTGTTGACCCTCTATTTTAAGAAGCATGATATCCTTCTCCAAGGAATGGTCCCTTCTGACGACATGACCAAAGTAGGTGAGATCAAGTCTGGCTGTTCTTACTTCTAAGGAGTATTCTGGCTACACTTCTTCCAGGACAGGTTGGTTTGTTCTTCTGGCAGTCCACCGTATTTTCAGGATTCTTTACTCACACCACAATTCAAAGCCATCAGCTCTTGGTCTTCCTTATTCATTATCCACCTCATATTCATGTGGGGCAATTGAAAATACCAAGGTTTGGGTTAAGTGAACCTTAGTTTTCAAAGTGACATCTTTGCTCCTTAACACTTTAAAGAGGTCTTCTGCAGCAGATTTGAAGGAGCTCTGGTAGCATCCTGCCTAAGGCACTTGCCTGCTAACCAGAAAGCTGGCGGTTCAAACCCACCAGCCACTCCTCGGAAGGAAGGTTGGGCAATCCTACTTCTGTAGTGATACTGCCTCGGAAACCCAAGGAGGGGTCGCTATGAGTCGGGGCCGACTCGACGGCAAATAACAACAACAACAACAACTCTGCAGCAGATTTGCTCAGTGCAATATAATATCTAATTTTTTCACTGCTGCTTCCATGGGGTTTGATTATAGAACAATTATGATTATGGCTATGCCATTACTAGCCAGGCTTATTTGCCAGTTCATTAGAACAAATACCCTCTTATTAGGGTGATGTCTTGGTGCAACTTCATCTTAAATTCACATACAAATATAGGGATTGAAATTAAAGGAGATTACTCAGTTATAAAATAGTGCAAGGATGGTTCTCAGAGATGCTTGGAGTTTGGTTTGGCAAGGATGTTTATCTGAAATGCTGGTGTCATTCACTTTTGTACAAAATCATTGAAACTGCTTGGTGATAATTTTGTACTAGTTATGTGTAATTGAGGACAGGCAGGCAAAAGCCAATTTCCAGAACAGGTGGGTGGTGGAGAGGTCATGGTTGAGAGCAAGGTATTTCTCCTTTAAATAGCTACTTTGCATTAACTTTAAGAAGAGTGCAATTTCTATGGCACTCACACCTATGTGAGCACAAGGTTTGGGGAGCAGGAAGTGTATTTATATGAATAATAAAGTACTACTTTTTTGAGTGGACCCAAGGTCATCAGGAAGTCCAGGACTTTACAACTAAATTAGCAGGAAAACACTCACCAGAAAATGAGACAATAGCTCTATACCAACGAAAATTACTTCAATATTTTAACAACTAATGTGACTGTTAGTCCAAGCATATGAATTTGAGAGATCTGAGATTAGTCTGCTTGTTTCTATATGCCTGCTGCTCATTTTCAATATGAAAGTAACATCTCCAAGAATATCTGTGACAAAATTAAACATTATTTTGAATCTCACCAAACTTATTTCTGTGACCTTTACCCCATTGAAGCAGAATCTTTGTTTTCTAAAAACGATTACTGGAAACTTTATTAAAACGTCCATAAGTCTGGGTTGCTTTGTTGATGAAAAAGGGATGAAGTAGTTTTCCTTTTTTAAAAAAACAAAAAACAAAAAAAAACTCTCTTTGAATTGATCCATTAATAAAATCATAAGTAAAGGACTGTGTTAGATTTAAACCTTATTTTTAACCAAACTTTGCCCACTTCTCTCCAAGAAATACTCAGAGTTTCAATTTCCATTTAGCAGTAGTAGTGACTGCTTGGTAAAAACCTTCCTTGCTTCCTTGAGTTCATTCTTAGCCTGTGTAACAATCTCGAGCTTGCCACCATCTGGATATACTGAAGCTCCCTGAAATTTTTATTGAGAATTCCAGTAACTCCATGAATCATTTTAGACCTTGCAACCTCTTCAATTGAATTATTTTCCAAAAGAAATTTTACATGCACTAGATGAAATTGTTTGACAAGCTGAAGAAAATGAGGTTTATATCTTTATCTTTTTGACATTTTTCAGCTTTGTTCTCACTTTGCATTATTCAGGTCACTCTTTATAGTATCTTAAAATGTCACTCCCTTCTTGTGTTCCACCTTCCCTTCATACCTCACCCCTTTAACTTCCCAGTTAGAAGGAATAAAGAACAAAATTGAATACAGAAAGGTGTTCTTAACTGTTTGGTTGCTCCCTGTCTTTAAGATAAGTTTTTAGTAGAAAATATATGTGGTAGTTAATGTTGTGTCAACTTGGCTGGGCCTGGTTTTGAGTGGCTGGGCAGCTGGAAGTAGTATTCCCCATGGTGAGGTTGGTAATCACCTCCATGGTGGAATGTGCTGAGCAGCTGAGTAGCTGTCTTAGGGATGTGCTTTGCTTCTTGTATATAAGGAGCAGCTTTGAGGAGGGTCTCAAGCTTTTGGCATGCTTGAATCTTGCATGTAGCCAAGTTGCTGTTCAGCAGCTGCCATATGATCTGCCAATGTTGCGACTCTTAATGGATTTGAAATAACACCATGCCATGTGGTTTGGTAATATCAGGACAGTGCCTTTTTATTCATTGACTTTGGGTTTGTCACCTTCAGCAGCCAGCAGCTTCCTGAGTGAAAAAGCCTCTACTTTCAGTGGGCCAGGATCAAGAAGCAGAGCTAAAACCCAAGGTCTAGGGCTTTTCACTCAGCTCCTAGAGCCTGGCACTCTGAAGTCAGACTTCTAGCCTCAAAATCTATAAGAGAATAAACTCCTGTTTGTTAAAGTCACCCATTTGTGGTATTTTCTGTTAGAGCAGCATGAAGTAGCCAAAACAAATATATATCATTTTAATTTTAATTATTATGTCTATAATAGCAAAACACTAATTCATTAAAATGGATTTTTAAATTATTTTATTTTGTGCTTGTTGAGAATATACACAACAGAATGTACAGATTCAACAATTTCTACATGTACAATTTGATAATATTGATTATATTAAAGTTGTGCAAGCATTCCCAACCTCTTGTCATAATTGTTCCTCCATCATTCTCATAAAGTCATTGCTCCTTAAGTTTCCTATGTCATTTTTCAAGTTGCTTTAGTCAATTTGATCTCATATAGATATTTCTTAACACAATATTCAAGGAAGACATGCTTGAAAAGTTAAGATAAATTATTTTTAGGTTTTAACAAGACTTCAGAGAATATTTTTGGTTTAAGGTTTGAAGATGATCTCAGGACAACAGTTTCATTGGTTCACGCAGCCTCCATGAAAATTTGAAAATCTGTTCTTCATTCTCATCCTTTTGATCAGGATTCTTGTATAGAAGCTTTAATAAAACTGTTCACTAATTGTAGCTTGGCACCATCCAATTCTTCCAGTTTCATGGCAAAGGACGTATTTATCATGGAGAAAATTGAATGCATATTTTATTTCTACTTTCTATTCCTAATTCTTCTTCTTTCTTTATTGTTTATGGCAAAAAGAGACCAATTTTTCCAACTTTGATGGCCACTTGTAAACTTGTAAGGCCCAAGCACTGTGCAACAGATAAAAATATAGAACTGAAGCACTATATGTGTTATTAGCTCAATTAACTAGAATGTCCCATGAAACCATGATTCTACACCTCCAAACCAATTAACCAAATTCCATGAGGTATTTGGTTGTCTATAAGCAGACTCAACTATTGCTCTTTGTTTATTTACTTGTTTGTTGTAAATATATCTATTGCTCAATTTTTGCCAATTCAGCTTTTTATGGGTGTGCAACTTACAGACAGCAATTACATTAATTAGCTGTGCACATTGAAATAGATTTTATCAAAATAAAATAAAAAGTAAATATACATGATACTAAAAACATAAAATTGCACAGAATCTCTTCAATATTGACTTCTACTTTCCATGTTCTATAATTTCATGTTTCAGGTGTAAAGTCAAGAAATAATTGTGGTCATTTTACAACTTTCTAAATATCTGGGCTCCCTATGAAACCATGTCCTTTGTAATTAAGGTAAAATTTCTCAAATTAAATAAAATTGGTACCTACCTATATATTTATTTACTTCTAAAACTATGTTCTTATACACTGTGTTCCTTTTTTTTTTCCCCTTAATTTTTTATTGTGAGTCGGGTGTAATTTACAAAGAAGATTCATTTTACTCTCAACAGTGCATGCACATTTTTTTTTAACACCCAATCAAAGAAAGCTATTCTCCCATCTCCTCTCTGTGATTACCCTTTCCCTATGTCCTTCTTATCTATGTATTCCTGTCTTTCCAGCTTTCGCTCTATGTGAATGCTGCCCTTCTGATATTTCATGGTTGATTGAGCTAAGGGATCAAAATTGGAGATCCTGGATTGAGTAGGAGGAAAAATGTGGAACAAAATTCAAAAACACAAAAATGATCAGAATTACTGACTGGTTAGAGACTGGTAGAATCCCCGAGACTATGGACCTGGGTTACCCCTTGGGCCTGAAAATAGACTCCCATCCATGGATTAGCTCTCAACCCAACAGTAGAAAGACCAACAAGCAAAACACCTACCCCAGGGAGATGCATCTCTAAGGAGATGCACCTCTAAGATAATCAACCATAAGACATCAGAGTGGTAGCATTCACACAGAGGGAGAACTGAACATGAGACATCAGAAGGGTAAAATTCATATAGATGGAAAGTTGTTCTTACCTTCACCTTTCCAGATGTAAATAACTAGTTGTTCCATGGAATTCTCTTGATTTTCCTTTCTAATCTTTCCAGATATGTAAGCTACCCTGTTTAGTCTGACATCTACTCAGTCAACCTCACTGTCTTACAGGAAAAATTCTTCTTTTTAGAATGACCAATATTCATCCTCACCAAACTCAAATTCTCTTTAGAGAACTGCAACTTGTACTGACTTGTAAGGTGTACCAATAAGTATTGTATATAGCTACATGAAGGAGCTCTGGTAGCACAGTTCCTAAGGCATCTAACTGCTAACCAGGAGCTTGGTTGTTTAAACCCACCAGCATGAAAGCAAGACTGAACAATCTACTTTCTTAAAGATTTACCACCTAGGAAACCCAATAGGGGTCACTGTGAGTCGGAATCCACTAGATGACAGTGGGTTTGGTGTTTGGTTCATGGCTACATGCAATGGAAACGTGATTTTTGTGGCTTAACAAAACAGCAGTTTATTTTTTTCTCACACAAAAATTGGAATTGGGTAGATTAGAGCACGTCCTGCAACTCCATTAACTCATCAATGACAATGTTCAAACTCATTCTATTTTTCTGAATTTCTTCCAAGGTTGAATGAATACTGCTCATTTCAAATCTCTCAGCCGCATTCCAGGAAAAAAAAAAAAAAAAAAAAGTACAAAATAAAGCAATCAGGAGCAAGAGGTATAAAAGCCAAACCCAACCCAGTGCCATAGAGTTGATTCTGACTCACAGTGACCATATAGGACAGAGTAGAACTGCCCAGTAAAGTCCCAGTAAAGTTTCTAAGATTGTAAATGTTTACAAAAGCATACTGCCTCATCTGTCTTCTTCAGAGCAGCTGGTAGGGTGTAATTGCTGACCTTTTAAGTAACAGATGGATTCTTTAGCAACTGCACCACCAAAACTCCTGAGTAATATTAATAACAAGAAATAAAAACTTTCACAGAACTCTTCAGCATACTCTTTCTTATGTTATATTAGTTCATAATTTCATCATATGGAAGGAAATACTTTATACCAGAGTCTTGTTTATAGATTGTTATGACTGTGAGGGAGTTCTGGTAGCGTAGTGCCTAAGGCATTGGACTGCTAACCTGAAGCCTGGCGGTTCAAACCCAGCAGTCACTCCTGGGAAGGAAGGTTGGGCAACCTACTTCCGTAGTGATACTGCCTCAGAAACCCGAAGAGGTGTCTCTATGAGTCAGGTCTGACTTGATGGCACAAAACAACAATAACAACATGACTGTGTGAATCATAAAAAATTATGGATGACATTGCAAAGAATGAGAATTCCACAACAATTAATTGTGCTCATTAGGAACCTGTACATAGACCAACGGGCTCTCATTCAAACAGAACAAGGACTATTATGCGGTTTAAAATCAGGAAGATTGTGTGTTAAGGTTCTATATTTTCACGATACTTACTTAATCTGAGCAAATAATCTGAGAAGCTAGACTATATGAAGAATAATACAGCATCAGGATTAGAGGAAGACTCATTAACAACCTGAGATTCTCAGCCTTGCTAGCTGAAAGTGAAAATGACTTGAAGCACTGACTACTGAAGATCAAAGACTGCAGTGTTCAGTGAGGATTTCACATCAATTTAAGGAAAACATAGTCCTCACTACTTGACCATTCATCAACATCGTGATAAGTGGAGAAAAGATTGTAGTTGTCAGAGATTTCATTTTACCTGCATCTACAATCAACACCCATGGAAGCAGCAGTCAAGAAATCAGAAATATTATTGCACTAGACAAATCTGCTGCAAAAGACCTCTTTAAAGTGCTGAAGAAAAAAATATCACTTTGAATACTAAGGTTTGACTAACCAAGGCACAACATTTTCAATAACATCATATGGACAAAGAATAAAGAAAACCAAAGTGGATGACTTTGAATAGGCTTTTGCTATCCTGCTTTGAAGTTGTTCTTTTTATAGTCTCAGATCTGATATATCAAATAAGAAAAAGAAAAAACAAAAAAACCCAAACTGACTGCCGTTGAATGGGTTCTAACCCAGACCCCTCCTTGGGTTTCGGGAGCGATATCTCTATGGAAGTAGATTGTCGGATCTTCCTTCTGAGGAGTGTGGCTGTTGGGGGTGGACTGCCAGCCTATGGTTAGCAGTTAAATGCCTTAGGCACTACGCCAAGGGTTCTGGTTACCTAGTCAAGCTCTGACAGGAATATACCACAAATGGGAAGACTTTAACAAACAGAAATTAATTCTCTTACAGTTTTGGAGGCTAAAAGTCTAAGTTCAAGTGCCAGGCTCTAGGAGTTGGGTGAAAGCCCCTCAACCTTGGGCTTTAGCTCTGCTTCTTGCTCCTGGCCCATTGAAGCTAGAGACATCTCTTCACTCAGGCAGCTGCTGGCTGCTAAGTCTGACAAACCCTAGGTCGACAAGCAAAAAGGCACAGTCCCAATATTACCAAACCATAGGGCAGAGCCCCCACATCCCTGGGAGCTCTGGTGGCATAGTGCCTAAGGCATTTGACTGCTAACCAGAGGGCTGGCAGTTCAAGCCCAATTGATTCAAGTCCATTGAATGTCCCAAGATTGGCAGAGTATGGCAGGTTACTGAGCAATGAACAACTCAGCTACATGCAGGGTTCAAGCGTGCCATAAACTGGAGAACTTTCTCAAAGTTGCTTCTTATATACTGGAAGAAGACCACATCCCTGGGAGCTCTGGTGGCATAGTGCCTAAGGCATTTGACTGCTACCAGAGGGCTGGCAGTTCAAACCCACCAGTCATTCCTTGGAAGGAAGATTGGGCAATCTACTTCTGTAGAGATACTGCTTCAGAAACCCAATGAGGGGTCACTATGAGTTGGCAACGACTGAATGGCAGTGAGAGACAACATCCTGAAAGCAGCTATTCAGCTGTTCCAGTAGATTCCACCATGGAGTTAATTACCAGTTTCACCATGGGGAATAACTACATCCAGCTGCCCAGCCACTCAACCGGGCCCAGCCAAGTTGACACACAAACTTAACCACCACACCAAGGAAGGTATAAATTGGAAAGAGCAAATCTTTCCAATCTCTTATAGTTTTTGGTTTCTGTTTCAATGGCCATAACTATATCATATGGACACTTTAAATTTCAATGTTGGTTCAAAAATGAAGACATAAATAAGTCTTCTTTCTTTTCTTCTACTCTCCCTCCCTCCCTTCTTTCTTTCTTCTTTCCTTTCTCACATCCACTCACACTTAATTATTGATATATGTATTCTTCCATGCAATGAAAACATAAGAAAGACATTTGAGGAAATGTGGACCCAGGGAATATTTACTTAACTTACATGTCCTATGAAAACTGCGAAATTGGGTCCCTGCGAAGAGAAATTCTCTAGAATGGAGGCTCAGTTTAATTCCATTTTTATGAAACACAAAATTTTTCCTTCCTTATATTATGGTTTGATTCACTAAATATTTCTAAAAAATAAAAAAAATATTCTCAGACTCTCCCAGTTTGTTGTTAGGTGCTGTCAAGTCAGCTCCTACTCATACAACCCTATGTGCAACATATGTGCAACAGAACAAAACACTGCCCTATCATGTGCCATCCTCACAGTCCTCGCTGTATTTGAGCCCATGATTACGGCCACTGTGTCAATCCATCTCATTGAGGGTCTTCTTCTTTTTCACTGACCTTCTTCATTACTAAACATGATATCCTTCTCTATGGAATGGTCTCTTCTGACAACATGACCAAAGTAGGTGAGACAAAGTCTGGTCATTCTCACTTCCAAAGAGCATTCTGGATGCACTTCATCCAGCATAGATTTGTTTGTTCTGTCAGTCCATGGTATTTTCAGTATTGCCAACACCATAATCCAATGGCAACTACTTTTCTTC
>NW_006921763.1:7082689-7084999 GCF_000298275.1 Orycteropus afer afer
TGAAGACTGCTGTCTTTGATCTTCAATAGTAAGTACTTCAAGTTCCCTTCACTTTCAGCAAGCAAGGCTGTAACATCTGTACATCTCAGGCAGTAAATTAATCTTCCTCCAATTCTGATGCTATATTCTTCATCATATAGTCCAGCTTCTCAGATTATTTGCTCAGATTGAATAAGTATGGTGAAAGTATAGAACCCTGACACACATCCTTCCTGATTTCAAACCACATAATATCCCCTTGTTCTGTTCAAATGATAGTCTCTTGGTCTATGTACAATTGTGCTCCCCATGAGCACCATAAATGTTTTGGAAATCCCATTTTGTAGTGCAGTTCATAATTTTTTGTGATCCACACAGGCAAATGCTTTTGGATAGTCAATAAACAAAGATAAACATCTTTCAGATTTTCTTTGCTTTCAGTCAAGGTCCTTCTGGCATCAGCAATGACATGCTTTTTTCCATATTGTCTTCAGAATCTGGCTTGAATTTCTGGAAAGGCCCTGTTAATATAATTCTGCCATCATTTTTGAATTATCATCAGCAAAAGTTTACTTGTTTGTGATATTAATATTGTTCAACAATTCCCACAGGAGCTCTGGTAGCATAGTGCCTAAGGCACTTGACTGTTAACCAGAAGGCTGGTGGTTCAAACCCACCAGCCACTCCTCAGAAGGAAAGATGGGCAATCTACTTCCGTAGTAATACCACCTCGGAAACCCAAAGAGGGTTGCTATGAGTCGGGGCTGATTCGATGGCACACAACAACAACAACAACAGCCACTCCTCAGAAGGAAAGTTGGGCAATCTACTTCCATAGTGATACTACCTCAGAAACCCAAGGGGGGTTCTCTATGAGTTGGGTCCGACTCGACAGCACATAACAACAACAACAATTCCCACATTCTGTTAGATCACTTTTCTTTGGAATGGGCACAAATAAGGATCTCTTCCAGTCAGTTGGCTAGGTAACTCTCTGCCAATTTTCTTGACATACATCAGTGCATCCTGTGTGGCATCCATTTCTTTAAACATTTCAGTGGGTAGTCCATCAATCCCTCGAACCATGTTCTTCATCAATCCTATCAGTGCATCTTCAATTTCTTCCTTCCATACCATTGGTCCTTGATCATATGCCACCTCCTAAAATGGATGACCATTGAGTAATTCTTTTTGATACAGTGACTGTGTATTCCTTCCATCTTCTTCTTTTTCTAAATTGTGATGTGGGTGAAAGTTTACAGAGCTAATTCACTTTCATACAGCAGTTCACACACACGCTGTCTCATGACATAAATTACAATTTACCCAATGCAACATCTCCCCTCCCACTTCCTCCTGATAGTTACATTTTCCCTGTGTCCATCCCTCCCACTCCTGCACCCTGTACTGTTTCTCTGTGCATAAAAAAAACCCTCTTTCTCCCATAATTGTTCTCTCCAAGGAGAGTATCTACCTCAGGTACATGTTCAACTCATATCCCTGTCTTTTGTTTGGCTGGAAGCCACAGTTGTGGGTTCAATTCCAGACCTGAAGGGCAGCTAGGGACCACAGTCTCAGTGGTTCCACCAGGCTCTATCAGACCAGCAAACCTGGTCCCCTTTTTTTTTTCCCCAAATGATTTTGGGTTGTGTTTCACATTGTTCTCCCTCTATCCAGGATCTACTTCATAGATTCCCCTCTGAGTGTTTGACAGTGGTAGCTGGGCACCATTTAGTTCATAGTCATATAAGCTGAGGATCACATGGTGTACCGCTCATGAGGACTAATTGTTCCCATTAATCTTTGGTTTTCTTTATTCTTCTTTGCTCTGGACAAGGAGAGACCCATTGTTGCATCTAGATGGCTGCTTGAAGCTTTTAAGATCCCAGTCACTACTCACCAAAGTAGGAGACAGAACAATGTTCTGTGTAGTATGTTATGCCAATTGAGCTTGATGTCCCCTGTGACTATGATCCCGAGCCCACAGGTTCAACTACTTTCTCCCTCTGGGTAGCTGGCTGTGACCAAGAAGTGACTACAAACTTGTCCCTTGTCAGCTCTACTATACTCCTGGGAATTCTTACAGAACATACAAATACACTTGTAGAACCATTGTTTCCCAACCCTTTACATGGTTTTGGGTACACTCCCTGCTACATAGACATACCTAATAGTTCAGTCTGCCCACACATCTGTCCACCTGTATACCCATGTTTGCCTTTTCTGATAATGCAGTACTGAATATGCAAAAGAGTTCATCTCTGTTGTCCGTACCTCTCAAATACCTCTCTATGTATCTCTCATCCTCAATGCTGCCATATTGGTCACTCA
>NW_006921763.1:7086841-7088958 GCF_000298275.1 Orycteropus afer afer
CTGGGGCAAGATGGTATCTCATTGTTGTTTTGATTTGCATCTCCCTAATGGCTAATGCCTTCCATCCTCTTTTGATGCTTCCCGCATCATTCAATATTTTGTCCATGGAATCCTTCAATATTGCAACTTGTGGCTTGAATTTTTTCTTCAGTTCTCTCAGTTAGATAAATGCCAAGTATGTTCTTCTGTTTTGATTTTGTAACTCCAGGTCTTTACATATTTCATTATAATAATTTACTTTGTTTTCTCAAGTTACCCTTTGAAATCTTCTGCTCAGCTCTTTTATGTCATCACTTCTTCCATTCACGTTAGCTACTCTTCTTTCAGGAGCAAGTTTCAGTCTCTAGTGACATCCATTTTCATCTTTTCTTCCTTTATTAACTTTTTAATGACCTTCTGTTCTCTTTATGTGTGATGATCTTGATGTCATCCCACTACTCATCTGGTTTTCACTAATTGGGGTCCAATGTGTCAAACATGGAATCAAGATATACTGATTATTACTGCTAACTGAAATACAAATGTTGGAAGCTAAGAAGAATCATCAGTTGTTTGAAATATAGCCCTGGTGATACAAATGACACCAAAGATCACATGTCAGAATTTTGCAAGACCAATGAGTTATTCATTGCAAATACCTTTTTCATCAACATGAATGATGGCTATACATGTGGACCTTGCCATATGAAAACACAGGAATCATTTCAACTACATCTGTGGAGAGATGTGGTACAGAAGTTCAATATTATCAGTAAAAACAAGATTAGGACCCAGCTGTGGAATAGACCATTGATTTCTCAGTCAAATACAAGTTAAAGTTGAAGGTGAAGAAAATTAAAACAATTCCACTGAGCCAAAATATGACTTGGATGATATCACACCCGAGTTTAGAGACCATCTGAAGAGTAGAGTTGACACACTGGATGCTAATGACCAAAAACCAGATGAGTTGTGGGATAACATCAAGAACATCATATATGAAGAAAGCAAACCATCATGAAAAGGTCAAGAAAGGAAGAAGGCTAAAATGAATATCAAAAGTGACTCTGAAACTTGCTTTTGAAGTTGGTAAAAACCTTCAATTTATTCATCTTTGGCTTTAGTGGTTGGTGTGTTCATTTGAATAATAATAGTATTAACTAGACTTCCTTGTAGATATATGGATATTACCCTATCACTGACTGCATTGTACTTCAGGAGAGTTCTGGAAACATTCTTTTTGATAATGAATGGGACACCATTCCTCTTCAATTTGTCATTCCTGACATAGTAGACCATATGAGTGTCTGATTCAAAATGGCCAGTATTAGTCCATTTCAGTTCACAAATGCCTAGGATATCGATCTTTATGTGTTCCATTTCATTTTTGACAACTTTCAATTTTCCTAGATTCATACTTCGTACATTCCACATTCTGATTTTTAATGGATGTTCACAGCTGTTCCTTCCTAGTTGTCTGTCAGTTTGTCATACTGTAATGGCTAGTGTGTTTCTGTGAGGCTGAAGGTTATGCTGCCAATATTTCAAATACCAACAGAGTCACCCATGGTGGACAGGTTTCAGCAAAGCTTCCAGACTAAGACCCGCTTTGAAGAAGCATGGGGTCATCCACTTCTGAAAAAAATGGCCAGTAAAAACCTTGTGACTAGCAATGAAACATTGTCTTATGTATTACTGGAAAACTTTATGAATAGACCCAAAACAGTGTCTCTCAAGTTAGTACTATCTAAACTGTTTGTTTCTGACAAAACACTTTCTTGTTAGTTACTACTCTCTTAATTAACATATGATTTTCTCACAATTGTTACTGTTAGCTATCTTAAAATCAGCTCTGACTTATGGTGACCCATGTGTTATAGAGTAGAATTGCTACACAGAATTTCCTTGGCTGAAATGCTTATGGAAGCAGTTTTCAGGCCTTTCTTCCATGGATCTGCTGGTTGGGTTTAAACTACCAATCTTTGGGTTGGCAGTTGATCACAAACTGCTTGCCTCACTTGGGCTCCTTTTCCTCACAATTACATCATAAGGAAAGTGCCCTATTGTCAGGGCTATGAAGTGTGGCTCATTTTTACCTTAATCTATGCCAAGGCTTAAGCACTATTTGACCAATCTCC
>NW_006921763.1:7089419-7090171 GCF_000298275.1 Orycteropus afer afer
CTTCCTCATCTAAGACTTAATGTTTATTACTTTAAGTCTGAAAGAAGTAGCCCTCAAATTCTCTTGGCTTTTTGTTTACTCTTTTCCTAGAAGGAAAGGGAAATTCTGGACAGAGGCAGCCTATCTTGTCTCATCACATGAAAAGAGAAGGATTCGATCTGAGTTCAGAGGGAAAGTATTGTGAGTTTTTAGTTAAGAAAGGTGAAAGTAGAGAACTGTGCAGTTAACAGCAAAGGGTTTGGGAGAGCTACCTTTTGTGCAGGATAGTGAGTATCTCAGAGGCAAACATTGTGAATGGAGTATTGAGGTAAATGGCCTGCTGTTCTTTCCTTTCACCATCCCTTCTCTCTCATTTTCATCCTTGGTACCACATTATAGTTTTGATCAGGAGGAGTTGAGTCAGAACAAAGATCTAAACAGGACTAAAGTTATTTTCTCCCAATCGAGTGATGTGGGGGCACAAAATAAGAATTAATATGGACCATTGTTGTTGTTAGATGCCATCATATTGTCTCAAACTCATAGCAACCCTATGGACAGCAGAACGAAACACTGCCTGGTCCTGTGCTAGCCTCAAAATCCTTGTTATCCCTGAGCCCATTGTTGCAACCACTCTGTCAGTCTGTCTCCTTGAGGGCCTTGCCCTTCTTCATTGACTTTCCATTTTACCAAGCATGATATCCTTCTTCAGGGAATGGTTCCTTCTGACAACATGACCAAAGTGTTGTTGCTGTTGTTGTTAAGTGCCGTCG
>NW_006921763.1:7092620-7095979 GCF_000298275.1 Orycteropus afer afer
ACAGATTTAGTAGTCCTGTTAGCAGCCCATAGTACGCTTAGCATTCTTCTCCAAAAGCACAACTCCAAAGCATGAACTCTTCTTCATTCCTCCTTATTCATTGTCTAGCTCTCACATGCATAAGAGGTGAATGAAAATACCATGGCTCAGGTTAGGCACACCTTAGTGTTGAAAGAAACATCTGTTCTTCGTCACTTGAAAGAGGTCTTTTGCATTAGATTTCCCAATGCAATATGTCATCTGATATCTTGTCTGTTGCTTCCATTGGTGTTGATTGTAGAACCAAGTAATATGCATTCCTTGACAACTTCAATCTTCTCTCCATTTATTGTGATGCTGCTCATTGGTCCAGTTGTGAGGATTTTTGTTTTCTTTATATTGAGGTGTAATCCCTTCTACAGATTGTAGCCTTTAATCTTCATCAGCTCTTATGGCATAGTGCCTAAAGAATTTGACTGCTAACCAGAAGGCTAATGGTTCAAATCCACCAGCCACTCCTGGAATAAAGGTTGGGCAATCTACTTCCATAATGATACCACCTCAGAAAACCAAGGAGGTGTCACTATGCATCAGATCTGACTTGGCAGCGGTGAGTTTTTGAATATTGGTACAATGATAGACAGACAAAACAATGAAATGGAATTGAAAGTCCAGATATAGACCCATCTATCTATGGAGAGCTGATCTTCGATAAAGGACCAAAACCCATTAAATAAGGGAGAGGTAGCCTCTTTAGGAAGCTCTGGTAGTATAGTGGCTAAGAAACTTGCCTGCTAACCAGACGGCTGGCAGTTCAAACCCACCAGCCACTCCTCGGAAGTAAGGTTGGGAAATCCTACTTCTGTAGTGATACTGCCTCGGAAACCCAAGGAGGGGTCGCTATGAGTCGGGTTTGACTCGATGGCACATAACAACAACAACAACAACAAAGCCTCTTTAACAAATGGTGTCAGAAAAATTGGACATCCATCTGCAGAAAAATGAAACAAGACCCATACCTCACCCCAAACACAAAAACAAACTCAAGTTGGATCAAAACCCAAAACTAAAAAGCTCATCAAAGGTAAAATAGGGACAAATCTAGGGGCCTTAATTTATGGCATAGATAGACTATCAAGCATAACCCAGAATTCACAGGCAGTGAAAGATAAGATAGATGACTGAGACCTTTTAAAATTAAATTCTTATGAACATCAAAAGACTTTTCCAAAAGGGTAAAAGATAACCTACAGATTGGAGAAAATATTTGCCTATGAAATATCTGACAAAGGACTTATCTCCAAGATCTATAGAAAACTTCAACACCAAAAAGATAAACAATCTCATTCAGAAATGGACAAGAGATATGAACAGACACTTCACTAAAGAAAATATGCTGGCACCAGATAAACACATGAGGAAATGCTCATGATCATTAACCATTGTTGTTGTTGTTGTTATGTGCTGTCGAGTTGGACCTAACTCATAGTGACCCCTCCTTGGGTTTCTGAGGCAGTATCACTATGGAAGTAAATTGTCCCATCTTCCTTCTGAGGAAGAGAGATGCAAATCAAAACAACAATGAGATATCATCTCACACCATCAATAATAGCAAAGTTCAACAAAACAGAAAATAACAAATGCTTGCAAGGTTGAGGAGAGATTGGAACTTGCATACACTGCTGGTGGGACTGTAAAATGGTGCAACCATTGTGGAAAATGATATGGCGTTTCCTTAAATTTGAAAATAGAAATACCATTTGAACCAGCAATTCCATTACTAGGAATATATCCTACAGAAGTGAGAGACAGGACACGAACAGACATATGCACACCTATGTTCATCACAGCACAATTCACATAGCAACGAGATGGAAACAACCTAAATGCCCATCAGCAAATGAATGGATAACCAAATTATGGGACATTCACATAATGGAATACTATGCTACATTAAAGAATAATGAAGAATACACAAATTATATCACAACATGGCTGAATTTGGAGGACATTTTACTGAGTGAAATAAATCAATTTCAGAAGGACAAATATTGTATGAGCCCATTACTGTAAAAAGTCAAGGAAAGGTTTGCTTAAGGAAGGGAACTCACTGAGTAAGGGAATGGATGGTATGAAAAGAGTCTGTGACCAGCATGATGACATTGGGGAAAATAAGGCCCTGAAATGAATGCATAAAATATAGATAACAGAGGCAAATGCTAGTATTTGAACAATACTGCATTACCACTAACACCAAACACCAGACTCAGAAAAATGCTTAGAAAAGTGAGAAGATCAGGTGGGGGTCAGCAAACAGGAATGTACCCCACACCAATGATAGATTTAGCTGAAGATAATCTTGTATAGATATTAAGGATACAAAATAATCACAATTAGTATAGAAGCAACAGAAGACAGAATTGGAGCAATCCCTCAGAGATAGCCAAAAGCCTTGGAATAGGGAACCACCAGGCTTGTTGATTCAGGCCCATGGTACTGGGGGACAACAGGCTCAACTGGCACAATATAGTACATAAAAATCTTGTTCCACAACCTACTTTGAAGAGTAGTGACAGGAATTTTAAAAGCTTTTGAGGTGCCATCTAAGATGCACCTAATGGTTTCCTCTCATCTGAAGCGGAGAAGAGTCAAGGGCATTTGAAAACAATCAATGCATGGATATGATGGACCTTGAGACCAGCAGAACAAGATGGTGCCTGGCTACCAATGTCAAACATTTAGGAAGGGATCAAAACTGGAGATCCTGGATGGAGTGGGAGGAATAATGCAGAGCAAAACTCAAAACCACATTAATGACCAGAATTACTGGTTAGATACAATCTAGCAGGACCCCTAAGACCATGGCTCTGGGATACCCTTTGGGCTTGGGATAAGACTCAATCCCAGGGTCTGGCTTTCAGCCCAACAGTAGAAAGACTCACATGCAGAACATCCAACCCAGGGTGATGCACCTACCCACTCTACAGAGATATACCCCTTGGAGCAATTGGCCATGGGGCACCAGTGGGGCAGCATTCACCTGGAGGGGAAGCTGGACAGATAGGAGTGCATAGTTAAAGGTACAGGAAGGTGGAGGTTACAGTGGAGGTAGGGGAGGAGAGTGGGGGGTTAGGGTTGGGGATGGCAATTGTGGCTTGAAATCAAATGTATACAAACTGTTGGATGTAAAACAAATTCTGCTTGTAAACTTGCACTAAAAGCAAAATAAACAAATAAATTAATTAATACAGTGCAAGAAAATCTTCCAGAGGAACAGATGTTAAGGCAACTACCTGATGCAGCATTCATAGAATTATATTTAGGTCCCTTCAGTGGAATTGAAGAAAATTCAAGGAAACAAAAGATAAAATCAAGGAAAA
>NW_006921763.1:7096667-7097750 GCF_000298275.1 Orycteropus afer afer
ACTAATCTCAGATTTCTTGGCAGAAACCATGCAGGTGAGAAGGCAATGGAATGACATATATAAAACTCTGAAAAAAAAATGCCAATCAGTAATTATATATACAGCAAAATTGTCCTGGAAATACTATAATAAAATTAGGACTTTACCTGATAAACAGAAATTAAGGGAATTTACTAAAATCAGACCATTCTTATAAGAAATGTTAAAGGAAGTCCTTTAGACAGAATATCAACAATTGTAGACAACAGCAATAGATTAAGATACACAACAGCACCTGGAAATTAATGCAGGTATAAATGTATCAAAAGTGAAATAAACCTACAAGACTGAAAATAAGGAACCAGAGATAACAATTTGTAAATGATTAAAACTACAAAGCAAGAAGAGGAAGTATATGATGTAGTTAAAAACTTTTAAATTGAGAGGACACTGGACAAATCAGCTGCAAAGGAACTCTTTCAAGTGCTGAAGAGCAAAGTTGTCTCCTTAAGAACTGAGGTGTGACTGACACAAGCCACGGTATTTTCAATCGCCTCATATGCATGTGAGAATTAGACAATGAATAAGACATACCCAAGAAAAGTTCATGCTTGAGTTGTGGTGCTGGCGAAGAATGCTGAAAGTACCATGGACTGATGAAAGATCTAACAAATCTGTCCTGGAAGAAGTGCAGCCAGAATTCTCTTTGGAAGTGAGAATAACCAGACTTGGTCTCACCTACTTTGGTCATGTTGTCAGAAGGGACCATTCCCTTGAGAAGGATGTCATGCTTGGTAAGGTGGAGGGTCAATGAAAGAGGGTAAGGCCCTCAAAGAGATGGACTGACACAGTGACTACAATGATGGGCTCAAGCATAGCAAGGATCGTGGAGCTGGCATCAGACAGTGTTTCTTTCTGCTGTGCATAGGGTCGCTATAAGTTGGAGATGACATGATGGCACTTAACTACAAATGTAGACAAAGTAAAAATGATATAGATAGAATAGACTCTTTAAACTTGGCAAGATAATAAGAACTTACAGGATAATCTCAAAGAAAATTAATAAACCTGTTCACCAAAATAAAAAAAAAAAAAATCATAGTA
>NW_006921763.1:7098135-7102685 GCF_000298275.1 Orycteropus afer afer
CCATCTTTGCAGCTACTCTGTCAATCCATCTCATTGAGGACCTTCCCCTTTTTTATTTGACCCTCCACTTTACCAAACATGATATCCTTCTCCAGAGAATGGTCCCTTCTGACAATATGAGCAAAGTAAGTGAGACAAAGTCTGGCCATTCTTGCTTCCAAAGAGCACTCCGGCTGTACTTCTTCCAGGACTTTTGATAGGAAGTTCTTTTGGTAGTCCATAGTACTTTCAGTATTCTTCACTAACACCATAACTCAAAAGCATCAACTCTTCTTTGGTCTTCCTTATTCATTGTCCAGTTCTCACATACATATGAGGTGATTGAAAGTACCATGGCTTGGGTTAGGTGCATCTCAGTCTTCAGGGAGACATCTTTGCTCTTCAGCACTTAAAAAAAGGTACTTTGAAACACATTTGCCCAGTGTAATACATCTTCTGATTTCTTGATTGCTGCTTCCATTGATGTTGATTGCGGAACCAAGTAATAAGAAACTTCAATCTTTTCTCCATTTATGGTGATGCTGCTTATTGGTCCAGTTATGAGGATTTTCATTTTTTAATTTTTTCTTTATTTTTTTTAATGTTGAGATCTAATCTATACTGCAGACTGAAGTCCTTAATCTTCATCAGTAAGTGCTTCAAGTAATCCTTAATTTCAACAAGCAAAGTTATGTTATCTGCATATCCCAGGTCATTAATGAGTTTTCCTCTAATGCTGATGCCACATTCTTCTTCATATAGTCCAGCTTCTTGAGTTATTATATTATAACATAGAGATTGAATAGGTATGGTGAAAAGATACAACTGTGACACACTCTCTTCCTGATTTTAAACCATGCAGTATCCCCTTGTTCTGTTCAAACAACAGCCTCCTAGTCTATGTGCAAGTTCCTCTTGAGCTCAATTTAAGTGATTTGGAATTCCTGTTCTTCATAATGTCATCCATAATTTTTTATGAACCACACAATTGAATGTTTTTGCATGGAAAATAAAACACAAGTAAACATCTTTCTGGTATTCTTTGCTTTCAACCAGGATCCATCTGACTGCTGATATAAGCAATGATATGCCTTGTTCCATTCCCTTTTCTGAATCCAGCTTGCATTCCTGGAAGTTCTCTGTCAATATGCTGCTGCAACCATTTTTGAATTATCTTCAGCAGGATTTTAATTGCATGTGATATTAATGATATTTTTTTATAATTTCCAAATTCTGTGGGATCACCTTTCTTTGGAATGAGTACAAATATGGATCTCACCCACTTAGTTTGTCAGGTAGCTGTTTTTGAAATTTCTTGGCATACACAAATGAGTAACTTCAGTGTGACATCCATTTGTTGAAATATCTTAATGGGAATTCCATCAATTCCTGGAGCCTTATTTTTCACCAATTCTTTCAGTGTAGCTTCAACTTTTTCCTTCTACACCCTTGGTTCTTGATCATATGCCACCTCCTGAAATGGATGAACATTGACTAATTATTTTTGCTACAGTGTCTATGTATTCTTTCCATCTCCTTTTGATGTTTCCTGCATCATTCAATATTTTGCCCATAGAGTTTTTCAGTTTGCAACTTGAGGCTTGAATTTTTTCTTCAGTTTTTTCAGTTTAAGAAATACTGAGTGTGTTCTTCCTTTTTGTTTTTCTAAATCCAGGTCTTTGCACATTTCATTATAATAATTGACTGTCTTCTTGAACTGCTCTTTGAAATTTTCTCTTCAGCTTTTTTTGTCTTGTCATTTCTTCTATTTGGTTTAGCTACTCTCCATTCAAGGACAAGTTTCAGAGTCTCTTCTGAACAACCATTTTGGTCTCTTCTTCCTTTCCTGTCTGTTTAATGACCTTTTGCTTTCCAGATGGATGATGTACTTGATGTCATACCACAATATACTTCTGTAAAGATACCTGCTTGGAAACCCAAGGAGAGGTCTCTATGAGTTGAATTCACTTGACAGCAGTGAGAGTTGTTTGTTTGTTTGTTTGTTTTTGCAGAAGTCAAAGTTATGAAAACTTCTTAATCACAATCAAATACTTTTATGGAATGAGTTGTTGGGCATGGAGACTGAGGACCATAACCTCAGGGGACACTAACATCAATTTGAATAACATAGTCCACAAAAATAATATTCTACATCCTACTTCGGTGATCCTACTTTGGTGCATAGGATCTCTGATAGCATAGTGCCTAAGACACTTGACTGCTAACCAGAAGGCTGGTTGTTAAAACTCACCAGCCACTCCTTGGAAGTAAGGTTGGGCAATCTACTTCTGTAGTGATACCGCCTTGGAAACCCAAGGAGGGATTGCTATGAGTCGGGTCTGACTTGATGGCAAATAACAACAAACAACAATTTTGGTGAGTAGTGATTAAGGTCTTAAAAGCTTGCAGGAAGCAATATAAGGTGCAAATTATTGGTCTCTCCCCATCCAGAGAAAAGAAGAATGAAAAAAAAAAAAAAGAAAGATGAAAGGAAACAATTAGTTCAAAGGACTAATGGACCATGTGAATCTCAGGTTTCACAACTCTGAGACCAGAAGAACTAGATGGTGCCCAGCTACTACTGTTGACTGTTATAAATGGGATCACAGTGCAATGTATAGACTGGAAGTAAAATGTGAAACAAAACTCAAAAATCATTAAAAAGACCAGGCTTACTGATTGGATAGAGAGTGGTGGAATCCCGAAGTTTATGAACTTTAGACACCATTAAAGCCTGGTACTGAAATCACCACTGTCACTCACCTTTCAGCCAATGATAGGCCTATAAGGTGAACAATCATACCAGGGAGGTATGTACCCATTAGATCAATCAATCATATGAGGTCAAAGGGGCAGCATTTGCCCAGGGATAAAGCTGAGAAGGCAGGAAGTGAAAGGAAAGGACAAGGGGAAATGGTAAACACAGGGACAGAGTGGGAAGAGTGCTGTTATATCAGGGGATTGCAATGAATGTCTCAGAACAAAATGTGTACAAATTGTTAAGTGGAAAACCAATTTACTCTGTAAACTTTCACCCAAATCTATACATACAGACAAAATTACCCTATGAGGTTGTTCTATTCTGACACATTGATTGCTGTTAGTTAAAACTGATTCAACAGCACCAAACAACTACAGTGTGCCCTTCATTCAGTGTACAGGAGCCCATGTAATCCACCACCCAAAAAAGCTACAGTCTCAATATAGTGACTCATCTAGGAAGATGAAATGTTACCATAATTTTTTTGGTATAATTTAAACTGGTATGTGTTAGGTTATGTTTATGTTATCAATCTTACAAATATCTGTTGTTGTGGTGGTTGTTGTTATGTGCCGTCGAGTTGGCCCCGACTCATAGCGACCCCTCCTTGGGTTTCCGAGGCAGTATCACTACGGAAGTAAGATTGCCCAACCTTCCTTCCGGGGAGTGACTGGTGGGTTTGAACCACTAGCCTTCTGGTTAGCAGTCAAGTGCTTCAGCCACTATGCTACCAGAGCTCCAAAATCCACATGGCATTTAAGATAAAACAATGGTCTTAAAAAATGTTTTAGTGTTGTATAAGCCACTATGAGTATTTTTCAGTCTTCAGGGTGTAGCCTCTAAATTCCCAATAAAACTTTTGAGAATTATTGTTGCAGAGATGCTGAACCAATGAAGAATTTTGTACAATATTAAAAAAAAATAATCAGATCTGCAAGTGTCCATGTTTATTATAATGGCTGAAGATGGATTGGCAGATTGCAAATATTAATGGAAGGGAGGCTAATCAGGAGATTATGAAAATAATGCTAATGAGAGATGATGATGTTACTTCATAGTGCAATAAGGAATCAAACTCCATTTTTTTATTTTATTTTATTTTTCTTTGGTATTTGACTGCTGATAGTTTTAAAGACTTACCACTTTCTTGTGTCCCACATCTTGGAAATCTGATTAAGAAGCCCAGTAATATCTCTTTGATAGTGGTGGTAGTTTTGAACCATGCAAGCCCCTGTCTATGAACTATAACTTTACCCCATCCCCAGACAACAAACTTGTGTTAGATTGGGTTCTCTAGAGAAACACAAAAACCAGTAAAGCGTATATATATATATAGAGAGAGAGAGAGAGAGTGAGAGAAATTTATCTTAGGAAAATGGCTCACAAACGTATAGAAGCCGGCAAGTCCAAAGTCCCTGGAGGAAACGGGATGGCGGCAGCCTTAGCTTCTGCAAGCACAGGGAGCCGAGAAATTCAAGGCTGGCAGGCAGTACACTGGTTGTTGACTCCAGTGAAAGACAAATCCAAGATCTCCAGGCCGAGTGGTGGGCTGCTCACTCATGGAAGTTTGTAGTCAGCACACCAGGGTTCCAAGCCCTCAAAGAATGTCTCTCTTCCCAGGATGTCCGTGGATATCGTGGAAGCAGGCCACACCTCTAGGGAAACTCCCCTTGGGCAGACTGGCCACTCAGACCACAGTCTTCTGATTCCATCATGGGTAAAACCACACAGAACTGGGGTCCAGTGAAGTTGACACACAGCTCCAACTATCACAAAGCTGATTTCCTTTCTTTCCTCTCCAAGATTTTTT
>NW_006921763.1:7103067-7104448 GCF_000298275.1 Orycteropus afer afer
GCAAAAAGGAGAAAATGGAATGTGGAGAAACTATCAGGATTTACAAATCAGCTGTGCTATGTATCCGTAGAATGATTTTTAGTGAGTGACATGACTTTTCTGAGTCTTGCTTTACCTCATAAGGGTGTTCTAAAAATTAAAAGAGATAATGCATGTTAAGGGCTTAGTCCAGAACGTCAAACATGGTAAACTCTCAATTGACTTTTGTTTCTGTCAATGATGATGATAATGTTCCTTGCTGTTGGACCCGAATAATGCTGTTCTTGACTCCTAGGCTCAGCCAAGAACCTTCCCAAGTACAGTTTTATTTGAGCCCTTTCATTTCTTAATTTATTTTCCCCATTCATGGGATTGTGAGTCCATTTCTACCAGTCACTTCTACAGCCACCTCCCTTTCCTGCATTTTGCCCCATCCCTGGGGAACCATCAGCTTCCCTTTGCCAACAATTCTGTACCATCTGCCTTCCTCTGCCCCAGGATACAGGCTCAACATGGTGGAGGACATGGTAGTCACATATATGCCAGCAGATCTACTAGATATTTTTCTAATAAATTAGTTTCCAAAGACTTTTTTAAATTTATTTTTAAGTAGAATGAGATGAGCAGTGAAAAGACAAGACAGTATCTGAATCACTTTGGCCTTTTCCTACTAAATATGTTCAGTAGTTAATTTTGAAAGTTGTTGTTGTTGTTGTTGCTGTTGTTGTTAGGTGCTGTCGAGTCATTTCTGACTCATAGCAACCCCATGCACAGCAGAATGAAACACTTCCCAATCCCACACCAGCTCCATGATCCCTGCTATACTTGAGTCCATCAACACAGCCACCATGTCAATCAATCTCATTGAAGGCCTCCCCTTCTTTTGTCGACCCTCCACCCTACCAAGCATGACATCTTTCTCCAGGGAATAGTCCCTTCTGACAACATGACCAAAATAGGTGAGATGAAGTCTGCCCATTCTCTCTTCCAAGGAGCATTTCAGGTGCACTTCCTCCTGGACAGATGTGTTAGTTCTTTTAGCAATCCATGGTATTTCAGCATTCTAAGCCAGTACCAAAACTCAAAAGTATCAACTCCTCTTCAGTCTTCCTTATACATTGTCCAGCTCTCATATGCATACAAAGTGATTGGAAATATCATGACTTGTGTAAGGTGCACCTTAGTCCTCAAGGAGACATCCTTGCTCCTCAGCACTTGAAACAGTTCCTTTGTGGTTGACATTTCCAATGCTACACATTATTTAATGTCCTGACTGCTGCTTCCATTGGCATGGACTGTGGAACGAAGCAATGTGAATTCTTTGACAACATCAATCTTTCCATTTATTGTGATGCCTCTCATTGATCCCATTATGAGGATTTTTGTTTTCTTTATATTGAGA
>NW_006921763.1:7104712-7105491 GCF_000298275.1 Orycteropus afer afer
GAAAGGATACAACCCTGACACACTCCCTTCTTGATGTTAAACCATGTAGTGTACCCTTGTTCTGCTTGAATGACAGTCTCCTGCTCAAGGTACAGGTTCCTCATGAGTACAATCCAGTGTTGGGGAATTCCCATTCTTCTCAATGTTATCCATAATTTGTGATGATCCACACAATCAAATGCTTTTGCATAGTCAGTAAAGCACAAGTAAGCATTTTTTCTAGTATTCTTTGGTTGAGCCAAGATCCATCTGACAACAGCTATGATATCCCTTGTTCCACATCTTCTTCTGAATCCAGCTTACACCTCTGGCAGTTCTCTGTCAATATACTGCTAGACTCAAGCAAGGGTGGTACGAGAGATTTCCAACAGGGAGACAAACTTGTCTGTTGATTTGTCCTACCATGGTGATGTGTTTGATACATTACCATGCAACTTTATGAATAGTCTGGTTAGGTTAGAAGGCACTCAAAATAGGACTGGGAAAGAGCTGCATCATCTGAGTAAACCCAGCCTTATTCCTATAGATAAGGTAAAACTTTCAAGAACTCCATTTGCTGATGTGGCACTACTCAAATTGAATAGAAACAGCTGCAGACATATATTAATCATCGGAACATGGAATGTGCGAAGTATGAATCTAGAAAAATTGGAAGTTGTCTAAAATGAAATGGAATGCATAAAGACTGATATCTTCAGCATTAGTAAGCTGAAATGGGTTTGTTTTGGCCATTTTGAATCAGACAGCCATGTGATCTACTATGCCAGGAATGACAGTTT
>NW_006921763.1:7121703-7122791 GCF_000298275.1 Orycteropus afer afer
CATCCTTTTCTATGTTTTGGAAGAGTTTGAGTAGGATTGGTGTCAGTTCTTCTCTTAATGTTTGGTACAATTCTCCAGTGAAACAATCTGGGCCAGGACTTTTTTTAGCTTGTAATTTTTTTATGACCTGTTCAATGTCTTCTTTTGTGATGGACCTGTTCAACTTTTCCACATCAGTCTGTGTTTGTAGTTTAGGTAAGTAGTGTGTTTCTAGAAATCAGTCCAATTCTTGAGATTTTCAAATATATTGAATCACATTTCTTCATAGTATCCTGATATTATCCTTTTTATTTCAGTTGGTTCTGTTGTGATGTTACCTGTTTTGTTTCTTATTCATGTTATTTGTATCCTGTCCCTCTTTTCCTTTGTAAAATTTGCCAGTAGTTTGTAAATTTTATTGATCTTTTCAAAAAAACAAATTCTGACCTTGTTGATATTTTCTATTGCCCTTCTACTTTCTGTTTCATTGATTTCTGCTTGAATGTTGATTATTTCCTTTCTTCTGGTGACTGTGGACTTTTCTTGCTGTTCTTTTTCTAACTGTTGGAGATGTTGGTTTAAAGTGTTGATTTTGGCTCTTTCTTCTTTTTTGATGTATGCATGTATTGCTATAAATTGACCTCTGATTACCGCTTTTGCTGTGCCCAAAATATTTTGGTATGTTGTGTTTTCATTTTTGTTTGATTCAAGGAATTTTTGAGTTTTTGTTTTTATTCCTTCTCTTCCCCAGTCATTCTCAAAGAGGGTATTGTTCAGTTTCCATGTGTTTACTCTTTTTTTCTGTTGATCTTCCTATTGTTGATTTCTAATTTGATAGCATTATGATCTGAGAAGGTACTTTGCAGTATTTCACTGTTTTTGAATTTATTAAGGCTTGCTTTATGGCCCAACATATGGACTATCATGGAAAATATTCTATGTGCACTGGAGAAGAATGTATATTATGCTGCTGTTGGTTGAAGTGCTTATAGATGTCTATAAGGCCAAGTTGGTGGATTGTATTGTTTAGCTCTTCTCCATCTTTGTTGAGTTTCTTTCCAGTTGTTCTATCTTTCAAAGAAAGTGGTGTATTAAAGTCTCCCACTATG
>NW_006921763.1:7123079-7139549 GCF_000298275.1 Orycteropus afer afer
TCTTGTAGGCAGCATATTGATGGGTTTTGTTTTCTTATCCAGTCTGCAACTCTCTGTCTCTTGAGTGGTGCATTTAATCCATTAACATTCAGTGTAATTATTGACTATTATGAATTGGTTGCTGTCATTTTAGTATGTATGTGTTTTTTCACATGTTTTCTTTGTTCCATATTATTTTCTGTGCTGCACCCTTATGTTTATGAATCCTGTTATAATTTCCTTTGTTGAGGTTTTAATTTTTGCTGAGTATTTGTGTTTGTCCTCTTATTATTCTGATGTGAATATTTATCATTTTTCTTTGAGGTTATCTTATGATTTATAATTTTCTCTCCCACGTCTACAACAGTCCATTCTATCTTGCAACTCTCTTAACTTCCTCACCATTTATAATTCTGTGATTTTTTTTTATACATTTGAAAATATATTTTTTCTTAGTACCATAAAAAAAGTCTGATAATTTATTACATAAGCACTATAATATGATTTAAGCAAGACTCCCACCAGTCACTCCTCAGAAGGAGGATTGGACAATTTATTTCCATAAAGATACCACCTCAGAAACCCAAAGCGTTGTCACTGTGAGTTGGAACTAACTTGATAGCAGTGAGTTTGTTTTTTTGATTCTCTCCATCTAGCTGTAAAATATGGATAAATAAGTTATTAAACACAACAATTCATGGTTATTAAATTACTGAAATTGATATACTTGTTTGAAATTATATAGGCAATTTAGACTAAGAGAAAACAATCTCTTGGCATGAAATATAACCAAGTCTCTTTAAATAGAACCAGACTATCTTGAATGATAATTTGTATGTTTATATTTTATTTTAAAATTCAGTGAATATGTATTGAACATTTACTTTTTTTAACTTACTTTACCAAGTTATTTATGTTATAATATCAACATAATCATCCTTCAAAAATTTGAAAAATAGAGGAAGAAAATAAATAGTTTATAATCACTTTTACAGAACTAATTTGCTTGTTTGAAATATTGTTTAATCTTCTGGATGACTTTGAACAAGTTATTTAACCTCTCAGAGATAGTGATTATACTTTGAAACAAACAAGAATTAAATTAGTATATACCTTGTTGTATTGGAGTAAGTATTGGTTATAATGCATGAAAGTGTTATAGTGTTCTGAACTCACTAAATCCACTTAAGAAAAAAGGTAAATGAAATTTTACAAAAATAATTAGAAAAAAAATATGTAGAGAGATTTTTTTTTTTGTTATATTTCTTGCTAGCATTTTTCTAATGGAAGTTGTTACACCTACTTTTATAGTATATGCAATATATTCAATGCACACACATATAAACACAATACTATTTTGTAACCAGCTTTTCCTCATAATGTATTTTTTATCTTCCTGAAGAAGTCTCTTTTGGAAAACTCAGTTGTACTCTTCTCTGGAGTGACATCTCTATAGCATGCCTGCAAAATGATCTTTTGGGGATTTTCCTTCATCATCGTCCTAGAGATCGCTTTAGATTATCTTTCTTTAGAATCTGTGATTACTGAATCTTATGAGTTCCTTTCTTGGTTTATTCCTTCATTTTATGCAGTAATTTCACTAGTGTCCTAGGTCAGGAACCCTGGGTACTGGCTAATATTTTGCAAGAGAGGAGTAAATTTATAACTAGAATATGTGTTTATTGTAGTCAAGACAAATATCTGTCCATTTCAGTGGAGAGTCGTATGAAATCAACTTGACATCAGTAGCTGTTTGCTTTCCTAAGGAATTATTGTCATATTGGGGTTCAGAATTGATCTCTGTTTTGGGAATAGATTAGCCTTGGTGAATGGGATGTTATGTTATTAGATTCATGAATATCTTTCACCCCTGACACCATCACTACTTTGGTTAAGAATTCATTATGATAAAACTGAAATAACTAAAGACAGATCCTGGCTGAGGTCTACTGACTATGTCATTCTGTCTACTTTAGTAATTCATACCGCTCTCATGGTACATACATTCTAATTGGCATTGATACAAATAGCTCTACAGTTTATGATCACGCAGATAACTATTCGCATGCTTCTACAAGAAAACTTTGTCACTTTTGTAGTATTCTTTCTCTTTAATGACTAGACAGCCAAGTAATTCTGTATAATGAATTGATGTATGTGCTTGTATTGGACCACTTCTCATTACAAATACTTGGGATATGGGTGCAATGCCTAAACTTTTTCCCACTGAAAGAACTTACCACATCTTAGTCTTTCAGTGCCATCTTGAGTGGGATTGTTCTGCATCAGTACTGCATTTTCAGCTTGTAGCTAACCAGAAGGCTGGCAGTTCAAACCCACCAGCCACTCCTCGGAAGGAAGGTTGGGCAATCCTACTTCCGTAGTGATACTGCCTCAGAAACCCAAGGAGGGGTCGCTATGAGTCGGGGCCGACTCGACGGCAAATAACAACAACAACAACAGTCACATACTGAACTGATCCATCCTTGAACCAAACTTGGTCTTTCTCTTCCCTATCAATTGTTCATAAGAGACATTTTATGTTCATGTAGTCATAAACTAAGGGAATATATTCCTGCGACAGGGATGGTGGCATGAGAATCTAGGTATCTTGACTATATGCCTTATCTATGTATTTTTGCCCTTCTTTTACCTGAGAAAGGAGATCTGATAACATAGTGTATAAGGCATTTGGCTGCTAACCCAAAAGTCAGTGGTTCAAACCTACCAGCTTTTTCATGGGAAGAATATGAGGCAATCTATTTCAGTAAAGAATTACAGCCTTAAAAACCTAATAAGGATTGTTATGAGTCAGAATTGACTCAATGGCAGTGGGGATTTTAGGAGATTAGGAGAAGGAGCTCTGGTGGAACTGTGGTTAAAGTATTGGGCTTCTAACCAAAAGTTTGGCAGTACAAATGCACCAGCTATTCAGTGGGAGAAAGATGAGGCAGATCTGTAAAGATTTACAATGTTGGAAACCCTATTGAGCAGTTCTACCATGTCCAATAGAGTCATTAGGAGTCTGACTCAATGGCAGTGGGTTGGTGTCTGATCAGGGAACCCCTAGTGGCACAGTGGTTAAATTGCTTGTCTGCTAACCAAAAGTACAGTGGTTCAAATGTGCCAGTGACTCTATGGGAGGAAGTTGTGTCAGTCTGCTCCTGTAAAGATATATAGCCTTGAAAACCCTTTGGGGAAGTTCTTCTCTGTTCTATTGTGTTACTATGAGTTGGAATTTACTTGACAGTAGTGAATTTAGTATGGGATCCTGAATGTAAAACAGTCAATTTATGTTGGGATATTTCTGGATCTGTCTGCCCTTATAGCTAGGTGGATTGAACAGAAACAAGATGATACAGGCTCACAAACTGTACAACTTAATTTTGGTGGTGGGATTTTTAATATGCAATAAATTAAAATTTATGTTGAAGAGTATGTCATAACAGTGCCAAGACAACTGGAAGAGCTTCAATAATGAAGCAGAAGTCTAAGTCCTCATAGGATTTATCTTCATTTGCTGGAGTGTATATGCATAAGGAGCTCTGGTAGTGTAGTGCCTAGGGCACTTGACTGCTAACCAGAAGGCTGGAGGTTCAAACCCACCAACCACTCCTCAGAAGGAAGATGGGTCAATCTATTTCTGTATTGATACTGCCTCAGAAACCCAAGGAGGGGATGCTATGAGTTGGGTCCAACTCGACTGCACATAACAACAACAACATATACATATGAGTTTATGCATGTTGCTGTTGTTGTTAGGTGCCCTCGAGCCATCTATGACTCATAGGAACCTCATGTACAGAAGCATGAAACACTGCCTCGTCCTGTCACAGCAACATGATCTTTGCTATACCTGAGCCCATCGTTGGAGCCACTGTGTCAACTTATCTCTTTGAGGGCCTTCCCCTTTCTCATTGTCCCTCCACTTTGCCAAGCATGATATCCTTCTCCAGGGAATGGTCCCATCTTAAACATAACCAAAGTAGGTGAGATGAAGTTTGGCCATTCTCACTTTTAAGGGGAATTCCAGCTGCACTTCTTCCAGGAGAGATTTGTCAGTTCTTTTAGCAGCCTATGGTAGTTTCAGCATTCTTCCCCAACACCACAACTCACAATCATTGAGTTTTCTTCAGTCTTCCTTTTTCATTGTCCAGCTTTCACATGTATATGAGGTGATGGAAAATACCATGGCTTGTGTTAAGCACACCTTTGTCTTCAAGGAAAAATCTTTGCTCTTCTGCAGTTGAAAGAGGTCCTTTGCAGCAAATTTGCCCAATGCTATATGACATCTGATATCTTGACAGCTGCTTCCATAGGTGTTGATTGTAGAACCAAGTAATACTAAGTCTTTGACAACTACAATCTTATCTCCATTTATAATGATGCTGCTTATTGGTACCATTGTGGGGATTTTTGTTTTCTTTTTATTGAGGTATAATCAATACTGCAGAGTATAGTCTTCAATCTTCATCAGTAAGTGTTTCAAGTCATCCTCACTTTTAGTGAGCAAAGTTGTGTCATCTGCATAATGCACATTATTAATGCTTCTTCCTCCAATCCTGATGCCACATTCTTCTTCATATAGTCCAGCTTCTCGGATTATTTGCTCAATATACAGGTTGGACAAGTGTGGTGAAAGTATACAACCCTGACACATCCCCTTCTTGATTTAAACCATGCAGTGTCCCCTTGTTCTGTTAAACAACAGCCTCCTGGTCTGTGTACAAGTTCCTCATGAGCACAATTAAGTGCTCTGGAATTCTCATTTTTCTCAATGTTATCCATAATTTGCTATGATACACACAATCAAATTCTTTTGCATAGTCAATAAAACACAAGTAAACATCTTTGTGGTATTCTTTGCTTTCAGCCAAGATCCATCTGACATCAGCAATGATATCCCACATTCTATGTCCTCTTCTGTATCCAGCTTGCATTTTTGGAAATTCTTTGTCAGTATAGTGCAGTACCCATTTTTAAATTATGTGCATTAAGGTTTTACTTGTGTGCAATATTAATAAATTGTTCAATAATTTCCACCAGTCCATTTCAGGTAATTAATGCCTAGGATATCAATCTTTATGCATTCTATTTCATTTTGGTCGACTTCCAATTTCCCTAGATTCGTACTTCATACATTCTGTGTTCCGATTATCAATAGATGTTTGTAGCTCTTTCTTCTCATATTGAGTCATGCCACTTCAGCAGATGGAGGTCCCAAAAGCTCTACTTTATCCATATCATTAAGGTAGGCTCTACTCTGATGAGACACCTCTTTCCTAGTCATATTTTGAGTGCCTTTTGATATGAGAGGCTCATCTTCCAGCACTGTATCAGATAATTCCTTTCTTTAGAAAGGGTAAAAATATGGATCTTTTCCAGTCAATTGGCCAGGTAATTGCCTTTCAAATAGCTGACTGCCTCTAGTGCACCCTCTGTTTGTTGAAACATCTCAAATGGTATCCTGCCATCTCCTGGAGTTTTGTTTTTCACCATTTCCTTCAGTTCAGCTTTGACTTCTTCCTTCAATACCATTGGCTCTTGACCATATGCCACCTCCTGAAATGGTTGAACCTTCACCAGTTCTTTTTGGTACAGTGACTCTATGTATTCTTTCCATCTTCTTTTGATGTTTCCTGCATCATTCATTGTATTGCCCATAGAATCTTTCAATATTCCAACTCGAGGCTTAAATTTCCTCTTCAGTTTTTCAGCTTGAGAAATGTTGAGTGTGTTCTTCCCTTTTGGCTTTCCAACTCCATGTCCTTGCACATTTCATTATAATAATTGACTTTGTCTTCTTAAGTGGCTTATTGAAATCTTCTGTTTAGCTCTTTAATCTTGTCATTTCTTCCCTTTGCTTTAGCTACTCTCTGTTCAAAAGCAAGTTTCAGAGTCTCCTCTGACATTCATTTTGGTCTTTTCTTCCTTCCCTGTCTTTTTAATGACCTTTTGCTTTCTTCATGGATGATGTTCTTTATGTCATCCCACAATTCCTCGGGTTTTTGGTCATTGGTGTTCAATGAATCAAATTTCTTCTTTAAATGGTCTCTAAATCCAGGAGGGATATAATCATGATCATATTTTGGCTCACATGGACTTATTTAAACTGTGTTCAACTTCAACTTGAACTTGCAAATGAGCATTTGATGGTCAGTTCCACAAGCAGTTTTTGTTGTTTTGGCTGAAAATATTGAGTTTCTTCATTGCCTCTTACCACAGATGTAGTCAATCTGATTCCTGTGTACTCCATCTGGCAAAGTTCACATGTATAGCCACTGTTTGTGTTATTAAAAAAGAGTATTTGCAATGAATAATACATTGGTCTTGCAAAATTTTATCATGTTATCTCCAGCATCCTTTGGATCTCCAAGGCCAAATTTTCCAGCTACCAGTGATTCATCTTTGTTTCCAGCTTTTGCATTCTAGTCACCCATGATAATTATCACATCTTGATTGCATGTTTGGTCAATTTCAGACTGCAGAAGTTGGTAAAAATATTCAGTTTCCTCATCTTTGGCTTTAGTGGTTGGTGCATAAATTTGAATAATAGTAGTAGTAACTGGCTTTCCTTGTAGGTGTATGGATATTATTCTATCACTGACAGCATTGTACTTCAAGATAGATCTTGAAACATTCTTTGTAACAATGAATGCCACACCATTCCTCTTCAATTTGTCATTCCCAACATAGTAGATCATATGGCTATCTGATTCAAAATGGCCAAAACCAATCCATTTCAGCTCCCTAATGCCTAGGATACCAATTTTTATATGTTCTATTTCATTTCAATCAACTTCCAATTTTCCTAGATTCATACTTCATACATTCTGTGTTCCAGTTATCAGAGGATGTCTGCAGCTCTTTCTTCTTAAATTGAGTCAAGCCACTTCAGCAGATGGAGGCCCCTGAAGCTCTACTTTATCCATATCATTAAGGTAGGCTCTACTCTGATGAGACACCTCTTTCTTAGTCATATTTTGAGTGCCTTCTGACATGAGGGGCTCATCTTCCTGCACTGAATTGGACAATATATCAGGGCTATTCATAAGATTTTCCAGTAATATATCAGGCAGTGTTTCACTATTATTCATAAGGTTTTCACTGGACCATTCTGTGAGAAGTGCATGGTCTCTTCCTTCTTCCAAGTCTTTCTCAGTCTGGAAGCTCCATCCAAACCACTCCACCATGGACATCCCTGCTGGCACAGCCTTCAACCTCTCAACAACATGCAAGACACCACAGTAGGACAAACTGACAGACAAGTTCATCTTTCTTGGCTTTTCCAACCACTCCACTCACTTCCTGGGCTTCCCCTTACAAGTTCCTGCCAGCATTGTCTGCCACTGCTCCCTCCACCTGGGGTTGTCCCCCACCATCCTTACTTGTTCCGACCACCAGTCCTGTCTGCTGCTTCTACCCGACACCTGGGAAGTTTATACATGTTGTTATGTTGTTATGTGCCGTCGAGTCAGCCCTGACTCATAGCGACCCCTCCTTGGGTTTCTGAGGCAGTATCACTACAGAAGTAGGATTGCCTAACCTTCCTTCTGAGGAGTGGCTGGTGGGTTTGAACCTCCAGCCTTCTGGTTAGCAGTCAAGTGCCTTAGCCACTATGCTACCAGAGTTTATGCATACTTGCCACTTATTGCTCATGTTATTGGATTAATGTAATGTTTTATATGATTTTCAGGATATTAACATGGTCAAAGTCACTTAAAGATGGTTTTTAACAAAATTAGAGAAATTATTGCAGTTTATGGAAAGATCATAAATGTATATATTGATGTACCTGCATAAATATAAACTGTTTCTAATCTTCCTTCCTTATAGGATAGAAGTTACACATATGCTACATCAATGGTTCCACATAGTATATCTGAGGCTTTACTAACGTTCTTTACAAATATACTACATCTTACCCAGTAGCTAAAATTGGGAGAAAAAATAACACAAAAAATACCTATGCAAATTTTCCCCAACACTAGCAACAAGAAAATTGTCTAATAAATAAATAAATATGAAAAAAATATGTCCAGAATGAACTATTTCATATTTCTAGAAATTATCTAAAGGCTTGGAACAATCTGGGGATATTTTATTAGAGAAAAACTAAATATTAGTAATAACAACACTATTCATGACATATATATTTTACCTCACTTATCCCCACCTCCAGTTCTGCAATATTATTGAGAACAAATAAATAAACATAGCAGCCATAAACATGGTAAAAATAACCAGCATGGGGAAAACAAAGGGACCAGCATGATGTTGGAGCTTCTTCAAAACCTTATCCCCAGAGAATGGTCATTATTTGAAAATATAATGGAGAAGAGTGGGAATTCCAGAACATGTAACTATGCTCATGAGGAACGTATACATAGACCAGGAGGCTATCATTTGAACAGAGCAAGAGGATACTGCATGCCTTAAAATCAGGAAGGGTAAGCATCAGGGTTATACCTTTTTGCCATACTTATTCAATCTGTATGCTGAGCAAATAATCTGAGAATCAACTATATGAAGAAGAATATAGCATCAGGATTAGTTGTTGTTGTTGTTATTAGGTGCCATCAAGTCGTTTCTGACTCATAGCGACCCCATGCACAGCACAATGAAACACCACCCGATCCAGCACCAGCTCAATGATCCTTGCTATACTTGAGTCCATTTTTTTCAGCCATGGTGTCAATCCATCTTGTCGAAGGCCTTCCCCTCTTTTGTAGACCCTCCACTTTACCAAGCATGACATCCTTCTCCAGGGAATGGTCCCTTCTGACAACATGACCAAAGTAGGTGAGACAAAGTCTGGCCATTCTCACTTCCAAGGAGCATTTCAGCTGAACTTCCTCCAGGACAGATCTGTTAGTTCTTTTAGAAGTCCATGGTACTTTCAGCATTCCTCACCAGCACCGCAAGTCAAAAACATCAACTCTTCTTCGGTCTTCCTTATTCATTGTCCAGCTCTCACATGCATATGAGATGATTGGAAATATCATAGATTGGGTCAGGCACACCTAAGTCCTCAAGGAGACATCCATGCTCCTCAGCACTTGAAAGAATTCCTTTGCAGCTGACATTCCCAGTGCTACACTATGTCTAAGGTCCTGACTGCTGTTTCCATTGGCATTAATTGTAGAACCAAGCAAAGTGAATTCTTTGACAACCTCAATCTTTTCTCCATTTATTGTGATGTTGCTTATTGGTCCAGTTGTGATGATTTTTGTTTATGTTGAGATGTAATCCACACTGCAGACTGTATTCTTCAATCTTCATCAGTAAGTGCCTTAAGTCATCCTCACTTTCAGCAAGCAAAGTTGAATCATCAGCATATCTCAGGATGTTAATGATTCTTCCTCCAATCCTGATGCCATGTTTTTCTTCATATAGTCCAACTTCTTGGATTATTTGCTCAGCATATAGATTGAATAAGTATGGGTAAAGGATACAACCCTGACACACTACCTTCCTGATTTTAAACCATGTAGTGTCCCCTTGTTCCATTTGAAAGACAGCCTCCTGGTCAAGTACATGTTCCTCATGAGTACAACCAAGTGTTCGGGAATTCCCATTCTTCTCAATGTTATCTATAATTTGTCATAATCCACGCAATCAAATGCCTTTGCATAGTCAATAAAACAAAAGCAAATATCTTTCGGGTATTCTTTACCTCGAGCCAATATTCATTGGACAGCATCTATGATATCCCTTATTCCACATCCTCTTCTGAATCCTGCTTGCACCTCTGGAAGTTCTCTGTCAATATACTACTGCAACTGTTTTTGAATTATCTTCAGTAAGATCTTACTTGTGTGCAAATTAATAATATTGTTTGATAATTTCCACATTCTGTGGGATCACCTTTCTTTGGAATGGGTACAAACATGGATCTCTTCCTGTCAGTTGGCCAGGTAGCTGTCTTCCAAATCTCTTGGCATAACTGAGTGAGTGCCTCCAATGGGGCATCCGTTTGTTGAAATATCTCAATGGGTATTCTGTCAATTCCTGGAACCTTGTTCTTTGCCAATTCCTTCTTTGCAGCTTTGACTTCCTACTTCAATACCATAGGGTCTAGATCATATACCACATCCTGAAATGGATGAAGATTGACCAGTTCTTTTTGGTACAGTGACTCTGAGTATTCCTCCCATCTTCCTGCATCACTCAATATTTTTCCCATAGAATCTTTCAATATTGCAATGAGAGGCTTAAATTTTTTCCTCAGTTCTTTCAGCTTGAGAAATGCCAAGAGTGTTCTTACCTTTTGGTTTACAAACTCCAGGTCTCTGCACATTTAAGTATAGTAATTAGCCTTGTCTTCTAATGATCTGCTCTTTGAAAGCTTTGGTTCAGCTCTTTTATCTTGGCAAAAGTTTCAGAGTCTCTTCTGTCATCCATTTTGGTCTTCTCTTCTTTTCTCATCTTTTTAGTGATCTCTTGCTTTCTTCATGGATGATGGTCTTAATGTCATCCCTTTAGATGATCTCTAAATTCAGAAGGGATATATTCAGGATCATGTTTTAGCTCTCTCGGACTTGTTTTAATTGTCTTTAACTTCAAGTCAAACTTGCATATGAGCACTTGATGGTCTGTTCTACAATCAGCTCCTGGGCTGGTTCTGGCTGAAGATATTGAGCTTTTCCATCGCCTCTTGCCACAGAAGTAGTCAATCTGATTCCTGTGTGTTCCATCTGGTGAAGTCCACGTGTACAGCCACCATTTGTGTTGTTGAAAAAAAAAAAAAGGTGTTTGAAATGAATAAGTCCTTGGTCTTCCAAAATTCTACCATGGGAGTTCCAGCATTATTTCTGTCACCAAGGCCAAATTTTCCAACTACTGTTGATTCTTCTTTGTTTCCAACTTTTGCATTCCAGTCACCAGTGATAATTAACACATCCTGATTGCATGTTTGGTCAATTTCAGACTGTAGAAATTGATAAAAATCTTCAATTCCCTCCTCTTGGGCTTTGGTGGTTGGGGCATAATTTTGAATAATAGTCATATTAACGGGTCTTCCTTGTAGGCATATGTATATTATCCTATCAGTGACACCATTGTACTTCAGGACAGATCTTGAAACATCCTTTGTGATGATGAATGCCACACCATTCTTCAAACTCTCATTCCCGACATAGTAGATCATATGGTTGTCTGATTCAAAATGGCCAAAACTAGTCCATTTCAGCTCTCTAATGCCTAGGATATCATTCTTTATGCATTCCATTTATTTTTTTTCACAATTTCCAATTTTCCTAGATGCATACTTTGTACATTCCATGTTCCGATTATTAATGTATGGTTTCTGCTGTTTCTCCTCAATTTGAATCATGCCACTTCAGCAAATGGAGGTCTTGAAAGCTTTACCTTACTCATATGAGTAAGACTAGTTTTACTCTGATAATGCAGTCTTGCCCAGTCCTATTTTGAGAGCTTTCTAACCTAAGTGACTCATCCTCCTCCTCTGTATTGGACAATGTTTCCGGACTATTCATAAAGTTGTGCAGTAATGTATCTGACAGTGTTTCTCGGCAATTTATAAAGTTTTTGTTGGCCAATTCTTTGAGAAGTGGAGGACTTCTTCCTTCTTCCTTGTCTGCCTCAGTCTGCAAGCTGGGCTTATACTTGTGCACCATGTGCACCCCACTGGGTTTGAAACACCAGTGGCATAGCCTCAAGACCCACAGCAACATGCCACCACAGTAGGACAAACCAACAGACAAGTTTGTCCCTTTACCTGTTGGAAACTTCTCCAACCACCCTTACCTATCTCCCTGCAGCTGACTCCTTGCTCTGACCTGGTCCTTTTGGCCTTTTCTCTCCTTCCCCTTCTTTCCCACCTTACCTCTTGTGAGGTGTGGCCTGATTTTCCTCTCCTCACCTGGATCTCTGTGGCTGACTCCTCACTCTGTCCTGGTCTCCTTGGCCTTTTATGTCCTTTCCCTACTTTTCTGCCTTGCTGCTATGAGGCATGGCCTGGGGTCCCTCTCCTCACCTGGATCCCTATGGCTGACTCCTTGCTCTGTCCAAGTCCCCTTGTCCTTTTCTCACCTTTCTGCACTTTCCTGCATTGCCACTTTGGGGCATGGCCTGGGTTCCCTCTCCTCACCTGGATCCCTGCAGCTGACTCCTCATCATGGTTAGAGGAGGGCTCATTAACAGTCTGTGATATGCAGATGGCACAACCTTGCTTGCTGAAAGTGAAGATGACTTGAAGCACTTACTGATGAAGAATAAAAACTACAGTCTGTGGTATGTGTTAAATCTCAACATAAAGAAAATGAAAATCCTCACAACTGGACCAATAAGAAACATCATGGTAAATGGAGAAAAGACTGAAATTGTTAAAAATTGTATTTACTTAGATCCACAATCAATACCAATGAAAGCAACAATCAAGAAATCAGATGAGATATTACATTGGGAAAATCTGGTGCAAAAGGCCTCCTTAAAGTAAAGAAGAGTGAAGATGTCTCTTTGAAGACTAGAGTGCACCTACTCCATGTTGTGGTGTTTTCAGTCTTCTCATATGCATGTGAAAGCTGGACAGTGGCTAAAGGGTCCCAAAGAAGAGTTGATACTTTTGAATTGAGTGTTGGCGAAGAATACTGAAAGTATTGAGGACAGTGAGAACAGCTAACAAATCTGTCTTGGAGGAAGTGCAGCCTGAATGCAGCTTGAAAGCAAGGATGGCCAGACTTTGTCATGTTGTCAGAAGGGACCATTCCCTGGAGAAGCATATCATGCTTGGTAAAGTGGAAGGACAGCAAAAAAGGAGAAGACCTTCTGTGAGACAGATTGACATTGGCTGCAATGGTGGGCTCAGGTATAGAAAGAGTTGTGAAGCTAATTCAGGACTGGGCAGTGTTTAATTCTGTTGTACAAAGGGTCACCATGAGTTGAAGCCAAATGGCACCTAACAGGAATAACAACAATTGTTCCCTCAAGGTCTCATTTTCAAGGCTGTACTTATTTTACCTGACTCAAATCTCACCCAATGCTAAAAACCTATTTTCCAGGACTTGGGGTGAAAACAATTAGAGGTAATGGTTTAACTTTATGGTTCCCTAAGGAAGTGAATAATAGCAGAAACAAACCATTATCTAAGTAATAAGATTTTTTTTTCCTTTTTTTAGTGCAGGGAATGTGACATTCTTAGGGTATTTGAAAAATTTGGACATATTCATAGGAATCTAGAAGTCCACACCCATGTGTAAGGCTTTGTGCATGCCCAGGGATGATCAAGAAAGAACTGTGAAGGCCCCACACAGTCATGTCTGGATAACCTAGAGTATCTTCACTAGCAGGAAATAACAGACAGAATGGTCAACAGTATGGCTAGGAAACGAAGATGTGACCCAACACTCATACAGAGCTTCTTCAGAATGACTGGATGACATTGGTTCCAGGCATTTAAAGAAACGCTTGCCTTAATATTGGTTTATCTCTAGGCTAATTAAGCAGAGACTTTGGTGGCCATATATCATAAGTAAAACAGACATTACAGAATTAGGTTATAGAAGTCACTAGGCAAAAAACAACACAATTTGGGGAGGGTAATCTAATTTTGTGCTGCTAAATTATATGATTTAGAATGTCCAGATAACAACAAAAATTAAAAAACATATGAAAAACAAGCAAGCCAAAACTATGGCCTATATAAGGAAAAAAAAAAAAATAATAAATAAATAAAAATAACTGTTCCTAAAGTAGCCCTGACTGCTGACCTAGCTTTAAATCAATGATTTAAAATATTTTTATGAAGAGGAAAGGAAACTATTTCTAATGAACTAAAGGAAAGTATGAAAGAGGCTGGGTATATGCCATCTTATCTATAGGCCACATGTTAGTTCTCTCTAGCATCTTAATGCCTGAAAAACTAGGTGCAGCAGTTTGAAGCAAGGATTCTAGTGCTCTCAATAGCTCATTAAATTAGAGAAGCCCAGACTTAGGGGAGTAGAAGAAGAAAGGAGGGAGAGGCAGGGTAAACAGCAGTGAAGAATACAAATAGACAAACCTGCCCTGTGGAGCACTAACTGGCTGGTGAGATGAGGCATTGGAGGGCTCTCGAGAGCAGGAGAGAATGCACCGGATGACCTGTGACTACTCCTTGGATTTACCTTCAGTGCCTGCTTTTATCAGTAACTTTGGGATTGCTGCTAAGTGGGAGAGGATGTCATGCTTGGTAGGGTGGAGGGTCGAGGAAAGAGGGGTAGGCCTTCAACGAGATGTATTGACACGGTGGCTGCGATGATGGGCTCATATAGCAGGGATTGTGGGGCTGGTGCGGGATCAGGCAGTGTTTCGTTCTGCTGTGCATGGGGTCGCTATGAGTCGGAAACCACTCGACGACACTTAACAACAACAACAACTTTCTATATAATATATCTTCTTATAATCCAGTGGCATTGATTACATTCTTCATATTGTGCATTCATTATTTTTATCTTTTTGAAAATTGTTCCACCATCATTAAAATAAACACAATGCCCCCTAAGAAAAAACTCTCCCTTACCCCCTCCCTCTTTTCCCTGGTAACCACTAATAATCTTTGGTTTCTATACATTTTCTTATTTAAGTGAGTTCATATACTAATTGTCCCTTTGCAAATTATTTACTTTCCTCAGCATAAGGTTTTCAAGGATAATTAATCATGAAGCATGAATCAGGACTTCATTTCTCTTTTTGGCTGAGAAATATTCTATTGTCAGTATATATCATATTTAGTTTATCCAAAAAAAAAAAAAAACACTCACTGCCATCTAGTTGAATCTGACTCATAGCAACCACTCCTTGGGTTTCCAAGGTGATATCACTACAGAAGTAGATTACCCAATTTTCCTTCCATGGAGTAGCTGGTGAGTTTGAACCACCAGCCTTCTGGTTAGAAGTCAAATGCCTTAGACACTGCACTACCAGAGTTCACCTATTGATGTACATTTTGGTTGTTTACACCTTTCAGCTATTGTGAAAAATGCTGCAAAGAAGGTTGGTATACAGAGTTTTCCTTACATCTCCACTTTCACATCTTCTGTGTATATATCTAGACTGGGAATGTTGGGTCATATGGTATTTCTATGTTCAATTTTTTGAGGAAATGTTTTACACAGCAGCAGTACTATTTTCATTCCCACCAACAATGGATGACTGTTCCAATTTCTCTGCAACCTTGCCCAAACCAGTTGTTTTATTTATGTTTTTTTCACCATCATTCTATTGGGGGTGAAGTGGTATCTCCTTGTGTTTTTTATTTCTATAGGTGTAGTGCCTAAGGCATTTGACTGCTAACCAGAAAGCTGGTGGTTCAAACCCACAAGCCACTGCTCAGAAGGAAGATGGGACAATCTACTTCCATAGTGATACTGCCTCAGAAACCCAAGGAGAGGTCTCAACTCGATGACAATGAGTAATGGCTAATGCTATTTTCAATCTGAAATTGACCATACAAGAAATCAAGATGTATTGAAAATAGCTGATGACCAGAATGGAAATTTGGAAACAAAAAGAAGCATCAGTAGTTGGTAAATATGGCCTTGGTGATAGAAATGATGCTGGCAATCACATGACAGAATTTTGCAAAATCAATGACTTACTCATTGCAAATAACTTTTTACAACAACATAAAAGGTGACTATACACATGGACTTAACTATATGGAATACACAAAAATCAAATTGACTAAACCTGTGAAAAGAGAAGCTCCATATCATCAGTAAAAATAAGGCCAGGAGCTGACTGTGGAAGAGAACATCAGTTGATCATATGCAAGTTCAAGCTGAAACTGAAGAAAATTAAAACAAGTCCATGAGAGCCAAAATATGGCCCTGATTATAACTGAATTTAGAGACCATCAGAAGAATAGATTTGATGCACTGAACACCAAGTGACTGAAGAGCAGGCAATTTGTGTGATGACATCGAGAACATTATACATGAAGAAAGAAAAATGTCATTAAAAAGACAGGAAAAAAAGAAAAGACCAAAATGGATATTAGGAAAGGCTCTGAAACATGCTCTTGAATGGAGAGCAGCTAAAGTGAAAGGAAGAAATGTTGACATAAAAAAGGAAAACAGAAGATTTCAAAGGGCAATTCAAAAAGACAAGGTATTATAATGAAATATGCAGAAACCTGAAATCAGAAAAACAAAGGGGAAGAACACACGCACTATATCTCAAGTGGATAAAGCTGAAGAAAAATTCAAGCCTCAAGTTGCAATATTGAAGGATTCTATGGGCAAGATATCCAATGATGTAGGAAGCATCAAAAGAAAATGGAAAGAACACACAGAATCATGTTGTTGTTGTTAAGTGCCGTCGAGGCGTTTCCGACTCATAGCGACCCCATGCACAGCAGAACGAAACACTGCCCGATCCTGCGCCAACCCCACAATCCCTGCTATACTTGAGCCCATCATCGCAGCCACCCTGTCAATCCATCTCGTTGAAGGCCTCCCCCTCTTTCGTCAACCCTCCACCCTACCAAGCATG
>NW_006921763.1:7141565-7161729 GCF_000298275.1 Orycteropus afer afer
CATATATATATATATATATACACACACACACACACATATATATGTAATACCATATATTTTTCTTTCTTACTCTTTTTTCTTCTTTCTAATAAAGAAAGTGCATAAAGCAATGATTAAAAATCTGTGTTGATTGGCAAGAAATATTAAAATATATAATGTATATGAAAATTAAGCACAAGGGAGAAAGGGAGGAAAGAAGCAGTTTTTGTATATGTTGAAATTAAGTTGATATCAATTCAAATAATGTTATTATAAATTAATTTGTCAACTGTAATCTCAAGAACAACTAATAAGAACATAACTTGAAAGAAAAAGTATACGATGACCCAAGAATTAATATAATATGGAAGAAAACACATGTTCAATATCAAAGAATATAGTAATTGAGGGACAAAACACACATAAAGCACAAAAAATAAAATATAGATACATGTTCTGTAAGGCACATAGAAAACAAATAGCACGATTTCAGACATAAATTTTACCTTTCAGTAATTACATTAAATGTATACGGAGCAAACACCAAAACAAACAAACTCAGTGCTGACGAGTCAATCCTAACTCATAACAACAACTACCTTTGGGTTTCTGAGGCAGTAAATCTTTACAGAAGTAGATTGCCCAGTCTTCCTTTTGTGAAGTGGCTGGTGGGTTTGAACAGCCAGCCTTCTGGTTTGAAGTCAAATGCCTTGGGCACTCCACCACCAGAGCTCCTTAAACACAGCAAGCAATATAATTAAAAGAAGAGATTGTCAAAATGGACTTCAAAAATTATCCAAATTCATGTTGTCTACATGAGACACATTTTAGATGCAAAGACATAAGTAGTGTGATAAGAAAAAACATATACTACGCGATAACCAAAAGAGAACGACAGTGGCTCTACTAATATTAGTCAAAATAGACTTTATGACTATAATTTTTACTACAGACAGAGAAACACATTTTATAATAGAAAAAAAGGTCAATATACCATGATGATACAGCAGAGCTTCCAGACTAAGGAATAGTAGAGGGAAAGGGTGGGTGAATCTACTTCCAAAATTTAGTCAATGACAATCCTAAGGATCCCAAGAGGTTGCTTTCTAATATAGAGCTGGAAGATGTGGCCCAATGTTAGAAAGGACTCAAAATACACCGTGGACACAACAGCCATCATGAAGATTACTCAGGACTTCACTGTTGTACTTGGGGTCATCATGAATCAGAGTTGACTAGATGACAACTAATAGCAACAACTATTTTCCAGTAAAGAACCAAGTACCTTCCATGAAATACCTAACATACAATAAGTACTATAGTTATTCCCATTCTTTTGATTAAGAAACTGAGATACAAACCAAAAGCTGTAACTTCTCCTCAGAAGATGAAGCTGATATTTAAAAGAGTTGTGTATGTCTGACTCTTGAACTCATGTTTTACTCCAGTGTTTATAAGACATTCCAAATCATAAGATTTATTTGAAGCATATGTTGAAAATAGTGAAACTAATTTAAACTTGCCGTCGAGTCGGCCCCGACTCATAGCGACCCCTCCTTGGGTTTCCGAGGCAGTATCACTACGGAAGTAGGAAATTTAAACTTGCTTAGTCAAAATTCTCATGGTAAAAAGGCCAAGACTCCTTAACTTCTAAAACCAACCAACCAAGCCATTTTTTTTGTTGTTGTTTGTATGTTTGACCATGCAAGCTTTGGAAATTATTACTCTACTCACTATTACCTCAAATTACTCGATAAACAATGACAACCAAATAAACATATGGAGAAATTCCTGAAGCTTTATTGGTTTCTTTTATAATAGCACTCATCACAGCATAACAAAACCAAACTCACTGCCATTGAGTTGATTCTGACTCATAACGACCCCCACTGGATTTGCAAAAGGATATAAATCTTTATAGAATCAGACTGCCTAATCTTTCTTCTGCAGGTGGCTGTTGTGTTCAAATCACTGACATTTTGATTAGCAGCCACATTCCATAACCACCACACCACCAGAGCTCCTTCATTACAGTATATTAATTCCTTAATATCTATACAATGAAATTCCAACAGCCTCTGCTAACGTCACATTCTGACACAACAGCCAGGTGGGAAATCTCTCAGAGGTAGTCAGGTTTCCAGATATTTTAATGGCACACTTCCATGTATTTTGATGACCAATGTTGAATTTCTCCCTCTCTTTGAAAGATTGCGAATAAGAAACCTTGACACTTTTTGTTAATTGCTTAAGATGTATAGTGTTAGCAACAATGCTCTGCTTGTTATTTGAAGAGTTTGCTTCTAGTGCATTGGTACACAATATCCTGCCTCACTCTCTTGACAGCTGGTCCCCAGCACATCCTATGCTTCAGGGTCTTTGAAGATGTTTGCCTGAGCCATCCTTTTCTCTTATCTCCTATTCCCTAATCACTTCTAACACCTTTGGATTTTTCCACAACCAAGACTCCATTATACAGAGCTTTACAGTTCTCATCTCTGTGACAACATGGCTCCATTTATTTCTTTCTCCTTTTATTTTATTTATTTATTTTTATTATACTCTCTCTGCTTATCTGTAGGTACATAAAGCAACAGAGATGCTTTGGGAAACATTCCCTTAGGAGAATAACCCCCAATCTCTTTTTGTGATGTCTGAGTGCACTTCCAGTTATTTTTATGGGTTTCTATAAAATTCTGACCAAAACCATTTTGTCAGTTGGTTATACTGTGGTGGCTTGAATGTTACTGTGATGTTGGAAGTTATGCCACTGGTATTTGAAATATCAACAGAGTCATTCTTGGTGGACAGCCTTCAGCAGAGCTTCCAGACTAACTAAGACTAGAAAGAAGGCCTGATAATCTACTTCTGAAAATTAGCCAATGAAAACAACAGAATGTCTGACTCACTTGTTTTGAACACATCATTAATGGGGCTCAATCACTGGAGGAGTACATCCAGCTTGGCTAAATAAGGGACCAACAAGTATAGTGGAGATCCTCAGCAGGTGGATTGACACAACAGCTGTAACAGTGAATTCAAACCTGTCAGCTATCTTGATGGTGATGCAGGACCAGATAACATTTTGTTCTGTTGTGCATAAGGTTGCCATGAGTCAGAGTTGACTTGACAGCAGTTGCCTGTCTATCTACCTATCTGTCTGTCTATCATCTCTCTCTATCTATCTATCTATCAATCCAGCTATCTATCTACCTATCTCTATTATGTATCTATCTGGTTCTCAAACATTTCCTCTATAAAATAGTATCTTATAAGACCATTGACAGAAGGAGGTATACTGTTGTGGAATCTAAAAAATAAAAGACTATGGTAACTCCAAAAGGGCTGTTTTTCTAATCTTATTTTGTTAAATGATTAATTTTACCTTCAGTATACCTGGGAGCTCTGGTAGCATAGTGGCTAAAGGCAATTGACTGCTAACCAGGGGGCTGGCGGTTCAAATCCACCAGCAACTCCTCGGAAGGAAGATGGGGCAATCTACTTCCGTAGTGATACTGCCTCGGAAACCCAAGGAGGGGTCGCTATGAGTCGCGTCCGACTCGACGGCACATAACAACAACAACATCAGTATACCTATTTGATTTTAAGGGGAGACTTTAAGTATCATGGAATTTATGCTATAGGCTTTTCATTATAAACTCATTATAAACTGAAGAAAAAATCTGAAATCTATGCTTCTGTCTTCTATGAAAACACCATTTGTAATTTTAAAGTATGCATATTTAAAATCAATATATCTTGTCAGTAAAAGATATCTAAATTGAAAGTAAATTTCTCAGACTATGTTTTGAAAAGGTGAAGCCAGAAGCTAAAATTGCCTTCAGGTAGTTCATTCAAAAATGGTGATAACATGTTTAAAAATATGATCTTTGTCTTTGCTGAGATTGTAAAAATAGTGTTAAAGAGGCACTCACAAAACACACACTTCTTCTCTAGAAAAAGAATCATCACCCTTGTTATCCCTCAAAAATTCATCTCCTTTTCAGCTGAGATGAGAACTTGATCTGTCCTTTCCTATAAGTACCATCTGTGTCCAAATGACGCTGTTACTCTAAGTCAAAGCAGACTTGCAAGAATAAAATAATCAATCTTCATCATATTGCTGTGGTTTCGACAGTTAATTTTCTAGAGTAATTTGTCATTGTGAAGAGCACAAGATTTGTCTGAATTTGTGTCAAAGGTTATTGACTGAATTGCCATCTCATCTTTTCAGTCAATCTATATATATGGACATGTTGGGGCAGAAGCTAATGGCCTTCTTGCTGAGTGGATAAGATTGTCCAAGTTAGGCAGCTGATAAAAGAGAGAGATTGCTATTGTTTCACTCATTTCTTATGGTAACATTGACATAAAGTTAATCTTGGAAACTTCACTTAACTTTCTCTGTTCTTTATATTTATCTTTAAAACAGGACTAAAAATAATTATAACCATATTCTAGTTTCAACCAAAAATCGTCTATGCATTGAAATGTATATTATGACTTTGTGAAAGTGCTCTTGTATTTTTGAAAAATTAAAGGTAGATTATTGTTATTCAACTTCCATGATATTTGCATTTATGAAAGCCTTTTTTTTTTTTATAAATCTAACTCATTTTAGTACTGCTAATAATTATCAACCTTAGGCCAGATTACTCTTCATTATTTGTATCCAGAATTTGCTATAGGGAATATGTCTAGTTGTTAAGTGGGGGATCTTATAGAGCTTATGAATGAGTCACTTGCAAACTTTTGTAACCTAATAATAGCCAGGCTTTAAATTTTCATAAGGAAATATCAATTCCCAACCCTGGCTAATGACAATGTTTCATGGTTAAGATTAGAAAAGCAGAGAGAATGCCAACCTACTAGTAAAATGTTTTGTCTAGATAGCTACTCACCTGGGCTATTACATAATAGATTAATTTAAAGCAAATATAGTGCGCTCTGGTGGTGTAGTGCCTAAGGCATTTGACTGCTAACCAGAAGGCTGGTTGTTCAAACCCACCAGCCACTCCTCAGAAGAAAGATTAGTCAATCTACTTCTGTAGAGATACCACCACAGAAACCCAAAGAGGGGTTGCTATGAGTCAGATTCGACTTGACAGCAGTGAGTTTTGTTTTTTTTTTAAAGAAAGTATTTATTGACATCTATCCATAAGACCTGGAAGGCATGAGAGGAGGAGCTGGGGCCGAGACAGAGCTGTGGGACCCCAGGCAAAGCAGGGCAGACAGACAAGGAAACCAGACACGGGAGGTGGGGGATAAGCGGGGACAAGACAGAATGGAGGGATCCTGGTAAGAAGAGGACAGAGAGGTTTCAAACAGCTAAGAAAGACAAACTTGTCTGTCAGTTTGTCATACTGTGGTGGCGTGTTGCTGTGAGGTTTGAGGCTGAGCCAATGGTGTCTCAAATACCAGCAGGGTTCCACATGGTGGACAGGTTTCAGTGCAGCTTAAAGACTGAGACAGACTAGGAAGGAGGAAGAGGTCATCCACTGTTCAAAGAATTGGCCAGGGAAAAGCTTATGAATAGCAGAGAAACACTGTCTGATGCATTACTGTGCAACTTTATGAAGAGCTCTGAAACATTGTACAACACAGTGCAGGAAGGCCAGCCCCTTAGATCAGAAGGCACTCAAAAATGAATGTAAAGAGCTGTATCATCAATGTAGAGCCAACCCTAATGACATGGATAAAGTAAAGCTTTTGGGACTTCCATTTACTGACATGGCATGACTCAATATGACGAGAAACAGCTGCAATTATTCCATTAATAATTGGAACATAGAATGTATGAAGTATGAATCTAGAAAAATTGGAAGTTGTCAAAAATTAAATGGAACATATAAAGATTGATATCCTAGGCATCAGTGAGCTGAAATGGACTGGTTGTGGTCATTTTGAATCAGATGAACATATGATGTTCTATGCCGGGAATGACAACTTGAAGAGGAATGGTGTGGCATTCATCACCACAAATGATGCTTCAAGATCTGTCCTGAAGTACAATGCTGTCAGTGATGAGATAATATCCATATGCCTACACAGAAGACCAGTTAATATGACTATTATTCAAAATTATGTACCAACCACCAAAGAAAAAGATGAAGAAATTAAATATTTTTATCAACTTCTGCAGTCTGAAATTGACTGGACATACAATAAAGATGTGTTAATTATAACTGGTGACTGGAATGCAAAAGATAGAAACAAAGAAGAATTATTAGTAGTTGGAAATTCTGCCCTTGGTAACAGAAATAACGCTGGAGACCACACGATAGAATTTTGCAAGACTAATGACGTATTCATTGCAAATACCTTTTTTTTCAACAACACAAATGGCAGCTATACACATGGACATCACAAGATGGAGTACACAGGAATCAGACTGACTACATCTGTGGCAATAGGTGATGGAAAAGTTCAATATCTTTATCCAAAACAAGGCTAAGATCTGATTGCGGAACAGACCATCAACTGATATGCAAATTCTATTTGAAGTTTAAGACAATTAAAACAAGTCAACAGGAGCCACAATATGATCTTCAATATATCCCTCCTGAATTTAGAGAACATCTAAAGAATAGATTTGATGCATTGAACACCCATGACCAAAAACCAGAAGAATTACGGGATGACATCAAGAACATCATCCATGAAGAAAGCAAGAGATCATTAAAAAGATGAGTAAGGAAGAAAAAAACCAAAATGGATGTTAAAGAGACTCTGAAAATTGCTCTTGAGTGAAGAATAGCTAAAGCAAATGAAAGAAATGACTAGATAAAAGAGCTAAACAGAAGACTTCAAAGAGCAGCTTGAGCAGACAAAGCCAAATACTATAATGAAATGTGCAAAGACTTGAATTAGAAAACCAAAAGAGAAGAACATGCTCAGCATTTCTCAAGCTGAAAGAACTAACCAAAAAAAAAATTAAGCCTTGCATTGCAATACTGAAAAACTCTTTGGGCAAAATATCGAATGATGCAGGAAGCATCAAAAGAAGGTGGAAGGAATACACAGAGTCATTGTACCAAAAATTCATGATCGATCTTCATCCATTTCATGAACCAATGTTACTGAAGGAAGAAGTTGAAGCTGCACTGAAAGAATTGGTAAAGAACAAGTCTCCGGAAATTGATGGAATACCCATTGAGTTGTTTCAACAAAGGGATGCCCCACTGGAGGTACTCACTTGGTTATATACCAAGAGATTTGTAATACAGCTACCTCTCCAACTGACTGGAATAGATCCATATTTGTAGCCATTCCAAAGAAAGATGATCCCACAAAATGTGGGGATTATTGAACAATACCATTAATATTGCATGCAGGTAAAAGCTTACTGCAGATAATTCAAAAACAGTTGCAGCAATATATTGACAGAGAACTTCCAGAAATGCAAGCTGGATTCAGAAGAATTCATGGAATAAGAGATATCATTGCTGATGTCAGTTGGATCTTGGCTCAAAGCAAATCATACCAGAAAGATGTTCACCTATGTTTTATTGACTCTGCAAAGGTATTTGATTGTGTGTATCATAACAAATTGTGGATAACATTGAGAAGAATGGGAATTCGAGAACACTTGATTATACTCATGAAGAACCTGTATATAGCCGAAGAGGCTGTCATTAGAATGGAACAAGGGGACACTGCATGGTCTAACATCACGAAGGGAGTGTGTCAACATTGTATCCTTTCACCATACTTATGTAATCTATATGCTGAGCAAATAATCCAGGAAGCTGGACTATATGAAAAAGAACATGGCATCAGGATTGGAGGAAGAATCAACAACCTACTATATGCTGATGACACAACTCTGCTTACTGTAAGTGAGGATGACTTAACACACTTACTGATGAAGATTAAAGACTATAGTCTTCAGTATTGATTACATCTCAACATAATGAAAACAAAAATCCTCACAACTAGACATATAAAAAGCATCACAATAAATGGAGAGAAGTTCAAGTCATTAAAGATTTCACATCGCTTGGTTCTACAATTGATGCCAATGGAAGCAGCAGTCAGGACATCAGGTGATGTATAGCACTGGGCAAATTGGCTGCAAAAGACCTCTTTCAAGTGCTGAAGAACAAAGATATCTCCTTGAGGACTAAGGTGTGCCTGACACAAGCCATGATATTTTCAGTCGCCTCATATGCATGTGAGAATTGGACAATGAATAAGGAAGACCCAAGAAGAGTTGATGCTTCTGAGTTGTAGTGCTAGGGAAGAATGCTGAGAGTACCATGGTCTGCTAAAAGATCTAACAAATCTGTCCTGGTGGGAGTGCAGCCAGAATGTTCCATGGAGGTGAGAATGGTCAGACTTTGTCTCATCTACTTTGGTCATGTTGTCAGAAGGGACCATTCCCTGGAGAAGTATGTCATGATTGGTATGGTGGATGGTCAATGAAGGAAGGGAAGGCCCTCAAAGAGATGGATTGACACAGTGGCTGCCACAATGGGCTCAAGTATAGCAAGGATCTTGGAGCTATCATGGGACCAGGCAGTGTTTCATTCTGCTATGCATAGAGTCGCTATGTGTTGGAAGTGACTCTATGGCACCTAACAACAACAACATCAATAAGAGGATTTATCGATCCCTACTATTCCTCTTCTCAGAAGGAAGGTTGGACAATCTACTTCCATAGTGATACTGCCTCGGAAACCCAAGGAGAGGTCGCTATGAGTTGGGTCCAACTCGATGGCAAACAACAACACCAACAACAACTTTCCTCTTGAGGTTCCTGTGTAGTGCAAACAGTTTACACTGGAGTAGTAACCTGAAGGTTGATGGTTTGAACCCACTCAGTGGCACTATGGATGGAAAGCCTTGCAATCTTCCAAGAAAACTCTATGAAGAAGTTCTACTTTGTACCATATGGGGTCATCATGAGTTGGAATCAACTAGATGACAATTTTTTAAAATTATTTTTTAATTTTTTATTATTTGTCTTAGTAAAGGCCCTTTCTCTGATCAACTGCCAAGGGGAAAGGAGTGTGAGGTTAGTCCATGAGATCATAGTCATAAGGAACCAAGTCAGTGAAAGAAACTGTTAAATACTTCCCTCAGTACGTAAGTAAGGAATTTGATCTCAATCTTAAGACATTTATAGTGGTCAAAATTATTTTAAGATGAACAGTGTTACCACAAAAGCATGTTTACTGTGTTCAAAACATGTTCATGTATTTAAAAATATGAGTGGTGGTTAAGTGCATAATGAATTATTTGAAAGATTTTATAATTCTATTCATATGCCTTGGTAGCACAAGTGTGCATATACAGGTTTATAATTGGTAAAGTGAAGGAAAAACATACTTCTTTATCCATTTTAAGACTTGTCTCTTTGGTGATTGTATATGAATGAGAGATTATGTGGAATGGTGGGTATGAGAGTAGGTATGCACCAATAAATTGTATTTTAGATGGACATTTTCTGCTGTGGTAAGGTTCAATATCTGTTTATTGAAACCTCTTGCTACTTACTATTTTGGGTGAATATACTGTTGAGATGAGAGTCTCACATTCAGTTATGTACTTCAGGCCTCCAAGGATTAACCAGGTGATAAAAAACCAAAATCACACTCAAGGAGAACTGATGACACATCGTGTCCAATTGACTGATATGAAATACATTGGCTTTTTCTAAAATGCCTGCATTGAAAATTCAAGTGTATGATGTATTACAAAAAAGGGGAAAACAAGGTGAAACTTTTTCATCAAAACAAGCATGAAAATTTAAAAAATCTTGGAGACAAATGTAAATTTCATGCTTCAAGGAAAAATCTAATAAATGTTTAACATTCTATTTCACAAGACAGACTTGTGTATGCTGTAGTTTTAGGGTTTAATATGGAATAGACACTGAAAGTTAACACCACATTTTAACTTATTTGAAGATAGAAAATCCTATTTCAAAATATTTATTTTTCTGTCAATTTTGAAAAGAACTCTCACAGAGGAATGTGTAACAATATGTCACACTCAAGATTGTTTAAACCCAAATGAATTCAAATGAATTGTAATTATGGGTTAAAGTTCCTGTTATTTCACTGAAATAGTGGACAAATTATTTTAAAAAATCACCTTTTCATATAGCATAGTGTTTTCAAATATAGTTATGCTCAGTTAAGTTACTATTTTAACTAAAACCAAACCAAAACCAAACTCACTGCTGTCAAGTTGAATCTGACTCATAGAGACCCCTCCTTGAGTTTATGGACAGTATCACTAAGGAAGTAGCTCGCCCAACCTTCTTTCCAAGGAGTAGCTGGTGAGTTTGAACCTCAAGCCTCCTGGTTAGCAGTCAAATGCCTTAGGCACTATGCTATCAGAGCTCTTATTTTAACTAAAGTGGCCTTCAAAACAAGTAGTTTGTTGGTTCCAGTTGTATTAATCATTATAGTGTAATTAGACAAGACACAGATACTTGAGCTGTTTCAAGTTATAAACAGTTAAGTTGCTCTAAAGAAGAAGTCAGAAAAATTAACCAGTTAGTTGCCAAGGTATCTATTCCAACTCATCACGATCTCATGTACATCTGAGTAGACTGTGCTCCACAGCATTTTCAGTGGCTAATATTTAATATATAGATCACCAGGCCTTTCATCTCTGGCATCTTTGAATGGACTTGAACCACCTGCATTTTAGTTAGAAGCCAGGCACTTTAACCCTTTGTATCACCCAGGGACATATTGTTCTTGTTGTTGCTGGGTGCTGGTGAGTTGATTTCCATTCATAGTGACTCCATGTGACAGAATAGAACTGTCCTACAGGGTTTTCTTGGTTATTATCTTTACAGGAGCGAATCCACAGGTCTTTCTCCCTCGGAACCACTGGACAGGTACAAACTACCAACTTCTTAGTTAGCAGCTTAGCTCTAAACTGTTGCACCACCAGGGATAATTTTAATGGAAACATTGCTGTGTTGTTGTTAGGTCCTGTCAAGTCAGCTATGACTCATAGCAACCATATGGACAATAAAATGAAACACTGCTGGGCCCTTCATCATCCTCACAATCCTTGCTATACTTGAGTCCATCATTACAGCTACTGTGTCAGTTCATCGCTTTGAGAGTTAACCCTCTTTTTGCCAACACTTTACTTTACCAAGCATGATATTCTCCTCCAGGGAACTGTTTCTTCTGAAAACATGACCAAAGTAGGTGAGACACAGTGGGGCCTTTCTTGTTTCCAGAAGTGTTCGGGCTGCCTTTCTTCTAGGACCGATTTGTTCATCCTTGAGCCCTTCAGGTTGGAAGACATTCAAAATACGACTGAGAAAGAGCTGCCTCATCAAAGTAGATAGACCTTAATGACGTGAATGAAGTAAAGATTTTAGCACCTTCATTACCTGATGGAGGATGATGCAAAATGAGAAGAAACAGCTTCAAACATTCATTAATAATCATTACATGAAATGTATCAAAGTATGAACCTTAAAAAATTGGTAGTTGTCAAAAATGAAATTGAACACATAAATATCAACATCATAGGCCTTAGGAAACATCAGACAAGATCCATGTGTAGAACCACCATTTATGTCATTGAGAAAATGTATTTGCAATGAATAAAGTATTGTTATTTTTAAGTGCTGTTGAGTCAGGTCTGACTCATAGGGACCCTATGTCCAACAGAAATAAACACTTCTTGGTTCTCTGCCAGCCTCACAATCCTGACTATATCTGAGACCCTTGTTGTAGGAGTGTAGCAATCCGTTTTCTGTGCCTGTCTGTGGGCCTTCCTTTTTTTCACTGACCCTCCAATTTACCAAGCATATTATCCTTCTCCAGGGAATGGTACCTTCTGACAACATGACGAAAATAGGTCAGACTAAGTCTGCCCATTCTTGCTTCCAAGGAGCATTCCAGCTGTACTTCCTCCAGGATAGATTTGCTACTTATTCTGGCAGTCCATGGTACTGTCAGTATTCTTCACCAGCATCACAACTCAAAAATATCAACTCTGCTTTGGTCTTCCTTATTCATCGTCCAGCTTTCACATGTATATGAGGTGATTGAAAACACCATGGTTTGGGTTAGGCACACCTTAGTCATCAAAGAGATAGCATTGCTCTTCAACACTTTAAAGAGGTCTTTTGCAGCAGATTTGCCCAGTGCAATAAATACATCATCTGATTTCCTGACTGCTGCTTCCATTGGTGTTGATTGTAGAATCAAGTAATATGAAATCTTTGACAACTTCAATCTTCTCTCCATGTATCATGATGCTGCTTATTGGTCCATGTGAGAATTTTTGTTTTCTTTATGTTGTGGTATAAACCAAACTGCAGACTGTAGTCTTTTATCTTCTTCAGTAAGTGCTCTAAGTCATCACTTTCACCAAAGAAGGTTGTGCTGCCTGCATATCACAGATTGTTAATGACTTTTCCCCTGAGCCTGATGCCTGGTTCTTCTTTATATAGTCCAACTTCTCAGATTATTTATTCAGCATACAGATTGAGTAAATATGGTGAAAGAATACAACCCCGATGAACTCCCGCCCTGATTTTAAACCATGCAGTATGCCCTCGTTCTGTTTGAACAAAAACCTTGTGGTCTATGTACAGGTTCCTCAGGAACACAGTTAATTGTTCTGGAATTCTTATCCTTCCCAGTGTTACCTACAATTTGTTACGATCCATACAATTGAAAGCTTTTGTATAGTCAATAAAACACAAGTAAACATCTTCCTGGTACTCTTTGTTTTCAGCCAAGATCCATCCGACATCAGCAATGATATCCCTCGGTAGATGTCATCTTCTGAATTCAGCTTGCATTTCTGGAAGTTTCCTGTCAATATGCTGCTCCAAGGAAGGGTCATCCACCTCTCAAAGAATTGGCCAGTGAAAACCTTATGAATAGATCATTGTTTCTGTTTTTGTTGTTAGGTGCCATTGAATTGGCTCTGACTCAGCAACCTTATGGACAACAGAATGGTCCTGTGCCATCCTCATGATCCTTGCCATATGATCATTGCACCCACTGTGCCAATCCATCTTATTAAAGGCCTTCCCCCTTTTTTTTTTTTTGCCAACCCTCCACTTTACCAAGCATGATATCCTCCTCCAGGGACTGGTTCCTTCTGACAATATGATCAAAGTAGGTAAGAAGAAGTTTGGCCATTCTAGCTTCCAAGAAGCATTCTGGCTGCCCTTCCTCCAGGACAGATTTGTTAGTTCTTTTACCAGTCCATGGCACTGTCAGCATTCTTCACCAACATCACAACTCAAAAGCATCAACTCTTCTTCAGTCTTCCTTATTCATTGTTCAGCTCTCACATACGTAACAGGTGATTGAAAATACCATAACTTGGGTTAGGTGCACCTTAGTCTTCAAGGAGACGTCTTTGCTTTTCATCACTTGAAAGAGATCTTTTGCAGAACATTTGCCTAATGCAATACATCGTCTGATGTCTTGACTACTGCTTCCATTGGTGTTGATTGTAGAACCACATAATATGAAGTCCTTGACAACTTCAAACTTTTCTCCATGCATCAAGATGCCACTTATTTGTCCAGTTGTGAGGATTTTTGTTTTATTTAGTTGAGATTTAATCCACACTGCAGACTGTAGTCTTCAATCTTCATCAGTAAGTGCTTCAAGTCATCCTCACTTTCAGCAAACAAAGTTGTGTCATCTCTGTATCACAGGTTATTAATGAATTTTCCTCCAATTCTGATACCATATTCTTCTTCATATACTACAGAGTCTTGGATTATTTTCTCAGCATACAAATTGAATTAGTATGGTAAAATGATACAAACATGACACACTCCCTTCTTGATTTTAAACCATGCAGTTACCCCTATTACTGTTCTGTTTAAATGACATTCTCCTGGTTCTATGTACAGGTTCCTCATGAGGACAATCAAGTATTCTGGAATTCCCATTCTTCTTAATGTTATCCATAATTTTTTATGATCCACACAATTGAATGCTTTTGTGTAGTCAATAAAACATAAGTAAACATTTTCTGGTATTCTTTGCTTTGAGCCAAAATCTGTTTAACATCAGAATTGATATTCCTTATCCCATGTCCCCTTCTGAATCCAGCTTGCATTTCTGAAAGTTCTCTGTCAATATACTGCTGGAACCATTTTTGAATTATCTTCAGTAAGATTTTATTTGCATGTGATATTAATGGTATTACTCAATAATTTCCACATTCTGTGGGATCATCTTTCTTTGGAATGGGTACAAATATGGATCTCTTCCAGTCAGTTGGCCAGGTAGCTGTTTTGCAAATGTCTTGGCATAGCCAAGTGAATGCCCCCAGCGGGGCATCCATTTGTTAAAAACTTTCAATGGGTCTTCTGTCAATTCCTAGAGCCTAGTTTTTCACCAATTCCTTCAGTGCAGCTTCAACTTTTTCCTTCAATACCATTGGTTCTTGATCATATGCCACCTCCTCAAATGGATGATCATCTACCTTTTTTTTTTTTTTTTGTACAGTGACTCTGTGTATTCCTTCCATATTCTTTTGATGTTTCCTGCATCATTCAATATTTTGACCACAGAATACTTTCAATATTGCAGTTCAAGGCTTACATTTTTTCTTCAGTTCCTTCAGATTAAGAAATGACAAGTGTGTTCTTCCTTTTTGGTTTTTTAACTCCAGGTCTTTGCACATTTCATTATAATAATTAGCTTTGTCTGCTCTAGCTGCTCTTTGAAATCTTCTGTTCAGCTCCTTTATCTTGTCATTTCTTCCATTTGCTTTAGCTACCATTCATTAAAGGGTAAGTTTCAGAGTCTTTTCTGACATACATTTTGGTCTTTTCTTCCTTTTCTGTCTTTTTAATGACCTTTTGCTTTTCATGGATTATGTTCTTGATGTCATCCCACAATTCCTCTGGTTTTCATTCATTGGTGCTCAATACATGATATCTGCTCTTTAGATGGTCTCTAAATTTAGGAGTGATGGAATCAAAATCATTTTTTATTCTCATGGACTTATTTTGTTCTCATGGATTTATTCAATCTGCACTTGCATATGAGCAGTTAATGGCGTGACATTCACCATCACAAAGAATGTTTCAAGATCTGTCCTGAAATACAGTGCTCTCAGTGAAATGATAATATCCACATGCCTGCAAAGAAGATTAGTTAATATTACTATTATTCATATATAAACACCAACCACCAAAGCCAAAGATGAGGAAATTGAAGATTTTTACTAACTTCTGCAGTCTGAAATTGACAGAACATGCCATCAAGATGTATTGATTATTGCTGGTGTTTGGAATGCAAATGTTGGAAACAAGAATCACTGGTCATTGGAAAATATGGTTTTGGTGATAGAAATAACACTAGAGATTGCATGATAGAATTTTTCAAGACCAATGATTTATTCATTGCAAATACCTTTTTTCCAACAAAGTAAACAGCAGCTATTCATGTAGACTTCTCCATATGGAGTACACAGGAATCAAATTGAGTACATCTGTGGCAAGAAGCAATGGAGAATCTCAATATCTTCAGCCAAAACAAGGCCAGGAGCTGATGGTGGAGCAGACCATCAACTGTTCATATGAATAATTAATTATTCTTGCAAAATTCTATCATGCAATCATTGCTAACACTAAGGCCATATTTTCCAACTAGCCAGTTTTCTGTTTTATTTCCAACTTTTGCATTCCAATCACTGGTAACAATTAATACATTGTGATTGCATGTTTGGTAATTTCAGACTCCAGAATTTGGTAAAAATCTTCAATTTCTTCATTTGGCTTTAGTTGTTCATGTGTAAATTTGAATGATCATAGGAGGAGATGTTCTTTCTTGTAGGCATATGGATATTATCCTATCACTGACATTATTGTACTTCATGATAGATCTTGAGATGTTCTTTTTGACAATTAATGCAACATCATTCCTTTTTATTTTGTCATTCCTGGCATAGTAGGTCATATGAATGCCTGATTCAAAATGGCCCAAACCACTCCATTTCAGCTCACTCCTGCCTAGGATATTAATCTTTATATCTTCTATTTCATTATTGACTATTTTCCTAGATAAACACTTTGCACATTCCATTTTCCCATTATTAATGAAGTTTGCAGCTGTTTCTTTCCATTTTGACTATTGCCCCATCAGCAAATGAACATCCAGAAAACTTTACTTGATTCACATCATTAAGGTTGATCGGCGTTGAGGAGGCAGCTCTTACTCAGTAGTATTTTAAGTGTCTTCCAACTTGTGGAGCTCATATTCTGACACATTACATGAAAGTGTTTAACTTCTATTCATAAGGTGTTCAGTGGCCAAATTTTTGAGAAATAGATGGCCACATCTTTCTTCCCAATATGTTTTATTCTGAAAGCACCACTGAAACCTGTCCACCATGGGTAACCTTGTTGTTATTTGAAATACTTATGGCATAACCTCCAGCCTCATAGTTATATGAAAGACACCACAGCATGACAAACTGACAAATGAGTGGTGGATGGACACATCAGGCTGCTAAAAAGACATGAAATGTGATAATCAAAGCCTCTTCAGAGTTCTAATTTTATTAACTTGTGTTTTCTTATTTCTTCATAGCAGTCTTGTCACAATTATCTTTTGCCCTACATTCTCTCCTCTTCTTTCTTTACATTTATTCAGTTTTCTTACACAACAAAAACAAAAATGACAAATTAGCATATTGTTTGATGTTGATATATTAATTGTTTTCAATGAGGAACTTGTACATAGACGTAATAGGCAGTTGTTCAAACAGAACATCAGGCTACTGCATGGTTTAAAATCAGGAAAGGTATGCATCAGTGCTGTATCTTTTCACTATACTTATTCAATTTGTATGCTGAGCAAATAATTTGAGACGCTGCAACAATGGACTCAAACATAACAAAGATTAGTTAAGATGATGCAGGACAGGATAGTATCTTGCTCTGTTGTACATAGGGTCTCTATAAGTTGGAATAGACTCTATAGCACTTAAAAACAACAATCTATGTGTATGCACAAATCTACATATATATGTATGTGTGTATCAGTTTGTTATTATTCATCCATTTTGCTTGTTTGTTTTATTTCTTCTCTTAAATTTCTTCATTATATCTGTTTTTAATTTTTTAACTTCTTTGATAGGCTGTATTAAAAGTGAAAAAATATGATTTTACATTATTAAATAAACTGAAATACTGATGGCATAGCATCCAGCCTCACAGCAGCATGCAAGCCACCACAGTATGACAAACTGACAGATGTGTATTTTCTTTGAAATTATTTTAGCTACATGGAAGATACACAAAGATAGTAGAGAGTTCTGATATACTTTATCAGTTTCTTCTAAAGTTAACATCTCAGTATGTTATATGATTAAAACTAAGAAATTAATTATAGTGTGTGGTGGTTATGTTTGTGTGTCAACTTGGCTGGGCCTGGTTGAGTGGCTGGGAAGCTGGTGGTAGTTATTCCCCAGTATAAAACTGGCAATCAACTCCATGGTGGTATCTACCACAACCAGCTGAGTAGCTGCTTTGGGAATGTGGTCTTCTTCTCATGTATAAGAAGTAGATTTGAGAACAGTCTCTAGCATATGGCACGCTTGGACCCTGCATGTAGCCTTGTTGTTGTTCAGCAGCCTTCCATGCTCCGCCAACCTTGGGACTTACAATGGACTTAAATTAATGGCCTGCCATGTGGTTTGGTAACATCAGAACTGTGCCTTTTTACTTATCAACCTTGGGTTTGTCAGCCTCAGCAGCCAGCAGCTGCCTGAGTGAAGAAAAACCTCTAGCTCCAGTGGGCTGGGAGCAGAAGGCAGAACTGGACTCCAAGGATGAGAGGCTTTCACCCAGCCCCTAGAGCCTGGCACTTTGAACTTAGTCTTAAAGCCTCCAAACTGTAAGAGAATAAACTCCTGTTTGTTAAGGCCATCTTCATCATAATTTGTGGTGTATTCTTGCCAGAGCGTCACTAGTTAACCAGAACATAGTGAATTATATATTCAGATATATGATGATTGTGTTCCTATAGTCTGAGAACCTGGTCTATATGAAGTAGAATGTGTCATCTGGATTTGAGGAAGAGTAATTAACAATGTACTAATGATGAAGACTCATTAACAATCTCCAACAGGTTGAGGATACAACCTTTCTTGCTTAAAAACAAGGAGAATTGAACCTATTATGATGAAGATCAAAGACTACAGCCTTCAGTAAGAATTCCACCTCAACATAAACAAAATGAAAATCTTCACAACTGAGCCAATAAGAATATCATGATAAATGGAGAAAAAGATTGAAGTAGTTAAGGATTTCATTTTACTTGGATCCATAATCATGGAAGCATAAGTCAAGAAATCAAATGGCATAGTTCATGGGCAAAGACATCTTCAAAGTGTGACAAATCAAAGAATATTTTGAATTGTGGAGCTGGTGAAGAATATTGAATATGCCATGGATTGTCAGAGAATGGACAAATCTCTCTTGAAAGAAGCCCAACCAGAATGTTCCTTAGAAGCAAGGATGGAGGGACTTCATCTCACATACTTTGGCCATATTATCAGGAGGGACCAGCAAGTACCAGGGAGCTCTGCTGGCATAGTACCTAAGGTATTTGACTGCTAACCAGAAGGCTGGTGGTTCAAACCCACCAGCCACTATACAGAAGGAAGATTGGGCAGTCTACTTCTGTAGAGATAGCAATTCAGAAACCCAAGGAGGGGTCACTGTGAGTCGGAATCAACTCTTGGGCAGTGAGTTTTTCTTTGTTGTTGTTGTTTTCAGGAGGGGCCAGACTCTGGAGAAGGACATTATGTTTGGTAAAGTAGTGAGTGAGCAAGAAAGAGGAAGACCCTCAATAAAATGAATTGACACAGATGCTGCATCAATGGGCTCAAACATAGCAATAGTTGTGAGGATGGTGCAGTGATGGGCATTTTTTTTTTTTTTCATTTTATTATTCATAGGACTACTGTGAAAACAGATTTGAAAGCACCTAACAACAACAGCAACAATAAATTAACATTATCATTTTACTATTAACTAAAATACAAACTTTATTTGAATTTCATTAGCTTTTATAATAATGTTCATTTTCTGTTCCAGGATTCATTCCAGAATAGACCACAGCATTTAGTCATCATTTCTTTTTTCCCCTTAGTCTCTCTCTCAATCTGTGACAATATCTGAGACTTTGTTTGTTTCTCATGACCTTGACATTTTGAAGAATACTGATCAGATATTTTGTAGAATGTTTGTATATTTCAGACTATCTAATACATACTAAAGATTCAACTAAAGGTATAAATTTTTGAGCATGTAACACAGAGGTAAAGTTCTTTTCTGGATTGGATTGCATGCCCCTCAAAATATGTGTCAGTTATTGTGTTGTACTTCAGGATAGCAGTCAAATGCCTTAGGCACTACACCACCAAGCAAATGCCTTAGGTACTATGCTACCAGAGCTCCCTGGATAGATCTTAATATGTTCTATTTGACAAAGATTGTGACGCCATTCCTCTTAAAATTGTCATTCCTGTTATAATAAACTATATGATTGTCCAATACAAAATGGCTGATACTAGTGAATTTCAGCTCTCTAATGCCTAGGATATTGATCTTCAAGCATTCTATTTCATGTTTTGACAACTTCCAATTGTCCTTGATTTATACTTTGTATATTCCACCTTCTGATAATTAACAGATGTTTGCAGCCATTTCTTCTCAGTTGGAATCATGCCACATCAGCAAATGAAGGTCCTGAAAGCTTGGCTCTATCCACATTACTAAGGTCAACTCTACTTTCAGGAGGGAGCTCTTCCCTAGTCACATACTGAGGGCCTTCCAGTGTGAGGGTCTCATCTTCTGGTACTGTATCAGACAGTGTTCCACTGTTATCCATAAGGTAACATAATTTACTGGCTGGATTTTTCAGAAGTGTACCACTAAATCCTATTTCCTAGTTTGTTTTAGTCTGTAACTCAACTGAAATCAGTTCACCATGGGTATCCTGAAGGGTTACAAACTGATTAATATATAAAAACAACAACAAATACGTGTTGACATCCTAACCCTTGTATATGTAAATATGATCCTGGTTGGAAATTGGTATTGTCTTTTTCTGTGTTAATGAAGTCATGCCAGAGTAGGGTGGATCTTAAATAAAATTATGTCTGAGTTATAAAATCAAAAGAAGAGAGACAGGCAAGATGGCGGACTAGG
>NW_006921763.1:7168713-7169574 GCF_000298275.1 Orycteropus afer afer
TCCAGCCCTCACTCAGGGAAACAGAATTAACATCCATTTCTTAGTACCATGGACTGCTAAAAGATCTAACAAATCTGTCCTGGAGGAAGTACAGCCAGAATGCTCCTTGGAAGAGAGAATGACCAGACTTCGTCTCACCTAATTCGGTCATGTTGTCAGAAGGGACCATTCCCTGGAGAAAGATGTCATGTTTGGTAAGGTTGAGTGTTGACAAAAGAGGGGAAGGCCTTCACTGAGATGGATTGACACAGTGGCTGTGGCAAGGGGCTCAAGTATAGTAAGGATTGTGGAGCTGGTGTAGGACCAGGTGGTGTTTCATTCTGCTGTGCATGGGGTTCCTATGAGCCAGAGATGACTCGACGGCACCTACAACAACAACAGCAACATCTAGCAGTCCAGGGTACTTTCAGTATTTTTTGGCAGCACCATAATTCAAAGGCATCAAGTCTTCTTTGGTCCAGGGTACTTTCAGTATTTTTTGGCAGCACCATAATTCAAAGGCATCAAGTCTTCTTTGGTCTTCTGTATTCAATGTACAGCTTTCACATGCATATGAGGCGATTGAAATTGCAATGACATGAATTAGGCAAAATTTAGTTTTTAAAGTGACATCTTTGCTTTTTAATACCTGAAAGAGATCTTTTGCAACAGATTTGCCCAGTGCAATAGGACATCTGATTTCCTGACTGCTGCTTCTATTGGTATTGCTTTTGGATCCAAGTAAATTAAATCTCTGACAACTCTAACCTTTTCTCCATTTATTGTGATGATGTTTATTGGTCCAATTGTGAGGATTTTTGTTTTCTTTATATTTTATACTGAAGGTTATAGTCTTTGATCTTCATTACTAAGTATTTCATG
>NW_006921763.1:7171076-7177096 GCF_000298275.1 Orycteropus afer afer
CAACAGAATATAACACTGCTTAGTTCTATGCCATTCTCAAAATCAAGAATTGCTATATTTGAGCCCATTGTTGTAGCCACAGTGTCAATCCATCTCATTAAGGATCTTCCTCTTTTTCACTGACTCTCTAAGAAGCATGGTGTGCTTCAGGGACTGGTATCTCCTAATATTATGAGATAAAGTCTCATTCTCCTTTCTAAGGACCATTCTGCCTTTATATCTTCCAAGACTGATTTGGTCGTCCATTTGTCAGACCATACTATATTCAATTTCATCACCATGGAAAAATTCCAGCCATCAATTCTCCTGTCTTCCTTAGTCATTGCCCAGCTTTTGTATGCCTATGAGGCAATTCAAAATGCTATGGCTTGGGTCAGGTGAACCTTAGTATTCAAAGTGACTTTTCTGCGCTTTACCACTTTAAAGAGATCTTTTAAAGAAGATTAACCTCAAGAAATAGAATGTTGAATTTCTTGACTGCTGATTCCAAGGGCATTGATTAAGGATCCAAGTAAAATTAAATCCTTGACAACTTCAATCATTTCTATCTTTATCTTGATGTTGCTCATTGATCCAATTGTGAGGATTTTTGTTTTCTTTATTTTGAGGTATAATCCTTAATGAAAGCTGTGTTCTTTGATCTATGTGAGTAAGTGCTTCAAGTCATCTTCACTTCCAGCCAGTGAGATTGTATTATTTGTATATCACAGGTTGTTAGTAAGTCTGTCTCCAATCCTAATCCATGCTCTTCTTCATATAGTCTAGCTTCTTGGGTTATTTGCTCAGTGTATAGATTGAATAAATATAGTGAAAGGAAACAACCCTGATATATGCCCTTCTTGATTTTAAACCCTGCACTTTTCCCTTGTTCTATTCTAACTATGGACTCTTGGTCTATCTACAGGTTCCTCATGAGTAAAATTAAGTGTTCTGAGATTCCCATTCTTCACAACGTTATCCATAATTTGTTACAATCCATATAGTCATAGTCAATAAAACAAAGTTGAACATTTTTCTGGTATTATCTGTCTTCAGCCAACATCCACATAGCATCAGCAATAATATCCCTTATTCCATGTTTTCTTTGGTATCCACTTTGTATTTATAGCAGTTTTCTGTTGATGCCCTGCTGCACCTTTTTTTTTTAATTATTATCTTCAGCAAAATTTTACCTGTGTGTAATATTAATGATATTGTTCAATAATTTCCAAATTTGTTTGGATCATATTTCTTTGGAAAGTACACAAATATGGATCTCTTATAGTTGTCTGGCTAGTTTGCTCTTTTCCAAATTGCTTGTGGATAAATTAGAACTTCCATCATTGCATCCATTTGTTGAAACATCTCAACTGGTATTCTCAATGCCTGGGACCTTGTCTTTCAACAATGCCTTCAGTGTAACTTGGGCTTTTTCCTTTAATACCATTTTTTCTTGATCATATGCTATGTTCTGAAATGGTTTCATGTTTGCTAATTCTTTTCTGGCACAGTGAATCTTTGCATTTCTTCAAGATTTTATAGTCAACTTTTATTTTGTTGACAAAAAGGATTTGCAACAAGTAAGGCATTGGTCCTGCAAAATTCTATCATGTGATCTTCTGTGTCATTTCTATTACTAGGCCATATTTTCCAGCTGTTGTTGTTGTTAGGTGCCATTGAGTCAGCTCTGATTCAGTGATACTATGTACAAAAGAACAAAACACTGCCTGGTCCTGTATTAGCCTCACAATCCTTGCTATACCTGAACCCATCATTGCAGCCACCATGTCAATCCTTCTCATTGAGGGCCTTTCTTTTTTTCTTTGACCCTCCGTTTACCAAGCATGATATCCAAATCCAGGGAATAGTCCTGTGGTAGTTAAGGTTGTATGCCAACTTGGCTGGGCCTGGTTGAGTGTCTCACCAGCTGGATATATTTGTTACCCATGGTGAAAGTGGTAATTAACTACATGATGAAATCTAGTGGAACAGCAAAGTAGCTGCTTTAGGGATGTGGGCTGCTTCCAGTATATAAGAAACAACTTTGAGGAAGGTCTCCAGTTGATGATGGCAAGCTTGAACCTTGCATGTAGTCGAGTCTTCATTCAGCAGCCTGCCATACTCTGCCAATCTTTGAACTCTTAATGTATTTGAATCAATGCCCTGATGTGTGGTTTGGTAATATTAGGACTGTGCCTTTTCACCTGTCAACCTTGGGTTTGTCAGCCTTAGCAGCCAGCATCTGTCTGAGTGAAGAGATGCCTCTAGCTTCAGTGGTCTGGGAGCAAGAAGTAGAGCTGAAACCCAAGATCAAGGGGGTTTCACCCAGCCCCTAGAGCCTGGCACTTTGAACTCAAACTTCTAGCCTCCCAAACTACAAGAGAATAAACTCCTATTTGTTCCTGCCATCCCATTTGCAGTCTATTCCTGTGAGAGTGGCCCTAGGTTACCAAAACAAGTCCTTTCTGAAAACATGACCAAAGTAGGTGCTGAAGTGGCAGGAAGACTGCATCTTCTGACCTCCACTAACCCCACAAGAGGAAGACAGAATCACCATCAGTAACCCAAGGCCTAACCCTGTGAGGACAGACGTGCTGTCTCCCTCCAGCCCTTTTACCAACCCTGACACAAACTGTTCCTCTTGCAGCACCCACAAACTCTCTGCTGGGTTTGATTATTTACTGCAATGGCCAAACATAACTCACAGATTATGGGGTTTATTAGGGAAATGTCAGACTACAATTCAGGTTCAGAAATGCACTCAGTCTTTTGCAGCCAACTGTCTCACTCAGCAGCCAGCAGTCTCAGTAGCACATCGTTCACTCAGTAGTGAGTGTCTCTTGCATCTCTCTCAGCAGTGCATGTCTCTTGCATATCTCTCTCAGCAGCATGAGTCTCTCATGTCTCCCAAGATTGCATTTCTCTCAGTAGCATGTCTTTCTCAGCCAGCAGTCAGAGAGACTTCTTCCACCAATAGGAGGGTTCCTTTTGAGCCTGGCAGAATGGCAAACTAACCAATCCTAACATCAGAATTCTATACATCTGAGAGAGAGCGAATTTCCCAGAAATTTATTTTGTGCTGCTCCCAACAGAAATACCCCAGATGGATCATGTTAACAATCAGGAGTTGCTCAGTTGCTCACAGCAATTTCCACTATGGAGTTTACAAAGACTTATGGCTAGACAAGCCACACTATGTAATTTACTACATCACAGTTGGTCAGATGAAGTCTGGCCATTTTTGCTTCCAAAGAGCATTCTGACTGCACTTATTCCAGGACAGATTGGTTAGTTCTTTTGGCAGTCTGTGATACTTTCAGTATTCTTCACCAATACCACAACTCAAAAGCATCAACTCTTCTTCACTCTTCCTTATTCATTGTTCAGCTATTTTCTAACTACTGATCTATATTCATTTCCACCTTTTGTATTCCAATTACCAATGATAATTAATGGATCTTGATATTGTCAATTTCAGACTGCAGAAGTTGGTAAAAACTTCAGTTTCTTCATGTTTGGCCTAATTGGTTGGTGTGTAAATTTGAGTAATAATCATATTAACTGGCCTTCTTTCTAGGAGTATGCAAATTATCCTATACACTAGCAGCTTTGTACTTCAGGGTAGATCTTGAAATGTTCTGTTTAGATAATAAATGTGACACTATTCATTTTCAATTTATCATTCCTGGCATTGTAGACCATGTGACTGTCCAATTTAAAATGGACACTACCAGTCCATTTCAGCCAACTAATTTCTAGAATTTATTTTTTTCATTTAAGTTTTACTAACTTCCAATATTCCTAGATTCATAAATGTATAAGAGTTTATGTATTTAAGAATATAGCTTAGTATAACAAATGTATAAAAGTATGTAATTTATACTCCAATAAAGGTAAAGGATATTTTTATCCCATTCTCTGTGCTCCTTTATAGTTGATCAGGAGCACATCCAGCACCTGGAAGCCACTGATCTGATTTATTTCCCTTTACTTTTGCTTTATCTAAAATATCATGTCAATGGAGTCATATAGTAGGAGGACTTTTTGACTGACATTTTTGCTTGTCACTATGCTTTTCAATTCCTTGAACTGTTAAGGAGCAATATTTAAAAAAAAAAAATGCATAAACACATGATTGTTGTTGCTGTTGTTATGTGCCGTCAAGTCGAACCCGACTCATAGCGACCCCTCCTTGGGTTTCCGAGGCAGTATCACTATGGAAGTAGATTGCCCCATTTTCCTTCTGAGGAGTGGCTGGTGGGTTTGAACCGCCAGCCTTCTGGTTAGCAGTCAAGTGCCTTAGGCACTATGCTACCAGAGCTCCCAAATACATGATTATGAACACATAAAAAATGATTTCAGACACATACCTCTCACCTTATATACTTTTTAACTTGAAATTAATCATAGGCATAAATAAGAAACCTAAAATTATGAAACATCTTTGATAGCTTGAATTAGGCAAATATTTCTTAAGGCACAAAAATTAAGAACCATAAAATCATATACATCTATAAAGATTTTAATTAAAATTCTCTAAAAAAATATTTTATGAAAATGAAACACATGTCTCAGACTGGGATAATGTATATGGCAAATACACATTTGATAAGTAGTGGTCTTCAGAAAAAGGAGCTCTGGTGACTTAGTGGATAAGGTACTTTATTGCTAACTGGAAGATCAGTCATCCAAACCCACCAGCATCTCTGTGGAAGGAAGATGGGGAGACCTACTTCTGTAAAGATTTTCAGCCTTGGAAACCCAATGAGAGTTGCTATGAGTTGGAAATGATTCAATCGCAGTGAGTTTTGGAGTTTTGGTCTTCAAAATATATGAGTTTCAAAAAGTTCAATACTAAGAAAACTATCAGCTCAATAAAGAATGGGGAAAATATTTGAAAACATTTCATTGAAAAGAGAGGTGCAGATGGCAGACAAATATGCACAAAGGTGCTTAACGTGATCAGTCATTAGGTAAATGTACTGACTTATATACTTCATATACACTGGAAGGGAGCTCTGATGGCTGCTAACCAGAAGGCTGGCAGTTCAAACCTACCAGCCTTGGAAGGAAGATTGGGCAATCCACTTCCATAAAGATACCACCTTGGGAACCCAAAGAGGAGTTACTATGAGTTGAGTTTACTTGATGGCAGTGAGTTTCTTTTTCTGATGTATAATTGAAAGGCTAAAATCTAATCAACTGAAATGCCAATGCTGCCACAGATGCTGAACAAGTGTAACTCTCATACATTGCTGGTAGTAGAGAATACTGATTGCCACTACCTTGGAAAAGTTATCAATTTCTCATAAAGTAACAAATAAACTTACTATACGACACAACTATCGCTACCCCTAAGTATTTCACTCAAGAGAAATAAAAATATACGTCTGCACAAAACCCTGTACATGAAGGTTAATAGTAACCTTCCTCAAATTGGAAATAACCCAAATTTCCTGTGGATGAATCAACACATTGTGGCACATTTACACAATGGAAAACTTTTTAACAATAAAAGTATAAACTAGTGATACATACAACAACATGGATGAATCTTGAAAATATCAAGCTAAATGCAAGAAGCCATACTCGAATGTCTGTTTCCATTAATACGACATTCTGGAAAAGACAAAATAACAGGGTCAGAAGTTAGATCAACGGTTTCCTGGGTCTGGACACAAGGAAGGGGATTAAATGCAAAAGAGCAGAGTTTTGGGATTCTACATCTTAATCATATGTGTGGGAGCTCTGGTAGCATAGTGCCTAAGGCACTTGACTGCTATCCAGAAGACTGGCTGTTCAAACCCACCAGCCACTCCTCAGAAGGAAGATGGGGCAATCTACTTCCATAGTGATACTATATTGGCAACCTAAGGAGGGGTTGCTATGAGTCGGCGGCACATAACTACAACAACGACAACATTCATATGTGTGGCTAATGATTGCATGAGTTTGCCAAAATTTGTAGAACTGTACATGTTAAATAAAAGAGAAAGGGGAGAACTAAACACTCTAGTATTCTGGCTAAACCTCAAAGTAAA
>NW_006921763.1:7177232-7182568 GCF_000298275.1 Orycteropus afer afer
ACATTAAAAAGGCATATACAGGAGTTCCACACAAAAAATAAGTAATACAATTTCAAAAAATAAAATACATTTAGAAAATGCTAATGGGATTCTTACTCAGGCTGATGATTTTGAAAGGAATTAAAAATGAATAGCTTTTTAAAATTAAATAAATTAAAGTATTAACAACTTGAAAGAAATATGAATGCATTCTTTTATATAGGAGGTTGTTTCTGGCCAAGATAATAAGAGCAAATAAGAAATTGTTAATAGGTTAAAAGATAATATTTTCTCAGAATCATTTTGTTGAAAGAAAAATATATGAATGGAATATTATAGATTTGTTCCTCCAAATTTCTTCATTCTTAAAAATCTACAATTAATTATTACATCAAACAAATTAGATAATCAATATGAGATGTGCTCATTTTCTGCTTCCAAAAATTCTAGATAACTGAACATAAATTTCCTCATATATGTCATATTTGTAGCTTACAAAATTTTAAAATATGATTTTGTTTGTTTCTTATGCATGTGATATTTCTATTAAGGGTACAAATAGAAAATAAACATCTTTGATAGAGTAGGCACATAAATACAGACATGACAGTGTAGGCTGGCTGCAAAACCAGCAGTGTGTGCAGGTGCAAAGAAATAGATGGTGATTTTTGCCCAAATGTTTTAGGCTTTTGTGATTCACAAATGACAGTCTTTTAAAATGGTGACAAATGAGGCAAGTCACAAAAGTTCTGCCACGGGAAGTTAAGTAAGGAACACAGGAACATGTGAAGCAAAACACTGCAGAGATGGTTTGGCTCTTTTGGCTTAAAAAAAGAAAATCAATTATCTTTGGGAACATTACACAATTCAGTTAAGATACACTCATATTCTCAAGGGAAGTGTAAATTGCCCATAGTTTCTAAGTACTGGGAAGAGCTGTCTTCACAGGTAATGTACAAAAAAAAAAAAAGAAAAGAAAAGAAAAAAACACCTCACTGCCGTCGAGTTGAATCCTACTCACAGTGACCTCTTCTTGGGTTTCTGAGGCAGTATCACTGTGGAAGGAGATTGTCCTGTCTTCCTTCTGAGGATAGGCTGGTGGGTTGAACTGCCAGCCTTCTGATTAGCAGTCAAACTACAGGTATAATACCTGGTGCAGTTTTGGGAAAGAGCACTGGCTTGGGAGTTGAGAGCCTTGGTTCATTATCTTGTCTCTGAAATATATGATCTGAATTCTGAACTTAGACAAATTAATTTTTTTAACCATTAATATTCTCATATCTACAACAAGAATAGTAATACATCTGACTATCTGAAGATACTATGAAGATCACATGAAGTGATATACATAAAAGTCTTTGCATTTGAACTTCAGTGCCCAATATACATTCATAGGAAACAGTGTGTTATAGAGTAAAGGACTTGGGCTTTCTGGTCAAACCCAATTTTGCTATTTCCTCTCTTACTTTCTGTATCCTCTGATCAACAGTTTATCTTTAGCATCCTCATGATCTCTACCTCATAGATTTTTGTCAAAAATACATACGATAACATATGTAAAGCACTTGATAAAATGCCTATCCCATACCAGACCTTCATTTATAAGCTGTTCTTGTGTTTAGTAATTTCTTACACTTATTGAGCATTAACTATGTGCTAAGTGCTGTGCATGTTTTAACTCATTTTGTTCTCACAAAAAAAAAGCCCTGGGGGCTCAGTAGTTAAACACTAGGCTTCTAACCAAAATTTCTGCAGGTAGAATCCATAAGCTACTCTGTGGAAGAAAGATGTGGCAGTCTACTTCTATAAAGACTTACATTACAGCTTTAGAAACTCTCCTTGGTAGTTCTGCTCTGTCCCATTGGGTTTATGTGAGTCAGCATCTATTTGACGGCAGTGAGTTTGGTGTTTTGGTTACTCTAACAACAACCCTGAGTGTAATTATCACATCCACTATATAGATGAAAGGAGCTCTCATAGTGTAGTGCCTAAGGCTCTTGCCTGCTAACCAGAAGGCTGGCAGTTCAAACCCACCAGCCACTCCTCAGAAGGAAGGTTGGGCAATCTACTTCAGTAGTGATACCCCCTTGGAAACCCAAGGAGTGGTCGCTATGAGTCGGGTCTGACTCGATGGCACATAACAACAACAACAACAACATATAGATGAAGGACCTATGTGCAATATTCCCAAGATTAACAATTAGCAAAAGATGGAGCAAGTTTCAAAATTATGCAATAGGATTTTACAGCTTTCCTGTCAACCGTCTTCCTATACTGTTCAAAATGGAATTATTGAAAATAAATTGTTTACAATCACCTACTATGTGTAGGACTCCATTCCGAGTACTACGAGTATGAAGGGGAATAAGACAGGTTTGATATTTACTTAGGGAGACAAGAGATCTGTGGAGAGTATAAATATTACAATAAAAAATAAATGTCATTAAGTATTTAGAAAGTAATTTATCTCTCAGAAATGTTATAGTTTCAAGACAAGGATGGAACTCAACTTGGTCTTTACAATCCTAGTGACCATTACAAAGTGAAGATGATAGGAAGAAGAAGGTCTTCTGGCAGAATGAAGGTTGCAAAACAAAGGTGTATCTAGCATGACTGAGAGGGGCGATGAGAAGCAATCTCATCTCAATTCCTTTAGAAATTTGACTCTGATAAAATTGCTACTCTCAAAAGCTCATTATTATTTTCTTCCCAGTGATTGTGTAATGCTCTGCCATCAGCCTGACCTTTGAAATACAGAAGAACAGAGACTCCTAACATGATGGAGAGTCTGATTATAGGCCCATAGCTATTTCTGTTTGGTGATATTTACCAGTCCTATAGCGGGTATGGTGAATTTACCTTCTTTAGAGCATACAGACTTCTGGGAAGCATGTATTTCTACAATGAGAATCTTTTTAAATTAATTTCTAGACTAACCTCAAGTCTGGATGTAATTTTTGCTTTACATCTGATATCATATATTATTTCAAAATAATTCCAGAGAAAAAGGCAGAACTGTTGATAGCCTGTAAAGAAGGATCTCTCTTGGTTATTAGAAAACCTGGAAACTGGGCCTCACAGAAGCATCTGGCTTGCAGTCTATTACTAAAGGAGAAGATCCAAGATATTGCTTTATTTGCGGGATTCAGTGTAAATATACTACTCACTTTCAAACAATAGATTCTGAGGACAGACTGACCAAAAATCTATCAGGCAAAAGTATATTCTTCATAAGCAGTTAAAAATTAAATATTTTAAAACCTTTACTCCCATATCTATATGTTTAATTGAAATTAGAAAACCATGTCCTTAGGGTTGAAACAATTCATTTCCTTTTCTAGGTGGTCCAGTTAAAAATGATGTACCATATGTCTCCAAGTCATATGGACTCTACTTAAAAAAAAAAAAAAAAAAAATCATGATTTAGTCTATAATATTGGCACTGGCTGTTAATTTCTTAATTTTATGAATCCTGTCTAGCTTCATGTACTGTTTCTTTTATTTTTTTCAGTTTCCTGGCATGAGGAGGTTATATTCTAGACGTTTTCTGGATTGTGTTCCAATGACATATTCACTGACTCACTGTCTTCGAGTCAGATCTGACTCATAGCGACCCCTACTTGGGTTTCTGAGGCAGTATCACAGCAGTAGATTGCTCAACCTTCCTTCCGAGGAGTGGCTAGTGGGTTTGAATCATCAGCCTTCTGGTTAGCAGTCAAATACCTTAGGCACTACACCAAATCTGCAATATATTTGGTCATTAACAATGTTTCACAGGTGGGTTTTTGAATAGATATCTTGTAATATCCATAAGAATTCTCAAAGGAACTTGATTAGTTGATCATCTAATATAAAATTTGACATTTTTAAATTGTGATTTGAGTGAAAATTTGCAGTACAATTTCACTTTCCATACAGCAGTTCACATACACTTTGTCTCATGACATTGATCACAATTTCCCACAATGCAACAGCTCCCCTCCCACTTTCTCCCCATAGTTACCTCTTCCCTGTGTCCATCCCTCCACACACCCCTGCCCCCTGAGCTATCTCACTGTGCACAAGCAGCTCTTCTTTCTCCCATGATTATTCTCTCCAAGGAGTGTGTCTGCCTCAGGTAAATGTTCAACTCATATGCCTGTCTTTTTTGTGGCTGGAAACCACAGGTGTGGTATCAATTGCAGACCTGAAGGGCAGCTAGAGGCTATAGTCTCAGTGGATCCACCAGGCTCTATCAGATCAGCAAACCTGGTTCCCTCCCCCTCCCCTTTTTTTTTCTCCAAATGATTTTGAGTTTTGTCCACATTGTTCTCCCTCTCAATCAAGGATCTCCTACATAGATCCCCTTCCAAGTGGATGGCACTGATAGCTGGGCACCATCTAGTTCTTCCATCTCATAGTCGTATAGGCTGCAGATTGGAGGGTGTACAAGTCACTAGGACTAATTGTTTCCATGAATTTTTGGTTTTCTTCATTCTTCTTTGCTAAGGATGAGGAGAGACCCATTGTTGCATCTAGATGGCAACTTGCTAGCTTTTAAGATCCCAGTCAATACTCACCACTCGCCAAAGTAGGAGGTGGAACAATGTTTGTTTAGTATGTTATGCCAATTGAGCCTGATGTCCCCTGCAACTATGGTCCCAAGCCCACAGGTTCAACTATTCTGTCCCTCTGGGTAGCTGGCTGTGACCAAGCAGCGACCACAACCTTGCCACTTGTCAGCTCTACTATTCACCTGGGAATTCTGATCATTCACATAAACTTACAGGACCATTGTCTTCCAAACCCTTACATGTTCTTGGATATGCTCCCCACTTCACAGACATATCTAATAGCTCAGCGTGTCCACCCATCTATCCACCTGTATGTTTGCCTTCACTGACAGTGCAGTACTGTATTGTAAAAGGATTAATCATTGTTGTCTCTACCTCCCATGTACCTCTCTATGTATTTCTCTTCATCAATGCCACCATATTGGTCACTCACATTTGGTACATTGCCCTTCTCTTCACCCAAATCAATACTTATCTCTATTTATCTAACAGCATTCCTTCCCCTCTCCTTCCATACCTGGTAACCAAGAAAGAAAATTTCCTTCCATAGATAAACCTTTCCTTGTATTGTATAAATACATACTAATACAATATTTCTCCTTCTGTGATTGACTTATTTCACTCAGCATAATGTCCTCCAAATTCATCCACTTTATGCAGTGTTTTGTGTTTTGCAGATTCTACATTATTCTTTAGGGCTGCATAGTATTCCATTGTGTGTATGTACCTTTGTTACCCTCCCGAGAGGGACCGGGTCTCTGGGAGCAAGGTAAGCACGGGCAGGCTTGTGCTTACTCACTGATC
>NW_006921763.1:7183777-7185296 GCF_000298275.1 Orycteropus afer afer
AAGTATTCATTTATTTGTCTTAAATCTCATTAATTCTGTCTTCCATTGATTTGATTCTACTCTTTGTCCTTTCAATGTGTTATCTATTTCTGAAATTTTAGTACTAATCATCTGTACTTCTATCTGTAGTTTTGTATCATTTCTAACTTTTCATTTATTTTGTCATTTTATTCTTATATTTACTTCTGAAGTTGTCCTAGGACTTTTTCTATGTTTTCTTTAATTTTGTCAGTGTTTTCCTTGATCTATCTCTCAATTTGTTGAAGGTACTTAAATATAGTTCTTCTGAGACATACTCATTCACAACCTTGCTTGCTGAAAGTGAAGATGACTTAAAGAACTTACTGATTAATATTAAAAACTATGGTCTTCAGTATGGATTACACCTCAGCAAAAAGAATACAAAAATTCTCACAAGTGGTACAATAAACAACATCATGATAAATGGAGAAAAGATTAGTGGTTGTCAGGTAAATTTAAAGATGGTTGTTTTAAATTGTCTTTCTTGTAGTTATGATGATAACATGGACAGTGTTATGCTAAAGGATACATCTTGAAATAGTCCTTTTAACAATTAAAGCAATGCTATTCCTTTTCAATTTGGCATTCCCTGGATAGTAGACCATATGGTTGCTGAAAAATGGCCAAAACTACTTAATTTCAGCTCACTAATGCCTACACTATATATCTTCAAATGTTGCATTTCAGTTTTGAAAACTTTCTACTCTTAACAGATTGATAGTTTGTACATTCCAAATTCTGATTATTCACTGATGTTTGAAGCTATTCATTCTCATTTTGAGCCAACAAACCAAGATCCTGAAAGTTTTATTTGACCCATGTCCATAAGATCAACTTTAGTTTGAGGAGACATTTCTTCCCTAGTCATGTTTTGTGTACTTTCCAACCTCAAGGGTCATCTTCCGGCACTGTATTAGACAATGTTTCACTGCTATGCAGAATATTTTCACTGGCTTTTTTTTTTAAGCAGGAGAACAACAGGTCCTTTTTCTTAGTCTGTCTTAGTCTGCAATCTCTGCTGAAACCTGTTCATCATGGATGGTTGTGTTCCCAAAGAAAATCCAATATCACTATTGAAATATTAATAACAGGTAACCATCAGACTGGAAGACTTTGACAGGTAGTAGAAAATGTAAGCCATCCAAATAGGCCAATGAAACATGATTACTGTCTTTGTTAGGAACCCCAGGAGAAACATCATAAGGAGACAGATACTGCTTCTGTGTGATAGGAGTAGGCTCTAGGATGCGTTAAAACATTTTTGTTGTGTGTATGAGGGTCTATGTGTGCTATTTCTTTAGTTCAGAAGGGTACTGTGCAGATGACAATGCTACAAAGAGAACCACAGCTTTGGTAGACATCCAGGACCTGATGGTACTACTAATTTTAATGTGGTAGTTGTGTGTAGATATAGACCAAATAAAATTCTTCACTCTGTGCCTGTTTCCTCTGAGTTTTGAAATATAGCTAATTAGATTTGTCCCCTTCTTAGCAGAGG
>NW_006921763.1:7185576-7201405 GCF_000298275.1 Orycteropus afer afer
AATATATTATATATATGTATATATGTATATGTATATATATATATTTTTTCACACTTTTATCGTATTGATGGAAGCAGACACTGACTAGATGTAAAAAATTAGATAATGACAGTGCAGGAATACTTAGGGCAAGTTATAAGCTTTTTGAAAAAAAAATTACCTTATTTTAGGAAAAACATTGTATACACACATAAACCCTCATTCACTCATTCAGTCTCCAGGAAAAAAGCAATTACCTACAGATCTCAGTTGATAACTCTCTAAAGTAAGAAGAGATCATTACCTATCTAGATTTAAATGCAAATCAAGTGGATTAAATTCAACTCAAAATTGAATTTTTAAGTATGGACACCCAGAACATTCTCTGTCTCTAAAACTTCAAATTTATTCAAACCCAGATACTCAAAACTCATTAAAAATCAGTGGAAGCATCATTTTAAGAACAGCTTTATGGCAATAGACACGAAGATGAGAAGCTCGTCTTATAACATAAATCATGTTTTCTTTATAATGGTAATTATATATGCAAGAGAAAATGCATATGTAAATTATCATTTAATATTAAAACGTTAATTACAATTTACTGAAAAATCTTGACATAACATTCTTACAAATAATTTAAAAAGTTTGTTTCTATTTTTTTAAATTGTTATTTAATATTATGTACACCACTGGGTGCATTATAGTATACACCCATCCCTGTGTCTATGCCTCTGGTCTTGAACAGAACCAAAATATGATAATGTAATAGTCTCCAATACGACAAAAGTGATCAGGAGTGAGTTGCCTAATTTCACTGACATTTTTTCTTCTCATTACAATGTGGCTAATACAATGTTCTACTGCTTTACTCAGAATTTTTGTTAGGCTTATATGAGAAAAATATATCAATGCATTTTGTAAGTTAGAAAACTTCAATATGCATAGTTTTTATAAATGTAGTATCAAAGGTCTTGTAAGAAAAGTTGCCATTAGACAAGCTATAACAAAATTTGCTTAAATTCTGATTCAATAGCTTTTTTTCCACTGTACATAAATATACTATCTCTATTAAGTCTAGCAAAGAGATTGATCTCATCCTTTAATTATGCTTTAAAATGGAATTATATATGGCCAAATATCAGCATTATTAAATAATAATGACTCCCAGATGAAAGCTAGGTATATAAAATTCATAGTATTTATAATGCACTATTTTTATAAAGGGAACTCTGGTAGCATAGTGGCTAAGGCACTTGACTGCTAACCAGAAGGCTGGCGGTTCAAACCCACCAGCCTCTCCTCGGAAGGAAGATAGGGCAATCTACTTCCATAGTGATACTGCCTCGGAAACCCAAGGAGGGGTCACTATGAGTCGGGTCTGACTTGATGGCACATAACAATATAACAAATTTTTATAAAGAGCTTTATTGAAGTGATAACTAAGAAATATATTTAGGCATTTAAATAAAATCTTCAACTCAATGTATGATTATGGTCATAAATAGAATTTAAGTTCCCTTAGAGTTTACTTGAATTTCAGCTGACTCAGATAGGCTACTTGAATATAATTTCCAGACTTGCCTTTTTGGTCAGCATCAATCTGTTCATGATTTCACAGTATAAACAAATTGAAGTGAAAAAGAATGACCAAACCTTGAGAGTAATAGAAACTAAAATAATTCAAGCTCAATGTTGTTAAACATGGTAGATTTTAATAGTGAATTTTCTCAGGATGTGACTCAAACCTACTTTCATGCTAAATAGGGTTTGATGGAAAATAACAGCACAAGAACTGCCAGTTACCATGTATTTGGTCATTTTTTGTTTGTTTGTTTGGCTTTCTTGGTATCACTGAATATACAAAGATTGTTGCTAAGCACATTTCTTGAAGTAACTATATGGTTTTGACATCACAACCAATGGTAATCTAAAAGAACACTGAAGCAAAACAGGCATCAACTGCATAAACTCAACTTATTAATTCATTATTTTATATGTGCATCTGCATGTTGGCTTCTATCATGGTTAATCAAATGATCACCTCCCAAAAAACACAAGGGAATAAAGAATACCAGCTGTTAGCTGTGAACTCTATTCATTGATGATGAGTCAAAGTCAAGGGACTTGTAAACAATTTTGATGTTTGGAATAAAGTGTGGAAGATTACTGCTGCTGACATCTGTGCCCCTGAAAGTTCAGGAACATACTCATTGCAAGTGGCATTTAAAGATTAACAAGTTCCTTTGACTTCCAAATAAACATTAAATATATACTTGTAATGGCAAATAGTAAATTCTAAATTGTCATGCAAACAACAACTAAAATTGGACCTTGAATTTTATTGAATAAATTAAATTTGTCAAAACTATGCCTGATAATTATTATGAATATTGTGTGGTGTATTCTGAAGGATATTAGTCGTTATCTCTGAAAGTGTCTATGGATAAACTGTAGATGAAAAGAAAGAAAACAAGTGATTACTGTAATAACCCATTAGGTGCTATTGAGTTGATTGCAACTCACAATAACCCTATAGGACAAAGCAGAATTGCTCGATAGAATTTCTTTACAGAAGCAGACTGTCTCATCTTTCTCTTGAAGAGTGGCTGATGGTTTCAAGCCACTAATTTTTTGGTTAGCAGCCAAATGCTTTAACCACTCCTCAGCAAGATCTCCTTCAATGTTATACAATTATCACTAAAAGTGTAACAGATTTTGTTATGAAAATAGTGCCATCCAATATACATTGAGCACCATGTAAAAGCAAAGAACAGTGTCTCAGAATTGTATTATACTTTAAGATCATAATCAATTTGGAAAAACAAAATGATTACTTTATTGACGTGCTTTTTATATCTGAAATAAAATACAGGGTGAAGTAAATCTCCCCCTTTTTAGAGTAGGATCTATATTAATGAGGAATATTAACAGTATATATTAAATATAATCATGTACTCAAATAAAAAGATGTTACCTTCTCATATATACATCTTTTCTTAAATATATATATATATATATATATATAATACATAGCACAGCTGAAAGCAAAGAATACCAGAAAGATGTTTACTTGTGTTTTATTGACTACACAAAAGCATTCCATTGTGTGGATCACAACAAGTTGTGGAAAACATTGAGAAGAATAAGAATTCCAAAACACTTAATTGTTCTCATGGGGAACCTGTACATAGACCAGGAGGTTGCCATTTGAATAGAACAAGGGGATACCTCATGGTTTAAAATCAAGAAGGGAGTGTATCAGGGTTATATCATTTTACCATACTTGTTCAATCTCTATGCTGAGCAAATAATCCCAGAAACTCGATTATATGAAAAAGAACAGGGCATCAGGATTGGAAGAAGACTCATTAACAACCTATGATACTCAAATGACCCAATGTTGCTTGCTGAAAGTGAGAATGACTTGAAGCACTTACTGATGAAGATTAAAGACTGCAGTCTGCAGTATGGATTACACCTCAATATAAAGAAAATAAAAATCTTCACAACTGGTCCAATATGCAGCATCATGATAGATGGACAAAAGATTGATGTTGTCAAGGAATTCATATTACTTGGTTCTACAATAAACACCAATAGAAGCAGCACTCAAGACAACAGATGACATATTGCATTGAACAAATCTGCTGCAAAAGACCTCTTTCAAGTGCTGAAGAGCAAAGGTGTCTCCTTGAAGACTAAGGTACATATAAGGAAATCCATGGAATTTTCATTCACTTCATATGCATGTGAGAGCTGGACAATGAATAAGGAAGACTGAAGAAGAGTTGATCCTTTTCAGTTGTGGTGTTGGTGAAGAATACTGAGAATATCATGGAGTGCTAAAAGAACTAACAAATCTGTCCTGGAAGAAGTGCATCTGGAACGCTCCTTGGAAGTGAGAATGGCCAGACTTAGTCTCACCTGCTCTGGTCCTGTTGTCAGAAGGGACCATTCCCTGGAGAAGGATATCATACTTGATAAAGTGGGGTCAATGAAAAGGGGGAAGGACCTCATCAAGATGGATTGACACAGTGGCTGCAATGATGAGCTCTGGTATAGCAGGATCATGAGGCTGGCACAGGACCAGGAAGTGTTTTGTTCTGTTGTATATAAGGTTACTATGAGTTGGAGATGACTTTAAGGCATCTAACAACAACACACATAGCATTATCTTAAGTGTTGAAAATTAGGTAATAAAATTTATTGCTGAAAATAATATGTGAAATACACTTTAATTTATACATGTAAATTAATCAACATAGATTTACTTATAAGTAGCTCTGGTGGCACAGTGCCTAAGGCATTTATTTGATGGGTAACCAGAAGTTTGGCAGTTCAAACCCACAAGCCACTCCATGGAAGGAAGATGGGGCAATCTACTTCTGTAAAGTTTTACTTATACAACATATACACAAGAAACTTTCTATATATAAATAAAATGATTGAGTATCACACTGTAATCTTAGTTGTTTTCTTCCTTCTTACCTCAAGTTTATTATTATTTTCATTCCAGAGTTAATGCAGTTGTATTCTGCATTAGTTTCTGGTAACATATACAGGACTTCTCAAAGTATAAGAGTAAGATGTTTAATGTGAAGTGCCTGGATGGTGTAAATTGGTTAACAAGTATGCAGTTAATCAGATGGCTGGTGGTTTTGGTTCATCTTGGAAGAAAGGCCTCGAGATCTAAGTCTGAAAAATAAGCCATTGAAAACTTATGGAACATATATAGTTTTACTCTGATATACTTGAGTTTGCCATGAATTGAAATTGATGAAACAACTAGTCTTAAGGTGCTTATATTGGTATTGCCTTCTCATACTTTGGGACTCATATTATCAAGAAGGAATAGTTCCTGGAGAAGGACAATCATTCTTGGTAAAGTAGATAATCAGCAAAATAGAAGAAGACCGTCAGTAAAATGTAACAATACAGTGGTTTCAACAATGGCTCAAGCAAAGAAATGATTCTGAAGAATGGTGTAGGACCAGGAGGTGTTTTGTTATGCTGTACATGAGTTTGCTAAGATTCAAAATTGACTTGGCAGCACCTAACAACAACAATTTACAGGAATTATTCTAGATATAAGTGAGTATATATATGAAAATCTATGGCTTTAGAGTTGTTGAGTCACCCTGATATCAGCCTGTAGCACAGAAATGGTAAGAATGCTGAAAACTGCAAGGAAATACTCATGCTACAAGGATGTTGAAGAACTCTGTGGACCACTATGACTGCAATGTGGGAGATAATGAAGAGGTCTGGAGACTTGAAGCATCTCACCATGTTGACCTCTGATAAGAACATCCTCTAGAGATTTGCTGAGTTTCTGAATTTCTACACACTGAAAGTTCTACACACTGATCCACTCTAACTCAAAAATGTACATGGAAGGGATTCTGGGAAACAAAGGTCCTGAGCTGAGAAAGAAGAACGAAGAGCTAATGATGGCAAGTTGATGAACACTGGATGGATCTCATAATAATAATAATTATTATTATTATTTTGAAGCAAAGTTATATACGTTGCTCTTATTTCAGGAATATATCACCCACTGTATGTTGTTGTTATTGTTGTTGGGTGTCATTGAGTCACTCTGACTCATAGAGACCCAATTCACTGCAGAATGAAACATTGTCTTGTGGCAGCCTCATGATCCTTGCTATACCGAAGCCCATTGGTGCAGCCACTGTGTCAATCCATCTCATTGAGGGCTTTCCCCTTCTTTACTGACCCTCCACTTTAACAAGCATGATATCCTTCTCCAGGGAATGGTTCCTTCTGACAATATGACCAAAGTAGGTGAGACGAAGTCTGGCCATTCTCACCTCCAAGGAGCATTCCAGCTGCACTTTTTCCAGGATATATTTGTTAATTCTTTTAGCAGTCCATTATTCTCTCAGTATTCTTCACTAACACTACAACTGAAAAAATCAACTCTTCTTTGGTCTTCCTTATTCATTGTCCATCTCTCACATGCATATGAAGTAATTACAAATACCATGGCTTGGGTTAGGTGCACCTTAGTCTTCAAAGAGACATCTTGGCTCTTCAGCACTTGAAAGAGGTCTTTTGCAGCAGATTTGCCTAATGCAATATGTCATCTGATGTCTTGACTGCTGCTTCTAGTGGTGTTGATTGTAGAACCAGGTAATACGAAGTCCTTGACTACTTCCATCTTTTTCCACTTATCGTGAAGCTGTTTATTGGAGCAATGTGAGGATTTTTATTTTCTTTACATTGAGGTGTAATTCATACTGCATACTCTTGTCTTTAATCTTCATCAGTAAGTGCTTCAAATCATTCTCACTTTCAACAAGCCAAGTTGTGTCATCTGCGTATGGCAGGTTGTTAATGAGTCTTCTTCCAATCCTGATGCCCTGTTCTTCTTCATATAATCCAACTTCTCAGATTATTTGCTCAGTATACAAGTTGAATAGGTATGGTGAAAAGATATAACCTTGACACATTCCCGTCTTGATTTTGAATGATGAGTACTATTCCAAATAAACCTAAATGACATAAAAGAACATGGAAAATATTTCTATTGAAAAAAAAAAGCTGTTTTCTGGGTCTTAATTTCAGTCAGCAGGAAGTAACACTGCAGTTGTGATTCCTAGCTTTGGAATTGAGGGGTAGAAATCTAATGAGGGGCTGGGACACAGGAAGTTCCACTGGTTAGCTGTTATTCTTTACAAATTCAAATCTGCAAAAGCCAAAATACCTTCCTTATAATACCCATGACAGTTGGTTCTAAATTGCTGAATGAGCTCTCATAATTGATGGTGGAAACTGAAATGGTGAATAGGAACTTGTCACTGGGGCCCCATCCTCCTGAAACAACGTAAACATCTTCACATGATAGGGGTTACAAATGTTTTGATATTTTAGTAGAAAACTCTTAAACCTCCAAGTGTGTTTAGTATATAAAATGTTGCCCAACAGTAGGGCAGAGAGAGGTTTAAGGATGCCTATGAGTTAATCAGAGGAGTCAGCCACAGGGATCCAAGTGAGGACAGGAAACCCAGGCCACGTCGCACAAGCAGCAAGGAAGGAAAGTGGAAGAAAGGAGAGTATAAAGGTTAGGGGGATTGGGACAGAGCAAGGAGTTAGCCACAGGGATCCAGGTAAGGAGAAGTTTCCAACAGCTAAGGTGGGAAAACTTGTCTGTTGGTTTGTCCTACTGTGGTGACATGTTGTTGAGTCTTGAGGCTATGTCACTGGTGTTTCAAACCCAGCAGGGTACACATGGTGCACAGGTATCATCCCAGCTTGCAGACTGACACAGGCTAAGAAGGAAGAGGCCATCCACTTCTCAAAGAACTGACAGACCTGTCCTGGAGGAAGTGCACCTGAAATGCTCCTTGGAAGCAAGAATGGCAAGACTGTCTCACCTGGTCATGTTGTCAGAAGGGGTCATTCCCTGGAGAAAGATGTCATGCTTGGTAAGGTGGAGGGTTGACGAAAGAGGGGAAGACCTTCAATGAAATGGATTGACGTGATGGTTGCTTCAATGAGCTCAAGTATAGCAAGGATCATGGAGCTGGCACAGAATCGGGTGGTATTTCTTTCTGCTGTGCGTGGTGTCACTATGAGTCGGAAATGACTGGACGGCACTTAACAACAATGAGTTAATCAAGCATATTTTCACTGTGTTATATTACTTCTTAATCATTTGAACAAAATATGTGGCTTTTAATAGAAATTTACTCTACCACTGTGAGTGAGATGTTCACAACATTAGATTAAAACTCTGTTGTGATAGCAACCAGGAGCTCTGGTGATGTAGTGCCTAAGGCAGTTGACTGCTAACCAAAAGATTGGCGACTCAAACCCACCAGCCACTCCTTGGAAGGAAGGTTGGGCAATATATTTCCATAGTGATACCTCCTCATAAACCCAAGGAGGGTTCATTAGGAGTCGGATCCACAGCACTGGGAAAAGATGAAGATCAACCAGTTCTTTTTGGTACAGTGACTCTGTGTATTCTTTCCATCTTCTTTTGATATTTCCTGCATCATTCGATATTTTGCCTATAGAATCTCTCAATATTGCAACTCAAGGCTTAATTTTTCCCCCAATTCTTTCAGCTAGAGAAATGCCAAGTGTTTTCTTCCCTTTTGGTTTTCAAATTACAGGCCTTTGTACATTTTATTATAGTAATTGGCTTTGTCTGCTTGGGCTGCTCTTTGAAATCTTTGGTTCAGCTCTTTTATCTTGTCATCTCTTTCACTTGCTTTAGCTACTCTGAGCTTAAGGGCAAGTTTCAGAGTCTCTTCTGTCATCTATTTTGGTTTTCTCTTCTTTTGTTGTCTTTTTAGTGACCTCTTTCTTTCTTCATGGATGATGTTCTTGATGTCTTCCCACAATTATTCTGGTTTACGCTCTTGGTGTTCAATGCATCAAATCTATTCTTTAGATGGTCTCTAAATTCAAGAGTGATATATTCAAGATCATATTTTGGTTCTCGTGGACTTGTTTTAGTTTTCTTCAACTTCAAGTTGAACTTGCATATGAGCAGTTGATGGTCTGTTCCACAGTCAGCTCCTGACCTGGTTTTGGCTGAAGATATTGAGGTTCTCCATCACCTCTTGCCACAGATATAATCAGTCTGATATCTGTGTGTTCCATCTGGTGAACTCCACATGTACAACTGCTATTTGTGTTGTTGAAAAAGGTATTTGCAATGAATAAGTCATTGATTTTGCAAAATTCTACCATGATTTTTCCAACAGTATTTCTGTCACCAAGGCCAAATTTTCCAGCTACTGATGATTCTTCTTTGTTTCCCACTTTTGCATTCCCGTCACCAGTGATAATTAACACAGCCTGATTGCATGTTCATAAATTTCAGACTGTAGAAATTGATAAAAATCTTCAGTTTCCTCATCTTTTGCTTTGGTGGTTGGTGCATAAATGTGAATAATAGTCATATTAACGGGTCTTCCTTGTGGGCATATAAATATTATCCTATCACTGACAGCACTGTACTTCAGGACAGATCTTGAAACATCCATTGTGATGAAGAATGCCATGCTATTCCTCTTCAAATTGTCATTCCAGGCATAGTAGACCATATGGTTGTCTGATTCAACATGGCCCAAACCAATCCATTTCAGCTACTAATGTCTAGGATGTCAATCTCTCTGCATTACATTTCATTTTTGACAACTTCCAATTTTCGTAGATTCATTCCTAGTACATTCCATGTTCCGATGATTAATGGATGTTTGCAGCTCTTTCTCCTCCATTTGAGTGGTGCCATGTCAGCAAATGGAGGTCACAAAAGCTTTACCTTATCCATATGAGTAAGGCTGGTTTTGCTCTAATTATGCAGCTCTTTCCCACTTGTATTTTGAGATCCTTCTAACCTAAGTGATTCATCATCATCCTCTGTACTAAACAATGTTTCCAGACTATTCATAAAGTTGTGCAGTAATATATCAGTGTTTCTCTGCTATTCATAAGGTTTTGCCTGGTCAGTTCTTTGAGAAGTGGATGGTCTCTTCCTTTTTCTTAGTCTGTCTCAGTCTGCAAGCTGGGATGATACCTGTGTACCATGTGCACCCTGCTGGGTTTGAAACACCAGTGACATAGCCTCAAGACTCACAACAACATGTCACCACAGTAGGACAAACCAACAGACAAGTTTGCCCACCTTAGCTGTTGGAAACCTCTCCTTACCTGGATCCCTGTGGCTGACTCCTTGCTCTGTCCAAATCCCCCTAACCTTTATACTCTCCTTTCTTCCACTTTCCTTCCTTGCTGCTTGTGCGACGTGGCCTGGGTTTCCTCTCCTCACTTGGATCCCTGTGGCTGACTCCTTGCTCTGTCCAAATCCCCCTAACCTTTATACTCTCCTTTCTTCCACTTTCCTTCCTTGCTGCTTGTGCGACGTGGCCTGGGTTTCCTCTCCTCACTTGGATCCCTGTGGCTGACTCCTCTGATTAACTCGTAGGCATCCTTAAACCTCCTCTGCCCTTCTGTTGGGCAACATTTTATATACTAAACACACTTGGAGGTTTAAGAATTTTCTACTAAAATATCAAAACATTTGTAACCCCTATCATGTGAAGATGTTTACATTGTTGTTTTCAGGTGCCATAGTGTCACCTCATAGTGACCATATATACAACACAATGAAACACTGCCTGGTCTTGCACCATCCTCATATTCTTTGCCATACTTGAGTCCATGGCTGCAGCCACTGTGTCAATCCATCTTGTTGAGGATCTTCCCCTTTTTGCTGACTCTGTGCTTTACCAAGGATGATATCCTACTCCAGGGGATGGTCATTTCTGCCAGTGTGACCAAAGTAGGTGAGATGAAGCCTGGTCATTCTAGCTTCCAAGGAACATTTCTGGCTGCACTTCCTCCAGGACAGTTTTGTTAGTTCTTCTGGCAGTCCATGGTATTTTGAGTATTCTTTGCCAATACAATAATTCAAAGGCATCAACTCTTCTTCAGTCTTCCTTATTCATTTTCCAGCTTTAATGTGCATACAAGATGATTTAAATACCATGGCTTGGGTTAGGAACACCTTAGTCTTCAAAGTGACATCTTTGCTTCTTAAGACTTTAAAGAGGTATTTTTCTGTAGATTTCCCAGTACAATACAAAGTCTGGTTTCTTGGCTGTTGCTTCCATGGGTGTGATTGTGAATCAAGCAAAATGAAATCCCTGATAACTTCAATGTTTTCTCCATTCATCATGATATTGTTTATTGGTCCAGTTGTGAGGCTTTTTTTTTTTAAAGTATAATACATGCTGAAGACTGTGGTCTTTGATCTTCATCAGTAAGTGTTTCAAGTCATCCTCACTTTCAGCAAGCAAGGCTGTGTCATTTGCATATTGCAGGTTGTTAAAGAAACAGTCTTCCTCCAATCCTAATGCCACATTTTTCTTCATATGGTCCTCCCTCTAAGATTATTTGATCACCATACAGATTGAAGTATGGTGAGAGGATAAAACCCTGACTCACAACATTCTTGATTTTGAACTATGCCGTATGCCCTTGTTCTGTTCAAAAGACAGCCTCTTGGTCTATGTTCAGCTTCCTCATGAGCACTATTGAGTGGTCTGGAATTCCCATCCTTTGTAATGTTATCCATAATTTGTCATGGTCCACATAGTAAAATGTTTTCACATAGTCAATTAAACACAGGTAAGCAAGCATCTTTCTGGTATTCTTTGCTTTCAGCCAAGATCCATCTGATATCAGCAATGATATTCCTTGTTCCATGACTTCTTCTGAATTCAGCTTGAATTTATGGAAGTTCCCTATCCATATACTGCTACAACCATTTTTGAATTATCTGCAACAAGATTATACTTGAGAGTGTTATTAATGGTATTTTAAATAATTTCCACATGTTGTTGGATCATTTTTCTTTGGAATGGAAACAAATATTGATCTCTTCCAGTCAATTTACCAGGTAGCTCTTTTCCAAATTTCTTGGCATAATTGAGTAAGTGCCTCCAGCACTCCATACATTTTTTTTGGAACATCTCAATGGGTTCCTATCAATTTCCGGAGTCTTGTTTTTCACCATTTCCTTCAGTGCAGTTTGGACTTCTTCCTTCAATACCATTGGTTCTTGATCATATGCTGCCTCCTGAAATAGTTGAACATCAACAAATTTTTGGTACAGTGGCTTTGTGCATTCCTTCCAGATTTGTTGTTGTTGTCACTTCCTACATGATTCATTATTTTGTCATGGAATCCTTTAATAGTGCAACTTTAGATTTGATAGTTTCTTCAGTTCGTTCAGCTTGAGAAATGCTGAGTGTGTTCTTCCCTTTTGATTTTCTAATGCCAAGTCTTTGCACATTTCATTATAATACATTGTCTTCTTGAATTGCCTCTTGAAATTTTCTGTTCACCACTTTTACATCATTATTTCTATTTGATTTAGCTATTCTGTGTTCCAGAACAAGTTTCAGAGTTCCTTCTGAAATCATTTTGGTCCTTTCTTTCTTTACTGTTTTTTCAATAATCTTTTGCTTTCTTCATATATGATGTTCTTGATGTCATCTCACAACTTGTCTGGTTTGGGTCACTTCAATGCTTAAAATCTATTTTTCAGATGGTCTGTAATTTCAGGTGGGATATAATCAAGATAATATTTTGGTTCTCATGGACTTGTTTTAATTTTCTTCACAGTCAACTTGAACTTGCACATGAGCAATTGATGATCTGTTCCATAGTCAGCTCTAGGACTTTTTTTGACTGAAGATAAGGAACTTCTCCATCATCTCTTTCCACAGTTGTAGTCAATCTGATTCCTGTGTATTCCATCTGGCAAGGATCACATGTATAGCTGATGTTTATGTTGTTGAAAAAAGGTATTTTCAATGAATAAGTCATTGGTCTTGCAAAACTCTATCATGTGATCTCTGGCAGCATTTCTATCATGAAGGCCATGTTTTCCAACTACCAGTGATTCCTCTTTGTTTCCAAATTTCACATTCCAATCACCTGTACTAATTAATACATCTTGATTGCATGTTTGGTCAATTTCAGACCTTAGAACTTGGTAAAAATAATCAATTTCTTCATCTTTGGCTATGGTTGATGCATACATTTGAATAATAGTGATATTAACTAGTTTTCCTTGTTTACCTATGGCTATTATTCTATCTCTCACAACATTGTACTTTAGGAAAGATCTTGCCACATTCTTTTTGATGATGAATGCAACACCATTCCTCTTCAATTTTTCATTCCCAGCAGAGTATATCAGAGTAATCCCAGCAGATTATCTGATTCAAAATGTCCAATACCAGTCAATTTCAGCTCACTAATGCCTAAAATATCAATCTTTTTGCATTTCATTTTTGTTTACTCCATCCATGTCATTAAGGTCAAGTCTACTTTGAGGAGGAAGCACTTCCTCAATTTTATTTTGACTGCCTTCCAACTTGAGGGTCTCATCTTCAACCACTATATCAGATAACATTTCTGGGCTATTCATAAAATTTTCCAGTAATATATCAGACAGGTTTTCACTGCTATTGATATGGTTTTCACTGGCCAATTCTCTCAGAATTGGATGGCTTTGTCCTTCTTCCTAGGCTGTCTTAGTCTCGGTGCCCCTGGTGGCATTTGAAATACTGGTGGCATAGCCTCCGGCCTCACAGCAACACACAAACTATCACAGCATGACAAACTGACAGGTAAGTGTTGGAAAGGTGTTTATAAGGGTTGTTAATATATACCAGTCTAAGTTCATTAAATTCATTAGAATTCATGTTGTGGTTTTTGTTGTTGTTATGTGCCGTTGAGTCAAACCCGACTCATAACGACCCCTCCTTGGGTTTCCAAGGCAGTATCACTACGGAAGTAGGATTGCCCAACCTTCCTTCCGAGGAGTGGGTGGTGGGTTTGAACCGCCAGCCTTCTGGTTAGCAGGCAAGTGTCTTAGCCACTATGCTACCAGAGCTCCCAAAATTCATGTTAATGGACACTAATTGAATTAACCCTTGTCTACTCTTAGAGTTCTTATATTTTACACCAGTAATTTGAGGACCATCCCTGGGTGGTTAATTCAATCTTTTTACAATAATCTATTTTATTCAAATCATACTCTCAATCCTTTTCTATTACTTTTCTCTTCCCCTTTTTCTACATAAACATTTTCAAAGTATATTTAACCCTTTTCTTATACCTGTTCTTCCATCTTGGCTGTGATTTTTTTTTTTTTTAAAGAAAGCTTAAATGACAATATTGATAATAATCAAGATAATAGCAATATAGTTTAGTAATTACTATGTGTCTTCAAGCTTTAATATCATTTCCTTATGAAAGCCTTTTATAGCAAAGTAAAGCCTATTTGAAACACTTTAAAAAAAACATGGCAAGGTTTTTATGGGCAGGAAATTGGGCTAATCACAGAGTGACTCTAAGAAAAGAATTATTCATGAACAGAATCTGTCATCAAGTGAAATTAAAATAAAAATGAAGGGCTTCTCTACAGATTCATTAAAGAACTTTGATTTAATTCACATTTGAATAAATATCAAACTTACTATCTGTTTGCTTCCAAACTTGCATTGTGCTGTGTTATTAAGATGCATATTTAGCATTGGATAAACAAGAAAAATTATAAAAATTGATTCATGTTTGATTCATTTTCATTTCTTATTGGGTTGGATATTGGCCTCAGAATACCCTTTACAATATTTACCTACAGTGTTTAATCTAACAAAAGACACATTTCTGAAAATATCACTTTATACTGACAGAGAAGAAAGTTACTATCTGGTAGCATAGTGGCTAAAACACTTGAATGCTAACCAGAAGGCTGGCGGTTCAAACCCACCAGCCACTCCTCGGAAAGAAGGTTGGGCAATCCTACTTCTGTAGTGATACTGCCTCGGAAACCCAAGGAGGGGTCGCTATGAGTCGGGGCTGACTCGACGGCACATAACAACAACAACAAGTTTTCCACTATTCTCTGTTAAGGGGAAAGTAAAATATTGTTCTCTTTGTTATCATATAGAAATATAACTTAATACTTTTGTAGAACATATCTGAGAACCTCAAGGATAAATCTTGGTTTCAACATTACCATTATATTACATTGCTCAAATTCAAGCAGAATTATGTAATGAAAATTGTTTTGATATTTTAAAATGAAAATTGGAAGCACTTTAAAGGATAGAACTTCCCTAAGGGAAATAAAACTCTTGGTTCACATTGAACATTTGCTAAAGTATTAAAACATGGAAGCCAAATGTCCTACCAATGGCAAGGTGCCCTAATAACAATCCTGGAGGCTTACAAAGATGTGTGTCTGGTAAAAGAGACAGAGGAAAAATCTGGAACAGTGTCAGAAAAACACTACAAGAATAGTTCACCACCCGTTGTTCCTGTTGTTTAATGTCATTTCTAAGACTAGAGGAAAACTAGTCTAGCAAGTCTAGGCCACACTTCAATGTCATGACTGGCAGATATCGAAGGGTAGCAAACTTCCTTGTCAAGTTAGGAGTATGCTCGTGTTACTGAGCCAACACTCCAGCAACAGTGCATTGTGTTTGAATTCGAGTGTCAAAGGAGTAATTCACATAAGGGAAAAGAACTTTCTGGTAGAGACAGAGCCACAGGGAGCTTTGAATGGAGTGGCATGTGAGCAATACTTCAGTGGATTAAAAACACCTCAACAAACAACTGTCCCACTGTGCTGTGATTGACATCATAAAAGAACCCCAGGAAATGATGCAGTTTGATATCATCTTTCCTGTTAGAAAAGAGTTTTTAAGGTGCCATTTGTACATTAATTCTTGAATTGCCCTTCTTGATATTCAATTGGCATGCATTCAGAATTTATTTTCACATTAAAGTCAGAGGGTTCAACATTACAGGTAGCTATTTATTTATTTATTATATGTTTTTAATGATTGCCCCTGTGAGAAAATGAACTAACTTTTGGTTTGAATTTCATCCCAAACAACTAACTCTGTCTAGTTAAATAAGGGATATATGTACACCATCTCTTGCTTGACATATATTTCTGATAATATAAATAATGTATGCAAAAGCAGAGCCATCTTGTTCTAGATCAAGGTCTCATGTTCTAATAGGAGATACATAGCTTCAGTTAAGAAAGGTGAGGGAAATTCCTAGGAAAGGTGAAATTTAAAGTAATTTGGAAAGTTATCCCCTTTGATTTCAGGCAATACCGGGAAATGGAGATAGAAGTTGCTCAAACCCCCTTTAATATGTGTAGTATAATAGTATAATGTGTAGTATGGAGCTCTGGTAGCATAGTGCCTAAGGCACTTGACTGCTCACCAGAAGGCTGGTGGTTCAAACCCACCAGCCACTCCTCGGAAGGAAGGTTGGG
>NW_006921763.1:7202015-7204135 GCF_000298275.1 Orycteropus afer afer
TTTCTCTTCCTTTGTTATTGTTTTGAGTTGCTAACAAGTTGATTCTGACTTATGGTGGCCCAATGTGTGCAGAGTAGAATTGCACCATAGTTGTTTTCAGAGCTATGAACTTTTGGAAGATGGTCAGACCTGTCTTTCAAAAGCACTGAGTGAGTTTGAACTGCTAATCATTTGGCTAGTAGTTGAGTGCTTGACTATTTGTGTCATCCAGTGACCTTCTTTTCCCTTATGTACCTACTCCTCACATATTGACTATCTCTTTATTTGACATATTATATTTATGAAAACAGTAAAACAACCTATCCCACTATTTTTGCACAGTATACCTGACAATTCAGAAGGAAGATTGGGCAATGTACTTCCATAGTGTTACTGCCTCGGAAACCCTAAGAGGATCACTATGAGTCTGATGTGACTCAATGGCAGTGAATTTGGATTGGTTTCTTTATACCTGACAGTAACAAATGCTGAGACGTGAGGTGAGGGCAACATTGGTTGTGATGGTTAAGGTTACGCTTCAGCTTGGCTAGGTCATGATTCTCCCTGGTTTAGCAGTTATGTAACGAGGTAATTTGACAGTTGTATAACGATGTAGTCATTCTCCATTTTGTAATCTGACGTGGTCATTTTCTTTTTGAATAATGTTGATTTTTGCATAATGAAGTAGTCTTTGGAAAGTAATCATGCTGATAAGTGATGAGTAGACATATTTTCTTTGATTTCCCCAAAGTTAGAAAAATAGTTAAGCATAATTACTTCTCTTTTTTGTGGATTCTATTTTTGCAAATTTACCTATCTGTTAAAATCAATAAAAGTACTTTCAGAGTCATTCCTGGACATGTGCAGAGTGGTTAATAACGTGATTAATTCACAGTAAAAATTCTCAGCTGAGATTGACCAGCTCCGATTTTGCAAGGTGTCTTTTTCATGATCTATTGATTTCCATGCTTTTTTTTTTTTTTTTAGAGGTCTTTTGTGTCCCTGGTAAGATTTATTCCCAAGTTGTTTTTTTTTTTTTTTTGTAATTTTGTGCTATTTGTTGATCATTTCATGGTTTAAAATATCCCCCAAGCATAGTGTTAATGTGCTGTTTAGTGTTCCTAAGTATAAGGAGACAGTGATGTGCCTTATACAGAATGTGTATTAGGTAATTTTGTTCAAGCATGAGTTATAGTGCTTTTAGCCATAAGTAAAATGTTAATAAATCATCAATGCATGCTAAATGAGTGTCTTTACACATAAACATACATAAAATAAGGTTACATATTGTTTGGTTGATGAAAATATTACCAGAGGCTTGCAAGAACCTAATCATGTATTTCTCCGAGTAGGAATTATTCAGTATTCACTAAGTTTGTATTCACAGCAACTTTATATAACATAAGTACTGTGAATAACTATAAATGACTGTAGTATTTGTGACACTTTAAGGTAAGGGAAATACCTTTGGGAGTACAAAGGACTCTGGAGAGAAATTTATAAATCCTAAGATTTCCAATGAGAGAATTGAAAATATCATGGTTAGGTCAAGTGAACACTTTAGTTCAGGATGACAGCTTTGCTTTTTTAACACTTTAAATATGTCTTTTGCAGCAGGTTTATCCAAGGTAATAAGTCATTTGCTTCCTTGACTGCTACTTCCATAGTTCTGGATTGTGGATCCAAGTAAAATTAAATCCTTCAAAACTTCTAGTATTTTCTCAATTTATCATGATGTTGCTTATTAGTCCAGTTGTGAGGATTTTTCTTTATATTGAGGTGTAATCCATATGTCTATGATTTTTGATCTTCACCAGTAAATCCTTCATTTTCTCTTCACTTTCAGCAAGATAGATGTGTTATATGTATATCACAAGGTGTTAATGAGTCTGCCACTAATTCGGATGTCACTTTTTTTCTTGGGTTATTATTAGTATTAAGTCCAGCTTTGTGGATTATTTGCTCAGCATGCAGATTTAATAAGTTTGGTAAAATGATACAACCCTGACACAATGCTTTCCAGTTTTCAAACCAAGTCAGTTTTGACTCATAGTGACCTCTCCTTGGGTTTCTGAGGTGATCTCTCTATGGAAATAGATTGCCCAGTCTTCCTTCCGAGGAGTGGCTGGTGGGTTTGAACC
>NW_006921763.1:7204235-7205356 GCF_000298275.1 Orycteropus afer afer
GCAGTTAAATGTCTTAGGCTCCCTTCAAATCAAGTAGCATTTTCTATTCAAAATACAACCTCTTGATCTATGTACAGGTTCCACAGGAGCACACTTCAGTGTTCTGGTATTCCATTATTCATAATGTTATTCATAATTTGGTATAATCCACATAGTCAAAGCCTCTACATAGTCGATAAAACATAGATGAGCATCTCTCTTGTATTCTGTACTTTCAGCGAAGAAGATCCAACTCATGTCAGCAATAATTTCTCTTATTCCACATCCTCTTCTGAGTCTAGCTTAAATTTCTGGAATTTCCCTGTTGATGTACTGCTACAACCATTTTTAAAATTATCTTCAGCAAATTTTACTTGTGTGTGATATTTATTGTTCAATAATTTCTCATTCTGTTGTCACCTTTCTTTGGAATGAGCAGAAATAGTGATCTTCTCAATTTGGATGGCCAGATAGCTGTCTTCCAAATTTCTTGGCATAGACAAATGAGCACTTGCAGGATTGTATCTGTTTGTAGATCTATCTCACTTGGTATTTAATGATCCTGGAGATTTTTTTTTTTCTTCCAATGTCTTCAGTGGAGCTTGGATTATTTCCTTCCAAACTATCCATTTTTCATCTATACTACTTCCTGAAATTCTTGAACATAGAACCATTCTTTTTTTGTACAGTGACTATATGTATACAGAAATCTAAAGAAGAATTGATGGAAAAGAATTGGAAAAGAATATTGAGTATTTCAAAACAATATTGAATATACCATGAACTGTGAGAAGAATGAATGAATTTGTCTTGGAAATAGTATGGCCAGAATGCTTCTTAGAAGCAAGGATGGCAAGACTTTGTTTCTAGTACTATGGACATGCTATCAGAAAGGACCAATCCCTGGAGAATGTCTTCATGTCTGGTAAAGTAGAAGGTCAGTGAGAAAGAGGAAGATCTCCAATAAGATCAATTGATACAGTGACTGAAACAATGGGTTTGAACATTCATGAAGATAGTGTGTGACCTGGCAGTCTTTCATTCTGTTGTTCATAGGGTCACCAGGGTCACTATGACTCAGAATCAACATAGCAACACCTAACAACAACAAGACTTCCAAACCATCAGAAAAAAAAAAAAAA
>NW_006921763.1:7224232-7225371 GCF_000298275.1 Orycteropus afer afer
ACCATTAATACACAAGATGACACAACCCAGCAACTATAGCTATGGACATATCCAAAGTAAGATGAGCTTACAATATTCTAAACAGGGAACCAGAGACATCAATTGGCAAGCGAGGACAACTACAAAAAAAAAAAAAAAGAGAGAAAAGACTGTGTAGTTACAGAACTTCTAAATGGTGAGAGTTTCAGGATATAATGGACTGTTCTAAACTCAGGGATCAAATTATAAATCATAGGGTAACCTCAAAGAAAAATTATAAACTCTCACATCACAATAAAAAAAGAGGACAAGCATCATATAACAACAGCAACAAAGGAAATGATACATGATTCATAAACATAATGAGCTCAGCACAGAAAATAATATGGAACAAAGAAACCAGGGATACAATGACTATGCAATGCTAAAGAATAAAGTAGAATCTGCAAAACACCAGTTAACATGGATGAACTTGGAGGACATTATGCTGAGTGAAATAAGTCAGTCACAAAAGGACAGATATTGTATTATTCCATTATTGTAAAAGTTAAAGAAAGGTTTATCTACAGAAGGAAATTTTCTTTGTTGGTTACTGGGGTGGGAGGGGTGGTGAGGGAAGGCTGTTAGATAGATAGAGATAAGTATTGATTTGGGTGAAGAGAAAGGCAATGTACCAAATGTTAGTGACCAATATGGCAGCATTGTGGATGTGAAAGACATAGAGAGGTACATGGGAGGTACAGACAACAAATACGAACCCTTTTGCACATACAGTACTGCATTGTCAGTGAAAGCAAACATGGGTATATGGGTGAATAGATAGGTGGACAGGTTAAATGATTAGATATGTCTATGAAATGGGGAGGGTATCCAAGAACATATATAGAGTTGGCAGAAAATGGTCCTGTAAGTTTATGTGAATTATCAGAATTCCCAGGTGTATAGTAGAGCTGACAAGGCCAAGGTTGTGGTCACTGCTTGGTCACAGCCAGCTACCCATAGGGACTGAGTAGTTGAACCTGTGGGCTTGGGGCCATAGTCACAGGGAACATCAAGCTCAATTGGCATAACATACCATACAAAACATTGTTCCACCTCCTACTTTGGCGAGCAGCAACTGGAATCTTAAAAGCTAGCAAGCTGCCAACTAGATGCAACGA
>NW_006921763.1:7226066-7232127 GCF_000298275.1 Orycteropus afer afer
AAAAAAAAGAAATAAAAGTTCATATAAACAAGCAAACAAAAAATAGGTATCCATTTCATATATCTTTGTGTATTGCTTCATATATTCCTACTGTGTGTGGAAAGTGGGTTTAACTTGTAAATAAGTGGTTTATAAGCATACATGAAAATTAAAAACTTAGTATTCAATTTTTTAAAAATTTATCTACATCTCATTTAAAATTATCATGTGTTCCACCAATCATGTTCCACTTTGTATACAACCTTGGGAAACATTGTCTTAAGGAATATGTGATAAGTTTTCCACAGAAAAAACAATTAGACATTGCAAACCATATGGCAGCTTTGGAAGGACAGGTCCAAGAGGGCACAACAAGCAAGAGAAAGGGAATTTGTATCCCCAAAAGGAGCAGAAATGAACCAAATGAGTTTGGAAGGGCAGTAAAAGAGAATGTGAGTAGAGAAGACCATAATTTTAATTGTGGTCATTTGTGATCCAATATTTTTGTTTTATGCTTAGTTGCTTTTATTTTTACTTATTTTGACAGACAAAATACATACTAATAAAAATTTCTTAATATTTGTGTCAAGAAAAATAGAGGCTTAATATTTGTTTTAAAAGAACTCTGAAGGCAAAAGATATGGGACAATCTGGTATACCAAATCAATTTAATTTATGTGTCCGTGTAAAGTTAATTATGATGACAATGTAACCTAAAGATAGAAATATAGAATAATTTTATGAAAAATAAAGTTAACATAATATTTTGTATAAATTATAAAGTTTATCTATGCAAAATATGAATTCCCATGGATAGTGTCTGAATGAATATTTGAATAATAAAACAGTCCATGTATTAAAGTAAAAAAAAAAAAAAAAACAAAGCGGTTTTTAAAACTTCAATATGGCGGCGTCTCCAGACTGGCAAAAGTCCACAGCTCAGCCCACCTTTCTCTTCACCTTCTCTGTTTGTTCCGCAGCCACCATGCACAGTCCGTGCAGTCCCCCTGACTGGCAGGGTGATTTTTAGGTTAATTCTTAGGTCCTACCACCACTTGGGATTCTCCAAGCTGTCTGTGCCATCAGGATCACTCAGGGTCGCTGCCAGACCGCAGTTCCGTCTGTCTCCATTTATGGTATTTTCACGCAAATTCTTCTGCTAGTTGGGGTTTAGTCCACTTGTATATCCTTCCCTTCAAGGCTCAGGGGTCCAGGATTATCTTCTGTGTTTGTATTAATTGTTTTTCCTTTTCTTTATTGAAGAGCATCTGTGCAGTCTTTCTGCCTAGTCTGCCATCTTGATGGTCAGTCCCAAATCCATGATTTTAATAATTGTGTTTGTACTGCAGAAGAGAAGAAAAAAATGTGAGAAAAACTTTATGTTACTTGTTGAAATACATGGTTGTAGAAGAGAAAATCAATTATTTCATCAATATTTATCAAATTCTGTATATGAACAAATCACTTAGAAGGATCAGATGAATAAATGCTCAATGTTCTATATTATGCTTATAGCAGGACAGAGTGCTACAAAAATGTAGAGAAAGGAGGGAGTAATTTTGATGAAATGTTTAAGGATAGCATAAATGTAAATAATTCATATGGAAGCAACATTTATGTTATTTTTTGTAGTTTAGTGTGTAAGGCATTTGACTGCTAACCAGAAGGCTGGCAGTTCAAACCCACCAGCCACTCCTCAGAAGGAAGATTGGGCAATCTATTTCCATAATGACCACTCCCTGGAAACCCCAGATGGGGTTGTTATGAGTCATACTTGACCCAACAGTAGTGACTTTGGTGTCTTTGGTGTGTAGTTTGAATAGGATTTTGCCTGTTGGAAAGAGGAGAGAGAGAGGGAAAGAAAGAGACTAAGGGAGTTCAGAGAGTTCTTTCAGAAGAAGAAATGGTTTGAATAACAAAAGGCAAAGAGAATGGCTTACTTAGGGCTCATAAGACTTGTGAGAATGATATATGGGTTTCTTGGGTAAGGAGCAGCAGGAGATCATACTGAGAGAAATTGTAATACGTATAATGAAAGAAATATCACTCATAACATTCCAGGATCCCTGGAGAAGACAAAACGGAAACTCAAGATAATGTCCCAGGCGGTGTGGAGGTTTTTTGTGCCTGGAGCTTTGCTGTGGATGAAGCAGAGCCTGTGACATAGTCAGAAAGAAGATTGGAGAACAATTGGGATGGAGCCAAAGGAAATATGGAAGACTATGTGGGGATATGATCTATGTACACATGTTTGTGGACATGTGTTTATTCACACTCACACACACGCTGTAGCTAAAGTTGCAAAACTTCTGAGTGTGATTTGAGAAGGGATAAATCTTCAGATCAAATATTCATCTGGGCCAGTATCAAGTCGGTATGCATGGTGTTAAAGGCTTAATCCCACAAACATAGATACAAGAGACTGTAAAATCTGTAGAAGTCAGTGTCCTAATTTCCAGTCATATTTTCCAGTGGCTGAAATTGTGAGCTCAAGTATAGCAAAGATCATGGGGCTGACACAGGACCTGGCAGTGTTTTGTTCTGCTGTGCATGGGGTCACTATGAGTCGGAGACAATTGGAAAGCACCTGACAACAATAACAACAATTTCCAAAGAAAGAAAGCAGAGAAGTCTCATTTTATGTAGATAAGAGCTGGTTAGGACTAGAGAGTCAAGGTGTGTTTTCAGCTATGTTGGGAGCTCTGGTGGTGTGGTGCTTAAGGCTTTGACAGCTAACCAGAAGACTGGTGGTTCAAATCCACCAGCTCCTCCTTGGAAGGAAGGTTGGACAATCTACTTCCGTAGTGATACTGCCTCAGAATCCCAAGAAGGAATCACTATGTGTCAGATCCAATTCAATGGCAGTGAGTTTGGTTTGGTTTGTCAGCTCTATTAAGGAATAATAGCTTTATTCTGAATGCCCAAGTCAGAAACAGGCAAGCACAATCTTCTCTCTTTCTTGTTCTCCTTCTGTGTCCCTCAGGTAAGCATTAACTAACAAAAACACTTAATAGAAAGACTAAATAGTTTTATTTCTTTTATTTTGAATTAAAACAATTTTAATCCACTACACAGATGCACATGCATGCATACTTACACAGTTAAGTCTTGTTTACAGCTTTGGTTAAACTGTGTCCTTGCATACACTCTCTTTGCTATCAAATTTATATATGAAATGTGCATGTAGGGCTATGACTTTAAGAATCTCAATAACTGTATCATGCACTGTCAGTGCTAGTACACTAATCATTCTCTTTTTCCACATTGTAATCCACAAAGAACGACCCTTCCCCATAGGGCTTAGATAAGTCTCCAGGATAACCCTGATTTACCTATGACAAAGCCAGACACAGATCTTCCAAATTCCCATTCTTTGTCTCATAAATGATTAACTGAATTACCTTTCTCCACTGATCAATTAGAGCTAAATGCTTCTCAATGTTTGCTTAAGCTTCTCCACTTCTCTTAAATCCATGAACTTTCTCCTACTCTCAGCCTGAGCTAACAGACAACTCTTTTAGGACTCCTCTCAGATAAAAGGCTGGCCTCAGTGTAAATAATTCCATTTTCCCACATGTCGTTCTTTCCAGCTTTTGTTCAATCTTGTCTCTATGAACAAATAATAATTTTTATCAAATTTTTGAGATGTTTACTGAGTGGTGGCTGGAGAGGTCTTCTTATTGCAATATACTCCTCTTTCTGTGGTAATAACCACTCCAACTTTTCTAGTTGGATGAAGTTTCTTCCTATCTAAGTTAAGATTTGTTTTTTATTTGAAAAAGTGAAAATTAAAACTTAGATAGAGCTGATAAATGTCTCATCTCTTTATACATAAATCAAGAAAGCCATGGGTGACATTTCTTCCAGATTTTGTTAAGCACTAATGATATTTACAGAGAAAAGACAGAAGCAATGCTCAGTACTGAAATATACCATCACGCAATTTGATAAAAACATGTACCACAAAGCTCAGACTTCCTAACTTTTCACTTCTAACTACTTTGTTATAGCCATGGTCGAAGTGGTATGGTATTGAGGTATAATACCTGTCATGTTATCAATCTTCAATCCAGGCATTCTGTTGTAGTTGTTGTTAAGTGCCATTGAGCCATTTCTGACTCATAGTGACCCCATGTAAAGCAGAAAAAAACATTGCCTGATCCTGCACCAGCTCCATGATCCCTGCTATGCTTAGGCCCATCATCGCAGCCACCGTGTCCATCCATCTCGTTGAAGGCCTCCTCCTCATTCATCGACCCTCCACCTTACCAAGCATGACATCCTTCTCCAAGGAATGGTTCCTTCTGACCAAAATAGGTGAGATGAAGTCTGGTCATTCTCATTTCCAAGGAGCATTTCGGGTGCACCCTCCAGGACAGATCTGTTAGTTCTTTTAACAGTCAATGGAACTTTCAGCATTCTTCACCAGTACCAAAACTCAAAAGCATCAACTCCTCTTCAGTCTTTCTTATTCATTGTCCAGTTCTCACATGCATATGAGGCGATTGGAAATATCATGGCTTGTGTCAGGCACACCTTAGTCCTCAAGGAGATATCCTTGCTCCTCAGCACTTGAAACAGTTCCTTCATGGTTGACCTTCCCAGTCTACATGTCATCTAATGTCCTGACTGCTGCTTCCATTGGCATCGATTGTAGAACCAAGCAATGTGAATTCTTTGACAACCTCAATCTTCTCTCCATTTATTGTGATGCTGCTCATTGGTCCAGTTGTGAGGATTTTTGTTTCCTTTATATCGAGATGTAATCCATACAGCAGACTGTGTTCTTCAATCTTCATCAATAAGTAGCTCAAGTCATCCTCACATTCAGCAAGCAAAATTGTATCGTCTATGTATCTTGGGTTGTTAATGATTCTTCCTCCAATCCTGATGCCATGTTTTTCTTCATATAGTCTAGCTTTGCAGATTATTTGCTCAGCATATAGATTGAATAAATGTGGGGAAAGGATACAACCCTGACACACTCCCTTCTTGATTTTAAACCACGCAATGTCCCCTTGTTCCATTCGAATGACAGCCTCCTGGTCAAGGTACAGGTTCCTCATGAGTACAATCAAGTGTTCAGGAATTCCCATTCTTCTCAATGTTATCCATAATTTGTCATGATCCACACAATCAAAAGCCTTTGCATAGTCAATAAAACACAAGTAAACATCTTTCTGGTATTCTTTGCCTTGAGCCAAGATCCATCTGACAACAGCTATGATATCCCTTTTTCCACATCCTCTTCTGAATCCAGCTTACACCTCTGGAAGTTCTCTGTCAATACAGTGTTGCAACCGTTTTTGAATTATCTTCAGTAAGGTCTTAATTGTGTGTGATATTTGTGATATTGTTCAATAATTTCCACATTCTGTGGGATCACCTTTCTTTGGAATGGGAACAAATACGAATCTCTTCCAGTCAGTTGGGCAGGTAGCTGTCTTCCAAATCTCTTGGCATAACTGAGTGAGGGCCTCCAATGGGGCATCCGTTTGTTGATATAGCTCAATGGGTATTCCGTCAATTCCTGGAGCCTTGTTCTTTGCCAATTCTTTCATTGCAGCTTTGACTTCCTCCTTCAGTACCATTGGTTGTAGATCATATGCCACCTCCTGAAATGGATGAAGATCGACCATTTCTTTTTGGTACAGTGACTGTGTATTCCTGCCATCTTCTCTTGATGTTCCCTGCATCATTCAATATTTTTCCCATAGCACCTCTCAATATTGCAACTCGAGGCTTAAATTTTTTCTTCAATTCTTTTAGCTTGAGAAATGCTGAGCATGTTCTTCTCTTTCGGTTTTCAAACTCCAGGTCTTTGCCCATTTCATTATAGTAAATGGTTTTGTCTGCTCGAGCTGCTCTTTGAAATCTTCTGTTCAGCTCCTTTATCTTGTCATTTCTTCCATTTAGTTTTAACGAGGGCAAGTTTCAGAGTCTCTTCTGTCATCCATTTTGGTCTTCCCTTCTTTTCTCATCTTTTAAGTGATCTCTTGCTTTCTTCATGGATAATGTTCTTGATATTCTCCCATAATTCTTGTGGTTTTTGGTTGTTAGTGTTCAATACATCAAATCTATT
>NW_006921763.1:7232480-7238809 GCF_000298275.1 Orycteropus afer afer
GGTGATTCTTCTTTGTTTCCAACTTTTGCATTCCAGTCTCCAGTGATAATTAACACATCCTGATTGCATGTTTGGTCAATTTCAGACAGCAGAAGCTGATAAAATTCTTCAATTTCCTCAACTTTGGCTTTGGTGGTTGGTGCATAAATTTGAATAATAGCCATATTAATGGATCTTCCTTGTAGGTGTATGGATATCATCCTATCACTGATAGCATTGTACTTCAGTACAGAACTTGGAACTTCCTTTGTAATGATGAATGCCACACCTTTCTTCTTTATACTGTCATTCCTGGCATAGGGCATAGTAGATCATATGGTTGTCTGATTCAAAATGGCCAAAACCAGTCCATTTCAGGTCACTAATGCCAAGGATATCAATCTTTATGCATTCCATTTCATTTTGGACAATTTCCAATTTTCCTAGATTCATACTTCATACATTCCATGTTCCAATGATTAATGGACATCTGCAGCTGTTTCTCTTCAATTTGAGAGGTTCCACATCAACAAATAGAGGTCTCGAAAGCTGTACCTTATCCATGAGTAAGGCTGGGTTTACTCAGATGATGCAGCTCTTTCCCAGTCCTATTTTGAGAGCCTTCTAACCTAACCCAACTATTCATAAAGTTGCACGGTAATGTATCCAATGTGTTTCTTTGCTATTCACAAGTTTGTCTTGGCCAATTCTTTGAGAATTGGATGACCTCTTCCTTCTTCTTAGTCTGTCTTAGTCTGTAAACTGGGTTGATACCTGTGCACCATGTGCAATCCGCGGGGTTTGAAACTAGTGGCTCAGCCTCAGAACTCACATCAACATGTCACCACAGTAGAACAAACTGACAGACAAGTTTGTCTCCCTGTTGGAAATCTCTCATACCACCCTTACCTGAGTCCCTGCAGCTGACTCCTTCTCTGTCCAGGGTCCTTGGCCTTTTAATCCCCTTTCTCCTGTTCTCCCGCCCTGCTGCTTTGGGAGTGCCTGACTTCCCTCTCCTCACCTGGATCCCTGCAACATTTTGTTAGGTGGTTTATTTTTAATGATTTTATGACTTCAAAACTGTTTTCTGTTGTTATAACTGGTTCTTTACAAAAGATGGTGGTTCAATAAATATTCTCTTATTGACTCTGCCCCAATGCACTGGTTCCTCCAAGTAACTTGGGGCTATCTTTTAAAAATTTTGAGTTCTAAGGATTAAAATTATCATTTTCATTAACCTACACCAATATGAAATTAAATAGAGTTTTTTTTTAATCATGAGGCTTCTTTGAATTTAATCACTGTCATGTATTTAAAGTTTCATTTCAAGTCATTTTTAAGAAGCAAAAAATTGTTCAGTAATATGAGTGATCCAAAGAGAGAATTTAGCAAATGTCAAGAGAATTAGGAAAATCAAAAATTTTAAAGTATGAAGTTATGGATAGAAATTTTATAACTATAAATTCCTTTGGGGTAAATAAGTATTCAAGTTGAAGTAATACTTAACAAAAATGCCTTTAAGAATGCATGCCAAACAGATGTCCCAGGTGGTGATAAGTTCTATTTATTTCCATTTATTTATATCAAGATACAGGGGAATTTACCAAAAAAAATTCTAGTTTCTTGTTTTGTTGCCAGCAAGCAAAACTTCCTACAGTTTATTTCCATGAATAAGCAAAATAAGGGAAGCTGGACAATGAATTTTCAAACCTATCTCTACAACGCCAATGCCTGGGACATTACATTAATGAAAGAGGCACCAACTTTGTTCTATAATTCCTTTCATTAGACTTTACTTCTGGGTGACAAGAGATGACTGTTAGCACTCAGGCAGACCTTAGTGAAAACTTTTCACATTTATTTTCTGCTAACAGTGGATCCTAAAAAAAGTCTTTTCTGGATGGTTATATTTTTATTGGATATGATATTGGGTATATGTTCTGGTTACCTAGTGTCTCTCTGACAAGAATATACCATAAATGGGAAGGCTTGAACAAACAGGAGTTTATTCTCTGATGGTTTGGGAGGCTAGAAGTCCAAGTTCAAAGTGCCAGGCTCTAGGGGCTGTGTGAAACCCCCTGAAGCTTGGGCTTCAGCCCTAGCTCTTGCTCCTTGCCCACTGAAGCTAAAGGCATCTCTTCACTCAGGGAGCTAGCTACTGGCTGCTGAGGCTAACAAGCCCAAGGGCGACAAATAAAGTGTCACAGCCCTGATGTTACCCAACCACATGGCAGGCCACTAATTCAAGTCCACTCTAAGTCCCAAGGTAAGCAGAGCATGGCAGGCTGCTGAACAACGGCATGGCTACATGCAGGGTTCAAGCATGCCATAAGGTAGAGACCATTCCCATAGCTTTTGCTTGTATATGGGAAGCTGATCACATACCCGAAGGCAGCCACTCAGCTGCTCATAGTAGATTCCACCATGGAGTTGATCACCAATCTCATCATGGGGAATATTACATCCAGATGCCCAGCCACTCAATCAGGCCTAACCAAGTTGACACAAAAACTTAACTACCACAGTATAGAATGGGTAACACTAAAGAATTAGATGAATTCCAGGTGTACCAGGACCAAGGGCACTGTGGTATTCTAGATAGAAGCTTGGGGAAGTCTGAAGGCAACATGTATGTGCTGCCAACAAGCACAGTATGGTAGAAAGATCACACAAAATCTGAAGTTAAAGTATTTAAGTTTTGTTTCTGTTCCTGATGCTTATTTTCTGTATGACTTTAAATAATATATTGCTATTCTTGGGCATAAGAAGCTCTGGTGGTGCAGTGCCCAAGGCATTTGACTGCTAACCAGAAGGGCACTCCATGGAAGGAAGATGAGGAAATCTACTTCTGTAAAGATTTCACACCTTGGCTATCTACTGGGGATTGCTATGAGTTGGAATCCACTCCATGCCAGTGAACTTTTTTGGTATTCTTGGGCATAAATGTCTTCATCTGTAAAATGATATATTTAAATAGGATAACATAGCTTCCAATTTGAAAATGTCCTTCTTTATATAAGGTGGGCAGAGATAATCCCAGCATTCTAGTTAACACATACCTTACCATTCAATGAAAAATACTGTTGTATAAAAACAAAATGTATGCATTGGAAAATGGAGAGAGACTGACAATTTTTAAACCTTCATTATATACATGGCACTCTACCAAGTTCTTTACTATATTACCTTGCTTAGTTCTACCAATAGCTTTACAAGACTTAAAAATATTAGGAATTTCCCATTTTCCACAGATAAGCAGTTAATCAAAATTCTCAAAATAATAAAATAAACCTAAAAAAAACATTTTGTAGTGCTATAAATGATAACAGGAAACACCGAAATGAAAAATTAAAATAGACTGGGTGACCACTTACTACCATAGATGATTATTTAAACTGAATATTGAACTTTCACATTCAATAATTATTTATTTAAATAATTAAACAAACTATTTTTATTTTAGAGTTGTTTTTCTAAACTGTAATGCTCCCTTAATACTGGAAGTGTCAAATGAATTGCTTTGTCAGTGGAACAGGGATGTTAGATCTCAGCAGAAATACAGTAAGTCAGAAGTCAGCACAAAATAATCAAGGGAAAAGAAGATACTGGGAGGGGCACAAAAGTTAAAGGCAACAAAAATAAATATTACATACACAAATCTCTAATAACAGTAGTAGCAATAATCTATGAGTGGACATAAACTGAACAGGTATGGGAAGAATGGGACTATACCCATGAATACGTATAGGTATATAGAGAATATTTCTACATCTTGAGCAATGAGCAAGGGAGAAGCAGTTCTGTCTCTTGAGCTTTAATTTTTAGTAAGGAAGAGAGACTGTAAATCAGTACTCAAAGAAATACATAAAATATTTGTGATATGTATTCTTAAGTGGATGAGACAGATGATATCTTGTTTGGGTGGATAGTGGTACTTTTAGACAGCTTTTTCTGAGGGGATGATATTTAAGTAAAGATGGTGACTGTGTGTGTGCAAAGTGCTGTGGAAATACAGAGTACAACTTGCTCCAAACTGTGCTAGCAGAGAAGCATCTTAAGTCAGAGGTTATGACTGAGACAAATAAAAATTATTTTATTAAGCCTCAGTCCAAGCAAGGGAACTGTATGAATAGAGGCAGAGAGGAATGATTGAATGTACCACGAACTATAACCACAAGCAGTTCAATGGGGAGGCCAGTGAGTGATATAAGATGAGATTGAAGAGGAGCTTGGGAGCCTTATTATGGAACATTCCACAATTACCATGAACAGCTCTGCTGCTGGCTTCTGATACGAGGATATGTAATTTTTAATAAAATGAGCTTCCAATTTGGGATGCAAACCTGACTAGCAAGCATCCTGTCACAAAATAATGGGCAGTAGTGTCTAAAAAAGAACCTGCATGTTTATGTGCATTAACAGAAAATGTATATTAGGGGAAGGTCATGTAGTGAATTGGGAGAATGAGAAATAAGAAGGTATATGTTTTGTGAAAACATAAAGGAGCTGCTTTACAAGTGGTAATCAGATCAAAGCTCCTACTTCAGACTATAGTAAAGAATTACGGCATAGAGGCACCAAGGAAATGCCAAATAATTTCCTTTCCTGAAAAAAAAAGACTCCATTGTATCTCTATCTCTGTCACGACAACTAAGCAGTTAGTTAATTAATCTGAGAAAATATTAAGCACCTACAATTGTCAGTCACAGTGATGAGTCTTTCTGAATATGATGCCAACTAACTTTAGAAATAGGAGCTCTGGTAGCATAGTGCCTAAGGCACTTGACTGCTAACCAGGAAGCTGGCAGTTTCAAACCCACCAGCCACTCCTAGGAAGGAAGGTTGGGCAATCCTACTTCCGTAGTGATAACTGCCTGGGAAACCCAAGGAGGGGTCGCTAGGAGTCGGGGCCGACTCGATGGCAAATAACAACAATTTTAGGAAGCATGCAGGGGCTTTTAAAACTTCTGCCCAGAAGTGGTGTGTTGATTTTGCTCACATTTATTTGGCCAAAACAAAGCACATTATTCCTCCTGATTGTCAATGGGTGTTGAAGTAAAATCCTGTCGGGTGCATGAAAGGAATGAGTACTGGAGATTTTGTGAACAGCTTTAGTGATGCTACATGTAGGTTTTATTTTTCATCTATATTATACAGATAAGCAATGGTAGCACAGAAAGTCTAAGCACTTGCCCAAGACCATATAGGTATTAAGTTTTCTATTAATTTTTTTTTATTTTAGGAGCTTGTTTTACATTCAGCCTAATGCATACATCTAGTTTCATTCCCCATTCATTGTGTCCATACCTAACCCAGTCTCCTCCCCTCCCTACCCTGTAAACTTCCCCCTGTGCCTCTCATATTTATGCACCCCTGTTTGCCCTACATTTCCTCAGTTTGAATGTTGGTCCTCTGGTGTCCCATGGTCTATTACTCTAAGGGATGTATTACTAAAGAGTATGGTGGGTATCATAGAGTGGGTGCATCATCCTGGGTTGAGTGGTCTGCGTGTACATCTTGTTAACTATTGGACTGAGAGCCCACCCCTGGGGGTAAATTTTATTCCAGGCGCAGAATGTATTCCAGGGCCATAGTATTGGGAGTGTCACTGGATTTCATCCGACCAGTAATTCTGGTCATTATTGAGTTTTTGGATTTTGTTCCATGTTTTCCCTCCCACTCTATCCAGGATCTCCAGATTTGATCCTTTTCTGAGTGGTTGGCATTGGTAGCTGGGCACCATATAGTTCTTCTGGTTTTGAGGGCCATCATATTCTAGGGCTGATTGCTTCTAAATGCCCCCCCCTTTTTTTTGTCTTGCACTCTTCTTCACTTCCAATACTAGGAGACGATTAGCTGCATCTTAGATGGCTGCTTGAAAGCTTTTAAGACCCCACTCGCTACTCACCAATGTAGAATGTGGAGCAACACTTTTATGTATTTTGTTGTGCCAATTGAGTCTGGTGTCCCCCAGTACTATGGTCCTGAGACAGTAGATCTATTGGATCTCTCTCCCATAGTGTCTGTCTGTCTGTGAGGGATTACTCTGTGTTTGTCTTCTAGTCTTTCTGTAAGGATTGCAGGTATTTTGTATCACTGGTGTTTATGCAAGATAAGCCTCAGCTAATCTATTCTTGGTCTAGAGTATACTTCTGTTCACTGACCCCCATCTGATCATCTCAGGTGTTTATGTATTTATCTGTGTTGCCTAGTGTTTGGTGTTAATGACAATGCAGTATTGTGGACACATTGGTTGGTATTAGTATCTGTCATCTATCTCTTATGTGCACAATTCAGTGTCCTCCCATTTCCTAATGTTATCATGGTGGTCATATATCCTTCCCATACAT
>NW_006921763.1:7243400-7244437 GCF_000298275.1 Orycteropus afer afer
TATCCAGTTTTGCCAGCACCATTTGTTAAAGAGGCTGTCTCTTCCCCATTTAATGGGTTTTGGACCTTTGTCAAAGATCAGTTGTCCATAGAAGGATGAGTCTATATCTGGACTTTCAATTATGTTCCATTGGTCTATCTGTCTATCATTGTACCAATAGCATTCTGTTTTGCTACTGTGGCTGTATAGTAGTTCTTAAGATCTGGGAGTGTGAGACCTCTCACTTTTTCTTCTTGAGAAGTGCTCTGATTATTCAATGTCTCTTTCCTTTCCATATGAAACTAGTAATTAGGGTTTCCATGTCCTTAAAAAATTTTGTTGAAATATGGATCAGGATTGCATTAAATGTATAGTTTGCTTTAGGTAGTATTGACATTTTCACAATGTTTAGTCTACCTATCCATGAACAAGGTAGGTCTTCCATTTATGTAGTGCCCTTGTTTTCTCTTGTAGCAGTGTTTTATAGTTTTCTCTCTATAGGTCTTTTGTGTCTCTGATGAGGTTTATTACTAGATATTTTATCTTTTTCATAGCTATAATAAATGCTATTGTTTTCCTTATTTCTTTATCAGAGGATGCCTTGCTGGTGTAAAGAAATTCAACTTATTTTTGTATTTTGACTTTGTATCCTGCCACTTTGCTGAACCTCTCTATTAGTTCCAGTAGTTGTTTTGTTTTGTTTTTTTTTTTAAATTGAGTCCCTTGGGTTTTCTACGTACAAGATCATATCATCTGCAAATAGAGATAGTTTTAGTTCCTCTTTGCCAATTTGTATGCCTCTTTCTTGCCTTATTTCCCTGGCCAGGAATTCTAATACAATGTTAAATAGAAGTGGTGATAGAGGACATCCTTGTTTAGTTCCCGTTCATAAGGGGAATGCCTTGAGTATTTCTCCATTAATAATGATGTCGGCCTTTGGCTTTGCATATATATCCTTTATTATGTTGAAGAATTTCCCTTCTATCCCTATTTTGCTGAGAGTTCTAAACAGGAATCCATGTTAGATTTTATTAAATGCCTTTTCTGCATCAATTGAT
>NW_006921763.1:7245112-7245963 GCF_000298275.1 Orycteropus afer afer
CCATGATACATTGGAAAAGATTTCCTCTTATTTTTATTTATTGTCCCAGGTCAAAGGAACAGCCTTCATCTGAAATATTTCTGGATTGATATACAAGAGGGAGATGGGAATTCTGGAATATTTCATGGTAGTAATTAAAGGCTGAACCCAGAGAAGATGTCTGTCACTTCAATTGATAACTCATTGGTTACAAATAGTAACATGTACAGGCCAATCACAAGGCATCCTAAGAACATTGTTGCATGATATACATGGAAGGGTTGTTCTTCTTGTACCCCACCAAGTCAATTCCCAACAAATAGCGAGTCTATATGACAGAGTAAAACTTTCTCACAGGGTTTCCTATGCTGTAATCTTTTTTAAAAAACCTTTTTTTAATTGTTATTTGGGTGAAAATTTACAGAGCAAATCATTTTCCGTACAGTAGTTCATACACATTTTGTTTCATGACATTGACTGCAATTCCCCACAATTTAATAGCTCTCTTCCCACTTCTTCCCCGTAGTTAACTCTTCCCTGTGTCTTTCCCTCCTATGCACTCCCACCCCCTAAGCTATCTCCCTGTGCAAACACTACCCTTCTGTTGTCCCATGATTGATTTCTCCAAACAGTGTATGTACCTGATGCAAATGTTCACCCCATATGTCTGTCTATTGTTTGACTGGAAACCATAGGAATAAGGTTCCATATCTAAAGGGCAACTAGGGGTCATAGTCTCAGTGGACTCACCAGGCTCTATCAGACCAGCAAACTTTATCTTTTTTTAAAATGATTTTGAGTTTTGTTCCACGTTGTTCTCCACTTTATCTAGGACCTCCTGCACTGATCCCCTGCCAAGTAGTTGACAGTGG
>NW_006921763.1:7246963-7248567 GCF_000298275.1 Orycteropus afer afer
TTGGGTTTCCGAGGCAGTATCACTACGGAAGTAGGATTGCCCAACCTTCCTTCCGAGGAGTGGCTGGTGGGTTTGAACCACCAGCCTTCTGGTGAGCAGTCAAGTGCCTTAGGCACTATGCTACCAGAGCTCCCATGAAGTCTCAACATTCTTACATCTAAGGAGTACTCTGTCTGTATTTCTTCCAGCACAGATTTGTTTATTCTTCTGGAAGTCATGATATATTCAATATCTTTGCCAACACCATACATCAAAGGCATCAATTCTTCTTCAATCTTTCTTACTCATTTTTCACCTTTCATATGCATATGAAGTGATCAAAATTACTATGGCTTGGGTCAGCGAAAAGGAGAAGACCCTCAGTGAGATGGATTGACACAGTGACTGTAATGATGGGCTCAAGTATAGCAAAGATTATGGGGATGACACAGGATTATGCAATGTTTCATTCTATTGTACAAAACAAAAAACGTACTCACTGCTATCAAGTCAGACCCAACTCATAGCTACCCCTCCTTGGATTTCTGAGACAGTATCACTATGGAAATGATTTCCCAAACTTCCTTCTGAAGAGAGCCTGGTGACTTTGGTTGGCAGTCAAATGCTTTAGGCACTATGACACCAGAACTCCTTCTATTGTACATAGGGTCACTATTAGTTGGAACTGACAAGATGGAACCTAACAATAGCAAAAACATAGGTTGGGTCAGGTGCATCTTAGACCTCAAAATGACATCTTTGCCTTTTATCATTTTGAAGTTTTTTTTTTTTTTGCTGCAGGTTTGCCCAATGCTGTATGCCATTTGGTTTCTGGACATTTGCTTCCATGAAGATTGGTTGTGGATACAAATAAAATGAAATTCTTGGCAACTTCAGTCTTCTCTTCACTTATCATGATGTTGTTTATTAGTCCAGATGTGAGGATTTTTGTTTTCTTTAGGTTAAATTGTAATCAATACTGAAGACCATATTCTTTGTTCTTCATCAATAAATGCTTCAAGACCTCTTCATTCTCAGCTAGCAAGATTATGTCATTTGTATATTGCAGATTGTTAATGAACCTTCCTCCAATCCTGATACTGAATTCTTCTTCATATATAGTCCAGCTTCTTGGATCATTTTCTCAGCATACAGATTGAATGGATATGGGGAAATGATACAACCTTGATGCACACTGTGATAGATATGGTTGTTGGCAACTTGGCTGGGCCTGATTGAGTGACTGGACAACTGGAGCTAGTTATTCCCCATGATGAGACTGGTAATAAACTCCTTGGTGAAAACTGCTGTGAGCAGCTGAATAGCTGCTTTAAGGATGTGGTCTGATTTCCATATATAAGGAGAAGCTTTGGGAATGGTCTCTAGCCTCATGGGATGCTTGAATCTTGCATGTAGCCATGCCGATGTTCAGCAGCCTGCCATGCCCTTCTATCTTGGGTCTTCATCTGAATTTGAATTAGTGGCCTGCCATGTTGTTTGATAACATTAGGAATTTGCCTTTCTACTTGTCAAACTTGGGCTTGTCAGCCTCAGCAGCCAGCAGCTGTCTGAGTGAAGAAAAGTCTCCAGCTTCAGTGGACTGGGAGCAGGAGGCAGAGCTGAAG
>NW_006921763.1:7250172-7258175 GCF_000298275.1 Orycteropus afer afer
CTACTAACATCAAAAAACAATACAAAGCAACAAAAACAAAAATAAGTGGAACCTTTTCAGCTCCCTTTTCTTTCATTTCTTATATCCAATCTGCCATCAGTTTCTGTTGATTCTCTCTTATTTATTTTCTTTCATATTCCTAGTTTCACTTTCCTTTTTGAAGTCTATATAGTGTCTTCACATGGAGGTGCAAAAAGCACAGAGGCAAAAGGTTATTTGACACAATAATACATTCTGCATTGCCTAGTACCAAATGTAGATGAAGAGCAGACAAGCAGCAAGTTTTAGAGACAGAGGGTTACCTGCACAAAATTCGTCTAATCATTGTGTGTAACATTTTAAACATAAGATTTGGTTATCATAAATGCCTAGTCAAAATAAAAATTACTTCCAATCAGAAATATACTTGATAATGCAGCACATAATATTTCTTTTTTCCATTTTTGTTCTGGAAACATTCTAAATAGAACTTATAGGTGACACATTTGGAGCAGTGATACACATCCTAATCACTTCTGTGTGAAATCATATGTTTTATTTATAGAGGATCATATGTAAAAAAATATGATTTATCATGTGCTGATGAAGTACCATAGATTCAGAAGAAATCACACTTATATCACAGTTAAGTAGGGATTCATTAATGGAAAGGGATAAGTTTTAGGCTTCTGCTTTATTTGAGAATCCAATTAATGAAGATGTAAGAATGAATACAGGTGGAAAATATCAAATATTTTGCGATGTGACAAGAATCACTGAAATCAACAAAGAAAACAAAATTAATTCTATGTCTGTGATAAGCACAAAAATGTCACCAAAAATGTCCATGTCCTGATCCCAAGAATCTGTGATTATGTTACATTTTATGACAAAAAAAAACTTTGCGAAAGAGATTAAATTAAAGAGCTTTAAATGGAAAGTTATCTTGCATTTTCTGTGTCAGTGATATTAACATGTAGCATTCTGGGAAGAAGTTTTAAGGGCCCAGGATGCTTTATAAAAGTATTAGATATCACATGCAGAAAGAATACTAACTATTACTGTGATGACACATTATAGGTGTGCAGTTAAAAATTAATGAATGAATGAATTAGTTTTTGTGACAGAGATAAAGTTGTAGTGGGCTTGATCTAATCATATTAGTCCCTGAGATGGATAACTTTCCCAAGCTGTAATCAGAAGAATCATGATTAAGGATCATGTCAGAAGATATGACTAAGGATAAAAGGTCAGAGAAGTTCAACATTGCTGGCTTTGAAGACAGAAGAAGGCAGCTATGAACCAAGGTATATAGATAGTCTTTTGTTGTTTTCAATTGATTTTGACTAATGGCAAGCCCACATGTGCAAAGTAGAACTTGTATGGAGGGTTTTCAGGTTGTGACCTTTCCAAACAGACCATCACTCTGTCTTCCAAAGTGCCTCTGAGTTCGAATCACTAACCTTTTGGCTAATAGTCAAACACTTTATTATTTTTGCCACCGAAGGTCTCCACAGATGACTTCTAGAAGCTAAACAAGAACAAGAAAAGAGTTGCTTCCCTAGAGCTTCTGGAAAGTAATATAGCCCTGCTAACACTTTGATTTTAGTCCAGTGACCCATGTTAGACTTCTGACATAGAGAACTACAATAATAAATTTGTGTTGTTTAAGCCACCAAATTTGTGGAAATTTGTTACAACATCAAAATAAAATTAATATAGAGCAACCACAGCCATGTTAATGAGTATAGCCAATTAAAAGAGTATTTAAGATCAATCACTGCACTAGTAAATTTGATATGCCTTTTATATTAAAGGTCACATATCAAAGTAACTTAAGTTGTCATATGTTCCCATTGTTCAGGGTATCCCAATGTCTTAGTCTGGATTCTTTAGAGGAACAAAACCAGTGAGACATGTATATGTATATGTATATGTGTGTGTGTGTATGTGTGTAGAGAGATTTACTTCAAAGATTTGACTAACACAAAATTGTGGGGCTGACAGGCCCAAAATCTATACGTAAGGTGGCATGCTGGAGACTTCTGGAAGGTAACATCTCAATTGGTGAGTCAGGAGATGAGAAGAAGGCAGGGTCAAAAGAGAGAGAGAACATGAGCTCTACCAAAACATCCAGTTATATTCTGGAGGCAAACCACACCCTGAACAACTTCCTTTCAACTGATTATCTGATCACAACATATCACATCATGGAAGCTAGTTACAGCACATCACACCAGATCATGTCACATCACATTATGTTTTGATTATCTAATGCCACTCTAACAGGGGGAGAAAAAAAAGGTGACTTTTACAAACAGGAGTTTATTCTTGCAGTTTTGGGGGTTAGACATCCAAAATGTCAGGCTGGGTGAAAGCTTCTCTACCTTGGGCTTCAGCTCTGCCTCTTGCTCCTGTCCCACTGAAGCTGGAGACTTTCTTCCCTCAGGCAGCTGCTGGCTACTGAGGCTAACAAACCCAAGGTTGACAAGTAAAAAGGTACAATCCCAATATTACCAAAATACATAGTAGGCCACTGATTCAAGTCCATTAACAATCTTAGTGGCAGGACACTGACATAAAAAGTTCACCAAATACAGGGTCCAAGAGTGCCAAAAAGCTACAGAGACCTTTCTCAAAACTTTTTATATGCTGGAAGCATACCACATCCCTAAGGCAGCTACTCAGTTGTTCCTGTGAATTCCATCATGAAGTTGATTACCAATCTCACCAAAGGGAGTAACTATATCTAGCTTCCCAACCACTCAAAACCAGGCCCTGCCAAGTTGACACATAACCTTAACTACATCACATCACATCACCTCACCTCATGTCACATCATATCACATCACCTCACATCACCAAATAAGAACCAGTCCAGGATCCTGACAAACCACTGAGAAGTGTTGCCTACACACGTTGACACATAAAATTAACTATCAAACCTGGTTTCTGCCTGTTGTTGTTGTGTGCCATCAAGCTGATTCTGACACAAATCAAATCCGTAAGACAGAGTACCCATTCCAAATAAAGGTGATCACACAGAATGTGGAAATTATGGAACAATATCATATACAAGTAAAATCTTGCTGAAGATAATTCAAAAACTGTTGCAGCAGTATATTGACAGAGAACTTCCAAAAATGCAAGATGGATTCAGAAGAGGACACAAAATGAGGTATATCATTGCTGATGACAGATGGATCTTGGCTGAAAGCAAAGAATTTCAGAAAGATGTTTATTTGTGTTTCATTAACTCTGCAAAAGCATTTGATTGTGTATATCATAACAATTTTTTATAACATTGAGAAGAATAAGAATTCCAAAACACTTGATTGTGCTCATCTGGAACCTGTATGCAGACCAGGAGGCTGTCCTTCAAATAAAACAAGAGGATACTGCCTGGTTTAAAATCAGGAAGGGAATCCATGAGGGTTGTATCCTTTCACCATACTTATTCAATTGGTATGCTGAGCAAATAATCAGGGAAGTTTGACTATATGAAGAAGAAAACAGTATTAAGATTGGAGGAAGACTCATTAACAACCTGTGATACACAGATGACACAACTTTGCTTGCTGAAAGTGGGCTGGACTTGAGACACTTATTGATGATGATAAAAGACTTCAATCTGTAGTATGGATTACATCTCAACATAAAGAAAATGAAAATCCTCGCAACTGGACCGATAAACAGCATCATCACAAATGGAGAAACAATTGAAGTTGTTAAAGATTTCATATTACTTGGTTCTATAATCAACACCAATGGAAGCAGCAGTCAACAGATGATGCATTGCACTAGGCAAATCTTCTGCAAAAGACACATTTAAAGTGATAAATAGCAAAGATGTCTCCTTGAGGACTACAGTGTGTCTGACACAAGCCATGATATTTTCAATTGCCTCATATGCATGTGAGAGCATGCATATGAGGACACTGAACAAAGAAGTCTGAAGAAGATTTGACACCTTTGAGTTGTGGTGTTGGCAAAGAATATTTAAAGTACTATGGACCAAAAGAACAAACAAACATATTTGGTCCTGGAAGAAATGTAGTTGGAAAGCTCCTTGAAACAAGGATGGCCAAAGTTTGTCTGATCTACTTTGGTCATGTTGTCAGAAAGGATCATTCCCTGGAGAAGGATATCATACTTAGTAAAGTGGAGGGTCAATGAAGAAGGAGAAGGCCTTCAATGGGATGGATTGACATAGATATTGGCTTAGGTATAGCAAGTATTCTCAGGCTTGTACAGGACTGGGTAGTGTTTCATTCTATTGTATGTATGGTCGCTATGAGTCAAAGCCAACTCAATGGCACCTAACAGCAACAGAGGTAACCTATAGGGTTTTCTAAGCTGAAGTCTTTACAGGAGGAAATCATTAGATCTTTTCTGTCATAGGGCTGCTGCTGGATTCAAACAATTGATTTTTTGGCCAGTAGCTCAGTGCTTAAACATTGTGCTACCAGAAATCCTTTGTTTCTGCCTGTATCCTAATTAAATTAGTAATACTATTCCTTTCACTTTAACAGATTTGTTCAATAAATTATATGATCATAATAAAGAAAAGTTTGATGGACATTTTCCCAATTTAGTAACAATACTAAAAATGTGTATGAATATTTCAACCAAGAAGTTGGGAAGCTAGAAGAAAATTTTCTAAACTAAGAGTCAGCAAACTTATGTCTTCTGGTTAAATCTGACCTGTCTCTCATTTTTGTATTGCTTTCAAGCCAAGAATGACTTTTATATTTTTAAACGGTCACATTATAAGTAATTGAACTATTTAATATCCAACATAATATCCAAAATTTTGGTTCTTGGGTTATAAAACTGCAAATATTTACTAACATTTTAAGAAAAAGTTTGCTCATCACTGTTCTCAGCTATCAATAATAGAAAACACTATGAACAATCATTTGAGAGGAAAAACCAAATAAATCTTTTTTTTTTTCTCCCTATAGAAAATGATTCAACTAAATCATTGTCATTGATTCCTTTGAATTGTGAAGAATGATGAAAATACCATGAGCTGCCAGAAGAACCAACAATCTGTTCTGGAAGAAGTGCAGTCTGAATACTCTTTACAAATGAAAATGGCCAGGCTTTGCCTCATCTACTTTGGTCATGTTGTCAAAAGGTACCAGTCCCTGGAGAAAGATATCATGTTTGGTAAAGTAGAGAGTCGGCAAAAAAGGGGAAGACCTTCAATGAGATTTATTGACACAGTGGCTGCAATGATGATCCCAAGCACAGCAAAGATTATGAGGATGACACAGGACCTGGTAGTGAGTTGGTCTGTTGTACATAAGGTTGATATGAGTCTGAGTTGACTCAAAGGCACCTAAGGACCACAAATTGTCATATGAAGATGTAATTAAATAGTACACAACCAGAAAATGTAATCCGTTTATATGCTCATTCCAAAGTAAAATGGTAAAAAGGAAGGTGGAAATGAAAAAAATCATATTATTATATCACATACTAGCAAAATTTTGCTGAGGATAATTCAAAAACTGTTGGAGTAATATATTGACAACTGCCAGACATGCAATCCAGATTGAAAGAGGAAGTTGTTGTTGTTGTTATGTGCCATCAAGTCAGACCCGAGTCATAGCGACCCCTCCTTGGGTTTCCGAGGCAGGATCACTATGGAAGTAGATTGCCCCATCTTCCTTCCGAGGAGTTGCTGGTGGGTTTGAACCTCCAGCCTTCTGATTAGCAGTCAAGTGCCTTAGCCACTATGGAAGTGAGTATATCATTGCTGATGTCAGATTAATCTTAGCTGAATACAGGAAATGTCAGAACAATGTTTATGTTTTACTGACTATAAGAAAGTATTTGACTCTGTGGTTCATAACAAATTACCAGTAACATTATGAAGAATGGGAATTCCAGAATACTTAATTGCTCCTGTGGGGAACCTGTATATAAATCAAGAGGCAGTCAAGAAACCAAACTGTATATACTATGTTGGGCAAATATGCTGCAAAAAGACCTCTTTAAAATGTTAAAAGCAAAAATATGTCACTTTGATGACTAAAGTGTGCCTGACCCAAACCATGATATTTCAGTCACTTTTTATGCATAAGTAAGTGGACAATGATAATAAAACCAAAGAAGAATTGATGTATTTGAATTGTAATCTTGGCAAGGAATATCAAATATACCACAGATTCCCAAAAGAAGAAACAAATATCTTTTGGAGGAAGTACAGCCAGAAAGCCCCTTAAAAGTGAGGATGACAAGATTTCTTCTTGCTTACTTTTGTCATGTTATCATCAGGTAAGAACGATCATTAGAAAAAGACATAATGTGCAGTAGAGAGTGGAGAAAATGAAGAAAACCTTGCACAAGATGGACGGACACAGTGACTACAAAAATGAGCCCCAAAATATCAAAGATTGTAAGGTTGTGAGCAGACCAGGCAACGTTTTGTTCTTTTATACATAAGGTTGCCATGAGTTGGAGCCAACTTGATGGGAACTAATGTCAACAACAACCAGCAAGTATAGAAAAAATATTGCAGATATGTATAAGAAAACTAATTAATAAAACAAGTTTTATGTTTCAAATTTGTCATGTCTGTGTATTTTTCAGACTTCAGATATTTTAATTCTTTGTGTTTAAGTTTCTCCTTTAATATGAGCACTCACTGTCACACATAATTTTATGTCTATAATTGTGTATTACTTTTCTTGTGATGGACCCTCAATACCATATAACCTTAAGGATTAACTAACCTAAATCTGTGTCTGCAACCTGATCAAGTTGCTAAAAGTGAATACCTGCTGAGTTCTTAGAATCAGCCTCTTCTATGGGGTGTGAAACATCCCAGAGTAGTCAGGTCAGTGTACATTACAGTAAGTTCTGCCTTCTTAAGCTGGTAAAGTTTCCAGCCTTGGGTAAAAGGATCACTCTGGACAGCAGCTTGTGAATTATGCAGTTCAGGAACTTGGTTATTGTAGAGCTACACCTGGTGGGAACCTGAGATTGCAAGTTGCTCAAAACATGATATTAAGGAAGCCAAGTTGCCTTTGAAGTATAAGTTGTCTTTTTCTGTAGTTCCCCAAATGGCCACATGGAAATTATTCCAGATACAGAGAGTTCCAGTAAGATGGTGGAATAGGCAGACAAATTACACAGACCATCTTCAACAAAGAAAAGTACAATGCTGTCAGTGATAGAATAATATCCATATGCCTACAAGTAAAGACAGTTGAAACCACTATTATTCAAACTTATGCACCAACTGCCAAAGCCAAAGATGAGGAAATTAAAGATTTTTACCAACTTCTGCAGTCTAAAATTGACCAAACATGTAATTAAGATGTGTGGATGATCACTGGTGACTGGAATGCAAAAGTTGGAAACAAGGAAGAGTCACTAGTAGTTGGAAAATTTGCCCTTGAAGATAGAAATAATGCTGGAAATCACATGATAGAATTTTTCAAGACCAACTTATTCATTTCAAACAAAGAAAAAAGGAACCAATTAACACAGATACAGAACATAATCCTAAAGCCATGAGCTTTGAGAGAAAGGATACAGAAGTGGACTAAACTCCAAATAGTAGAAGAACCTTCATAAAAACACTGAAAAAGAAGACACAGAGAGTTGTGGACTGTCAACAATCCTGATGGCATGGACAGCTTGGATATTGCCAAGTGATGTTAGGACCAAGGAATTAACCTAAAAATTGGCCCTGCTAGCCAGGGGCTACATGGAGGACTGCATTAGTGACTGGTGAATAAAAGAGGAAGCAGCAAAGAGGTAGACAGGTTGAGCTGCAGACTTTTGGCTATCTAAAGGATGTAGCCATTTTGAATTTTCACAAGTTGTTCTACCATTTTTTTTTTTTTAATTTTATTGTGATTTGGGTGAAGATTTACAGAGCAAATTCACTTACCATACTGCAGTTCACATATACTTTATCTCATGTCATTGACCACAGTTTACCACAGTGTAACAGCTCCCCTCCGACTTCCTTCCCATAGTTACCTCTTCCCAGTGTCCATCCCTCC
>NW_006921763.1:7263612-7264425 GCF_000298275.1 Orycteropus afer afer
CACATGAACCCCAAACAGGATAGATCCCCCCAAAAAATCACCAAGACATATCATCATCAAACTCATCAAAATCAAGGACAAAGAAAGAATCCTGAAAAGATCAAGGGGAAGAACAAAAGATTATCCAGAAAGGGCAACCACTAAGACTGAGCTCTGATTTCTCAGCAGAAACAATGCAGGTGAGAGGGCAATGGAGGGGTATATATAAAACCCTAAAAGATAAAAATTTCCAACCAAGAATTATACACCCAGGAAAGTTATCCCTCAAAGATGATGGCAAAATTAGGAGATTTCCAGATAAGCAGAAATGAAGGGAATTTGTTAAAACCAGACCAACCTTACAAGAGATACTAAAGGGAAACCTTTGAACAGAGAACCAATAATAACAAACAACAAGAGACCATTAATATACCTGACAACATAACCCAAAAACTAACACAGATATGGAAGTATCCAGAGTAAAATAAGCTTAAGGTATTATAAACAGGAAACCAGAGACATCAATTGGCAAGTGAGGACAACTACAAACCAAAAAGAGGGAAAAAAGTGTAGTTACAAAACTTCTAAGTGGTGAGGAAGTCAAGGAAGTTGTGAGATAGGATGGACAGTTCTAAACTCAGGAAGAAAATTATAAATCACAGAAAACCTCAAAGAAAAATGATAAACCTTCACCAAAACCAAAACTAAACTCACAGTCATCGAGTTGATTCTGACTCATAGCAAACCCTCCTTGGGTTTCCAAGGTGGTATCTCTATGGAAGTAGATTCTCCACTTTTCCTTCCAAGGAAAACAGCCAACATTATTCTCAATGG
>NW_006921763.1:7266135-7266971 GCF_000298275.1 Orycteropus afer afer
AAAAAATGACAATGATATATCTGACACAGGACTTATCTCCAAAATTTATAGAAATCTCCAACATCTTAACAAGAAAAAGACAAAAAATCCAATTAAAAATTTCCAGAAGAAATGAATATACACTTCACAAAAGAGAATATTCAGGTGGCTAACAAACATATGAAGAAATGTTCATGATCATTAGCCATTGTTGTAGTTGTTATTGTGTGCCATCAAGTCAGCCCTGACTCACAGTGACCCCTCCTTGGGTTGCCGAGGCAGTATCACTATGGAAGTAGATTGTCCAAGCCATTAGGAAGACTCAAATCAAAACTAGATACCATCTTGCACCAGGACTATTAGCAAAAGTCAACAAGACAGAAAATAACAAATGCTTGTGAGGATGTGGCAAGATTGGGACTTTCATACACTGCTGGTGGGACTGTAAAATTGTACAACCACTGTGAAAAGCAGTATAGTGATTCCTTCAAAAGTTGGAATTAGAAATTCCATTTAACTCAGCCATTCCATTACTAGGTATATATCCTAAAGAAGTGAGAGCCGGGACTAGAACAGATATATGCACATCCATGTTCATCGCAGCACTATTTACAAGCCAAGATGTAAACAACCTAGGTGCCCATCAACAGAAGAATGGATAACCAAACTATGGTACATACACACAATGGAATACTATGCAACCCTAAAGAGTAACATAGAATTTACAAAACACCATATAACATGGATGAATTTGGGGGACATTATGCTGAATGACATAAGTGAATCACAGAAGGACTAATATTGTATTAGTCTATTACTGTAAAAAGTCAAGGAAAGGTTTCTATATGCAAGGAAAA
>NW_006921763.1:7268011-7269088 GCF_000298275.1 Orycteropus afer afer
TACATTAGGTAGATACACTCTTTGGAGAGATCTATCATGGGAGAATAGAAGGGCTGTGTATGCACAGGGAGACACTCAGGGGCAGGAGTCCATGGGCGTGAAGGACACAGGGAAGAGTTGGCTATGGGGAGGAAGTGGGGGGAGAGCTGTTGCATTGTGGGAGATTGTAGTCAATGTCATGAGACAAAGTGTGTGTGAACTGCTGTATGGAAGAAGAATTTGCTCTGTAAACATTCACCCAAATCACAATAAAAATTTCCTAAACAAAAAAGAAAAGAAATCTTCCAGATACATGTGTATTGAAGGAGAGGTAACATTATGGGTTCTTTTCCACAGAAAGTGCCCCATGCCCTAGCCAACCATAGGTCTATGTATCACAGCACTTAGTTCATAAACATAGCTGTTTGTTAAGGCTGAGTTCTTCCCAGATAGCTGGGTCAGAACCAGCACTTTATGTACCTGAACCTAGCCCCACTGCTACCCCCTCTGGGACAGAATGCCACAACTAACACAATAACATTTTTCATTTGCACATATGTGAAATATTCCAGCAATCCTTAGAAAGACCCACCACAATAGAATGCTTTACTCTTCTTCCAGAGTGCCATGCACATCCCTGCCTTAGACTTTACAATTGCTTTCTCTATGCCTAAAATTCTCTTCTCCCTTCATTCAGGTCTCTGCTCAAATGCCACCTCCTAAGAGAGGTGTTGTCTGATAGCATAATCTAAAAGAGGGGCCCATCACTTTTTATCTAGTTTATTACTTTTTATCTAGATTATTACCTTAATCTAGTTGATTACTCTTCATGACACTTCATCAATAAAATCAAACCAGGTGCCATGGAGTCAATTCTTACTCATGACAACTTCATGTGTTTCAGAGTAGAACTCCTCCATGGAGTTTTAATGTCTGGAATATTTTAAAAGAAGATTGCCAGACCTTCCTGCCAAGGAACCTCTGCGTGGATTCAAACCATCAACATTTCAGTTAACAGCTGAGTGCTTAACCATTTGCACCATGTAGCCACTTCACAAAACATAATATATATATTATGACATAAGTGAATCACAGGAC
>NW_006921763.1:7269954-7270552 GCF_000298275.1 Orycteropus afer afer
CTTACTTTGTGTTTTATGATGTAGGTCTGATATGTAAGAATGATTGAAATCCTAATCAGTAATTTATGTAAGGAAATAAACAAGGAAAATACAATTTTTGATGGATATGGAATATTAGAAAAGAAATGCAGCCCAAAATTTATTTTTCCTGTGATTTATCAGGAGTCTGAACACTTTCTGCAACTAAAATTGGATAGTGGTATAGAAGTGATAATAGGATATGGAATTATTTGTTATGCTGGCCGATTCTACACAGGTACAAAAAGCTATTTTACAGAAGTTCAAGTGAGCAATACCTTTAGCAGAGGCCAATGGGTTAATATTGTGCTTTATCTGATAGATCATGGCAACCCATAACTGGCCCTTATCACATATTCTGTGTGACAACAGAAAAAGAACTGCTAGGTTCTTATTCCAAGAAAACATAGAAATCATCAGTCAAATAAGTAAGGCCAATGTAAAATCTGGTTTTACAGATTAATAAACTAAACCTGAGCGATCTCACCTACATTTTTAATATTTATGCTTTTAGTAATCTCCCATGTAAAGTTGACACACACTGTTTTGAAATGTCCAAAAATCTACACTAACCATAAAT
>NW_006921763.1:7271422-7272936 GCF_000298275.1 Orycteropus afer afer
TCTTATTTTTGGAGTAATTATTCTTGAATAATGCCTTTAATAACCTGAAATAAATTATAGAAATCAAAACAATCACTATAATGTCCAAACTGCAAATGTTATGAATATAAATTAAAATGCATATGGAAAATAATTGACAATTCAATAATTTGTATTTTAGTTTGCCAATGCTGAAACATAACTGCACATAATGAAGTTCAATGTTATCTATAGGGAAAATTAATAAGAAAGAATGTTGTAATCTAAATGTGTAGCAATGTAGGTGTTAATTGCTGTATCTAAAATACCAGAAATGTAATGACAGCTAGTGATAACATTGTCAGAAATATTAAATAACTTTTGATAAATTATAAAATAAATATAATTTTCCTTCAATATAAATGTTAGGGTGTTCTTGAAAACACATTGTATTTTTAAATGTCCCAAAATCCATTATGTTTCATACAAAACAGAATTAGATCCAGATTTATGTAGTTAAAAACAGATTTTTGGAAAAATGATTGTAATTGTGCAAGATACTGGGATACTCATTGCTGTGTAGATTGCTCTTTATTGTGCTACTAGTGTTTTCTCAATTCAATTACAATTGAAAACAAAATCTTGCCCACAGTCCAGTGATTAAACCTTCACTGCTGTTCTCATAATGAACCATTGTCATTATTGAATGTTTAAATAAGGATATTGTTCTTGTTAGGTACCATCAAGTCAACACCAACTCATAGTGACACTATATGCAAAAGAACTAAACACTGCCTGGTCCTGTGCCAACCTCACAATCCTTGCTACACTTGATCTCATGGCTGCAGCCACTGTGTCAATCCATCCTGTTGAAGATCTTCTCCTTCTTCACTGACCTGGCACTTTACCAAGCATGATATCCTTCTCCAGGGAATGGTGCCTTCTGACAATATGACAAAAGCAAGTGACACAAAGTCTGGCCATTCTCCCTTCCAAGGAGTATGCCAGTTCTACTTCCTCTAGGACAGATTTTTTAGTTCTTCTGGAAGTCCTTGGTACTTTCAGTATTCTTAGACAGTTCCACAACTCAAAAACATCAACTCTTCTTCAGTCTTTCATATTCATTGTCCAGATTTCTCATGCATATGAGGCTATTGAAAACCATGGCTTGGGTTGAGCACACCTTAGTCTTCAAAGAGACATATTTTTTCTTCAGTACTTGAAAGATGTAATTTGTAGCAGATTTACCCAATGCAATATGTTGACTGACTTCTTGACTACTCCTTCCACTGGTGTTGATTGTGCATCCAAGTAATATGAAATCTTTGACAACTTCAATTTTTTCTCTATTTATTGTGATGCTGCTTATTGGTCCAGTTTTAAGGATTTTCAGTTCCTTTACGTTGAGGTTTAATCCATACTGCAGAATGCAGTCTTTACTCTTCAGCAGTAAGTGCTTCAAGTCATCTTCACTTTCAGCAACCAAGGTTGTGTCATCTGCATATTGAAGGTCATTAATGATGATCTTGATGCTGCATTCTTCTTCATATAGTTCA
>NW_006921763.1:7277171-7278113 GCF_000298275.1 Orycteropus afer afer
CAAATATGGTGAACATAATTAATGTCACTAAATTGTACATGGAAGATGATTGAAATGGGAAATATTTAGTTGTATATATATGACCAGGTCCATGAGTGGTGCAAATGGTTTCTACTTGACTATTAAACAAAAGGTTAGCAGTTTAAACCCACCCAGCAGGTTCACTGTCTTCTTCCTATGCTTTCACTCATGGTATTTTCAATAGCCTCATATGCATGTGAAAGTTGGACAATGAAGAAGGAAGACTGAAGAAGAGTTCATGCTTTTGAGTTGTGGTGTTGGTGAAGAATACTGAAAGTACCGTAGACTATCAGAAGAGCAAACAAATGTATCCCGGAAGAAGTGCAGCCACAACGCTCCTTGGAAGGGAGAATGGGCAGCCTTCATCTCACCTATGTTGGTCATGCTGTCAGAAGGGACCACTCCCTGGAGAAAGATATCATGCTTGTTAAAGTGGAGGGTCAGCACAAAAGGGGAAGCTCCTCAATGTGACAAATTGACACAGTGGATGCAACAATGCATGCAGGTATAGAAAGGGTGTGAGACTGGTGCAGGACTGGGTAGTGTTTTATTCTGTTGCACATGTTGTCACTCTGAGTCAGAGCCTACTTGACAGTACCTAACAACAACAACAGCAGTGCCATGGAAGAAAGGCCCAATGATCTGCTTCTATGAAGATTGCAGCCAAGAAAATAGTATGGAGCTCAGATCTACCCTATAACATGCAGGGTCACCATAAGTTGGAATTGACTCAATGGCAATGGGTTTATATACATCACTGCAATAACAATGATTTATAAAGCTTACAGCAAATCACTTAAATATATTTTACTTAAATTGGTTGGTCGTAGTCCAAATTCAACCTCTCCTCAGCAGAATCTCCAAATCTGTAATCTCTTCCAGTAACACCTAACATGAAAACAAATATGACTGAGGGGACAT
>NW_006921763.1:7280608-7281625 GCF_000298275.1 Orycteropus afer afer
TCAGTGGTTTAATCCCAACCCCTATCCTCAGCCACTTTGTGGAATAAAGATGAGGCAGTCTGCTTCTGTAAAGATTAACAGTTTTGGAAACCCACTGGGGTTCTCTATGAGTCAGAATCAACACGATGGTAGTGAATTTGTTTTTTGGGTTTTGAGAGGTCAACCTGATAGCAAGTAACAAATGCAACAATAATCACAGATAAATTTGTCCCAAGATCTTAGATTTCAAATAACAACCTGAATTTATTCATCTTAAACCTCTCAGGAAATTATTAACATCTACCTTCCCTATTTCTTTTTGTATTTATTTATAATTTCTAGAATATTAAAGATTATGTGATTTGCATATAAACCCCTAGGTCTACATGGAATCTTCCTATGACTTTTAGGTATCTCCTATTGTTTCTTTTTCTTTCTTTCTTTTTTTTTTTAAATAAGGAATACTAGCTTTAGAAAAAGAGCTGCCAACATTATGGTTCCTGGTGATGAAATGAGATGTGCTTGGCTTTCTCTGAATTAATGAAAAAGTGACATAAAAAATGACTTGCATTCAAAGCATTGATGTACACTCCATCATGCATCAAGTGGGTTATATGGCATTGTCTTGCATTCTTCAAACTATTCTGGGAAAATTGAAGACATAGTCTTTTATAAAGCACCCTTTCCTTTTTCAATTTCATATTGACAATTTGATTATTTAAATAGTTTGAATAGCTTCAAGCTATAATATTTTCTTCATATAGAGTGGATTTGATGGCACTGTAGTATAAGTTCTGGACAATTCTTTCCAGCCTTTTAGTGGATGCCACTTGTGTGGATGGTCTTGACAGCCATTGAAAGACACTCTTCTCAGCTTTTGAAATATGCCAATTTTTTTCTGTCAGTTAGCTGAAGTCATCACTGAAAGGTATGACCAGAAATAAAGGTGGACTCTAAGTAGAAAATCAGATCTAACAAATACTTCATTCATCCCTAGGGAGACTACTTTCCTTTAACATGTTATTTAAGTCCTCAGCA
>NW_006921763.1:7283250-7285849 GCF_000298275.1 Orycteropus afer afer
TTTTAACTTCCCTTCATTTTTCTGTCTTCTAAATGAGAATCATTAAGATGCCCAATCCTAATCCTCCCCTATAGTTGACAGCATCCAGATCAAAGCCTTTCTTCCTTGCACCTTGCCAACGTTACCTAATAGAAGTTATAACCCTATAGCAAGTCCTTTCTAACATTCTATTGAAGAGAAAGTCCACATTTCCCCCTTGTTTGTGTTATCCTTCATTGAAATGAGTCAATAAATACAATTTTGTTCAATTACAGGTATGTTCTTAACGGTCAATGATTAGAATCTATTTACCTAAAATTACCTCATCGAATTTACCTCAAACTTCATCGTTTTCATCATATCCAACTGGAGTCAATTATAAACATAATCATCATCACCAACATCTCTTTTTCTGTAATTTTGCATATGAAATCCATCCTTGAATCATTTTATTTCCACTACCATGATCTTTTCTGAGTTATTATAATCTTTTATTTGGGCAAGTTCTATAGTCCTGTAGCAAACTGCTCATTCTCTGCTTTTATTACAACAAGAGGAATTTTTCTAAATAACCAACATGATCATATGTCTCCTTTATGTATTACTTTTCAATTAATTCTTACTGCTCTAATGATTAAGACCAAAATCTTTAATATGGCATGTAGGTAGAAAGACTGAAAGTTATTATTTGCCTTGCTCAGTTCTGCATGATGTTGTGGAAAAGCTAACCTCCCCAATTTTCACTCTCAGATGTATTATAATTCAAACACCATGTTATATGATCATTGTATTCACAGAGACTTACAATACCTGTTTCATGCTCAAATTCCCATTCTCATCTTATGCTATTCTCTTCCCCTATGTTTGTGCTTCACCTACACTTGTCTTTTTTTTTTTCTTTTCTTTTCTATTTCTTTGCAGTGCCATAATTCTCCCATTATTGGGCAATCTACTTCTGTAGTGATACAGTCTCAGAAACCCAAGGAGGGGTTGCTATGAGTCAGATCCGACTCGAAGGCAGTGCATAAGTCTTCCTCACCCTTTCCTCATCATCTCTCTTCTTTCTTTCTGGTTAAGCACTTTTAATTCTTCGTATCTTGTTCAGATTCAGTTTCTGAGAAAAACAACTGCTCTTATAGGCAAGATCAGAATCTGCTAATTGCTTACTAGTGATCTGTGTTTTCATACTCTGCAATTATTTGTATTTATTTAATTAATACATTTCCTTTTAGCTTGACTCTAAATTATCTAACAGATAGTCCAGTTTCTTTTTTTTTTTAATTTCTATTTGTAATAGCAGTGAATCATTTTAAATATAACTATATTTTCTCTTATGAGATGTAAGTTTTAGTCATAAATGATTCATTTGTGGTCCAAATTCAGGTAAACTGTGAAGAAGTTTTTTTTAATCTAAATCAAAACATGTTTATTTCATCCACCACCAGAAAGATAGGACTCAAAGATCACCCTTGAATGATAGTAGGCAGTGTCATTTCTGTCTAGACAGGGATTGTTCTGCATGTCTGCTCACAGAATAAAGGTATTAAGGATGAGTAAAAATGATTTATTCTCATTTTACCTATATTACCAATGCAGGCTGATGAAACAAAATTTTATATATAATATGCTTACAAAATACACGGAGCAAAGAAAGAAGGATTTACAATCATTCAAGCATTATATCCGTCCCCCCAACAGTCCAACAGAGGAATAGTTTCCCAGTCCCAGTAATTTCCTTAAGGATAGATTCAGCTACTGGCAGCTATGTTGTTGGTGAGCTCTCTGAGGCCACACATTTAATATGCTAGGGCCCAGAAATACTACTATCTCAGGACACTTTATTTTCTTAAGACATGTGTTGTTGTTAGGTGCTGTCGAGTCAGTTTCTCCTCACAGGGACCTCATATAAAATAGAACAAAATACTACCTGGTCCTGCTCCATTCTATACGTGAGCCCGTTTTTGCAGTCACTGGGTCAGTCCATCTAGTTGAGGTCTTCCCCTTTTTTTCTGAGCATCTACTTTACTAAGCATGATGTCTTTCTCCAGGGACTAGTCCCTCCAGATAATATGTCCATAGTTCAAAGAGGAAATCTTTCCATCTTGTTTTCTATGGAATATTTTTGTTGTATTTCCTCTAAGACAAATTTGTTCATTCTTCTGGAAGCCCATGGCATTTTCAATAATCTTTGCCGATACCACAATTAAAATGCTTCAATTCTTCTGTGGTATTCTTTATTCATTGTCCAGCTTTTACATATATATGACGTTATTGAAAATACCATGGCTAGGGTCGGGCACACCTTAGTGTTCAGGGTGACATTTTTGCTCTTTAGCACTTTAAAGAGATCTTTTGCAGCAGATTTGTTCAACGCAGTATGATGTCTCATTTCTTGATTTCTGCTTCCATGCATATTGAAATTCTTGACAGCTTCAATCATTTTTCCATTTATAATGTATTGTTTACTGGTCTAATTGTGAGGATGTTTATTTTCTTTATGTTAAAGTTTAATCCACCCTAAAAGGTGTAGACTTTGCTCTTCATCAGTAAGTGTACCAAGTCTCTTTCACTTTCAGCAAACAAGGCTGTTCCATCTGCATATTGCAGGTTGTTAATGAGT